>NC_141877.1:188331179-188632202 GCF_056163025.1 Triticum urartu | reverse complement strand
GCAACAAGACATCAATTGGGAAGAGATCACTCCAGCTGTTCCATGTTATGGTCATTGAGAATACGCCTTTCCTTGAGATACTGCTTATATTTGATCTAGAAGGTCCAACAAAAATCAGGGTCATTGACGTGCTGAAATTGACAGCATTGGTGTACTCATCTGCCAAATTCTTTGAACTCTTTATTGGATCCATAATCGTTCCGGTACAACACTCATCTTCTTCTCTGTCTTCTTGAAATTCACATTATTAAATTTCTTCTTGATGTATTTACGGTCGTCTTCGAGAAAATGATTCCCACAAGCTTGACCCAGTCTATGCGCAGAGTGAAGATCTTGGCAATAAAATCTATCGGCCCCAATCTGGATCAAGTTGTTGGATTCCTTACATGTTTTCCATGCATGGAGAAGTTACTCATCGAGGTGAAACTTCTTTATTACAATGTAGCTCAATTTTTTCGTAATTTTCCCAAATTATGATGACAAGTGTAGTGTTGAAAATTGCATCTACACACTGCACCGAAAGAAATGTTTTTAGTATTTTTTTCTCACATGATCACCTGCATCGTTTTTTTGTACTACTATAGTAGCCTAGGCTAGTCATAGTGGAAAGTAACTTAGACTAGTAACTCTGTGGTTACCCTAAGAGCAAGTACTACCTCCGTCCTGGTTTACTCTTCCTATTTTGTAGTATCAAAATTTGACCATAGATTTAACTAACAAAATGTTAATGCACGTCACTAATAATTATATCATTGGATTTGTATTTGAACATAATCTCAAATGGTATAATTTTTGGTGACATGCAATGGCATTTTCTTAGGTATATCTATGGTCAAAATTTCACACTAAATATGAGGTAGTACAAATGTGGGCTAGAACGGCCCTCCACTATGTAGGACAAAACACATGCCAAATTCACTTGTGATGCATTTGGCATCAATGCCCCGCCATGGTCACCTGGTGCCCCAATCTGGATCACCTACTTTGCTCCGGTGCCAAATTAACTCACGCAATGAAAAAACACTTGCGTGGGAGAGAGAGAGAGGACTGAGGCAATAAAAAACACTTGTTTGGGAGAGTGAGAGGCTGGTGTAGTTGGTTTGATTGCTTTGTTTATACATTTGGGTTTGTGTGCACAACGGTGCCAACTCTCTTACATCGCGAGAGCGGTGCCAAAATCTTTTGATTTGACATCGATGCGTATTATGTGGCATACTTTTAAGAAATATGGCATCAACCACTTAGTGGAAGGCAACATATGCCCAAGCTCCTAAGTAAATGAGAGGAAAGAGAAAGAGAGAGAGAATGAAAAAAATATTACTAGCTAGCCAACCCTATCGTATGAGCGAATGATATTGCTACCTCTTGATGACACGGTAATCTTATACAGCCAGCTGCTCTAATATGTTCTCTTCTTTTGCAGATAAAAAAGACCTGTGAAAAATGTGGTGCACTATAACAATCTCATCGAATGCCTTGATCTCCATCTCACAGAAATTGATTTGATCGACTACCGAGGCAGCACATCTGAGATTAAATTGGCTAGGTTCTTTGTTCTGGAGGCAAGTCTGCTCAAGGTAATGAGATTTGGCGTTCTCTGGCGCAACAATGAATGGTGTGCTGATCACCGCAAGTGTCTATGCCTAAATGACAAAGTCTCTGTAGAAGCTGAATTTGTTTTTGAAACATCAAGTGGCCAGAGATTTGAAAATTTATTTGCCCATTAGTGACTTGTCAGGGCGGTGGATTTTAGTTTGTACGATAATGCTGCATCCACCTAAAGTACCGAAAGTTCTTACGCGAACTTCCTAGTAATTCCCTCTTCGTAGGTGCAGCATTACTCCTAACATTTGTAATATCAGTTTGAAACTTGTAATATTGTCGTGTCCTATTCCTGCGTTTTCAAAATCCTGCAAGTCAAATAGGTCATGAGTTGGTGATGATGTTGTCCCTCCCATCTTTCACCAATAGCTGTCGGATCTAGATCTGACGCATACAAACCAAACTTCTCCAGTTTTGCAAAAAGATTCCAACACTTGTTCCCTATTTTCAAACAACTCCTTGTCTCTCACAATCAGCCTTATATCCTCCCCACCATATCTAGAAGGCCATGGAAAAATCTGGTGCGATGGCCGCTGCCGGCGCCGTCCACCCCCAATCTTCGTGTTCCATGCAATGCACGGATATCTACGCCCGGGAAATTATGTCAAACACGGCTAGTTGTAAGAAGGCTAGCTCTATGGACATGATGATAGTGACTGTAGACGGTGAGGCTGACTATGGTATGCCGAACACGACGCCTATACTCAGGTGTCATCTCCGGCGCAGGGTGTTGTCACTTCACTATGAGGAGCAACACGTAATAATTTGACCAACATGTAGTACCAAGGTTGGAAAAAGCGGTGGGTGTAAGCGAGGCGGTTGGCCTTCGCCTAGTGCCTAGGCGGTGCTTAAGCGCCCTAGGCGTGGCCTAGGCGGTAATATAGTTTTACTATCAGGGCATATTTGTGGATATGATATGCATGCCGATATTAATTTAGGGCATATAAATAAGTTAACTACCAACTACTACCATTGGCATATGGCCCATTTGGCATATATATGAATGCAATATGGCATCGTTTGTCGCTTCGGGAGACAATTCTTTTCTTTACCTGCCTAGAGTTCCATTTATGCCCTAGGCGAGGCGTTTGGCCATCGCCTAGCGCCTAGGCGTACCTAAGTGCCTCCTAGGCATTGCCTTTTCCAACAAAGGGTAGTACAATGCTACTAGTACATTGGTAGTACTACTACTAGTAATAGCACCACCATCTGGATTTAGTAGGACTACCACGTCCATCTCGATTTAGTATTTGACTAGCAATATCTAGTAATGCATGACACAAAACATGCACTACTCCCTCTATAAATAAATACATGGTGTATTGTTTTATTCCTATCGGCGAGAGAACTTAATGTCTTTTTGCTAATTAATAGGATTACATGCAACAAACTAACCACTGCATGTCATGTTTGGTAGTCTCAAGTCATTGAAAGCATGCACGACCCAAATCTCTCATTGGTTGAGATGTCACGAAATAAGAAATGAGGAGGGAGTTAATGTACCATGCCTAACTGTTTTGGGATTACACAACATTTCTGGTTACATGCATTAACATTTTATTAGTTAAATCAAAGGTCAAAACTTGGTGCAAAATGCAAAGGGGACCAATAAACCAGTAAACATCAAAGTTCTCCCATTTGGCCCCAACTAGAGGTCCGGTGAGATGACTATACTGCACCGGCACGGAGGGGGGCGCAACTTCATTAACTTACTACACCTGCCTTTGGTTGTATGACACATGGGCCCAACAAGTGGTTGGCCCGCCTATCATACAGCTAAAGGCAGGTGCAGTAGAGGGCCGAGGAGTAGATGGCCAACATGCATGCGAATTCAACGCAGTCAACAGTTCTCATATAAAGGCTTCCCGCCAGTCCAATCTACGAAATCCTACGCACCTGCGCACCCTAACCAAGGGCAAGAGTGATCACTCCAATCGCAAGATCAGTTGACTAGAAGCTAGACCCATGGAGGCGATGAGCGCGAGTATCAACCGGCTGTGCTAGATGGTCCACGATGTCGGTCTGCGGCCCGGCACCGAGGAACGTCTCCAGGTCGTGCTTGAGGCCGACAGGGTGAGAGGCCGCTTGGACGACAGCTTCATCTCCTTGTTCGATAAGGTCCTCGTCGGCTTCCTCGACAAGTTCACCGTCGTCAAGAAGCTCGCGGATGACCATGACGTACGCCTCCAGCCCACGCGCCCAGGCTCTGCGATGCCCGCCACCCTCAACGGCCTCTATGGTGACAACATCTTCGACGCACTGGTGGCCCTACGACTGCCTGCCGTCACACCGGAGAATGTCCACCTCGAGGTCGCGCTCGCCGCACAGCGCCTGGCACAGCAGGACACTGTCGACATAATCACCCACGTCTACGCGCAAATCATCCACAAGGACTACTATGTGCCAAAGGAGGACGATAGATCACTGGCCTTCTTGACCCGCAGGGAAACCTTGGACAGCATTGCTCCGAAGCACGTTGAGCTCGCCGCCAACGTCGCTGCTCCTCACACGTCGGTTAGTGACCCGGCGCACTAGGGTGTCAGGATGTCGTTGATGGATCTGTATGTATCTTTATCTTTCGGTCAAATCCATGTAGTAGTATATGGTACTACTAGTAACTATCTTACATTTCGCATCAACTTCATAATTTTTGTACGTACTCCATGCATGAACCGCGCCAGAACCTAACTTCTCATTACTTTAGGGAAAATCGTAATTTCGATCTATCGGTCGCGCCATGGAGCGGAACCAAATTTTGCAAGTTACAAGTTCAAAAGGAAAAGCTTGTCATGTTCGCATCGCACCCTGCTGCCCACACAGTTGGTCCGGCATGCCGCTCAAGGGGGAATGCGTGCTGTGTTGCATTTTCACTTCAAAGTGGGAAAGCAGTTTACCAAACCGACTATCAGCAAACCACCACCCCGCCCAGCGCGCGATGGCTGAGAAAACAGGAGGGAGAAGAGATGGTTGTAGCATGGACTCGAAGAAAATTTGTGTCGGGTGGGACTCATGTGGGTGGCGTGTGCCGTACTACTACGACCGAGCCTATATCGAGGTCCTGGTTACGTACAACAAATTTCCCGGAGTCCGTGCTCAGCCCTCCTCTATCTCCCTTCTTAGCCAGCCATCGGACGCACAGAGCCCATCGTCTGTTTGCTCAGATGCGGTCCCACATGTCAGTGAAAACGCAAGAGGACCCACTGAACCTGCACATCTTTCACCTCGACGTGCTGGTGATGAAAAACAAATCCAATAAAGATCTTCGGTGGCTGCTTTTGGAGTTACTCAAGAGTAGTAAGATTCTATTTCAGTACCCAAGATGCACATCACATGGCTTCAACTAGCACTCCATTTTCTTGCATGACATGACCTGGATGTTGTATGTCCCACGTGTCGGCAAAAGGAGGCAGACCGGAGGATTAGGAAACACAGCAAGCCCTGTGCGTACATCACACTATGTACAAGCCCACCTCACGCAGTCACGCTATCACCATATTTCTCGGCCTCCGTGTGACACCTAACTATTGGTTGGCTCTATGTGATGTGGCAACTTCATACTACTACGGATGCTGGCTATACTACTACGGCACTAACACTCCAAGAAGTGAGTCGAAAACCATTTATAAATTGAGTTTATGACATCCATATGCAAATGTACCATTCATTACATACAACAAGTCATCAACACACAACGAAAATGAGGATACATGTTGGATTATAGATTAGTTCCAACAAAACATTCTAGTAAATACTAAAGTTTTCATCACACAACAAATAACAAGCAATGAAATGAACTTCAGCTGAACCACTCCTCGGCGTTGGAAACGCTTACTTTGAACCAGAATAGTTTGTCTTGGAAGGGCCAGCTACTGTCAATCTCGAGACCAACGTAGGACTGATCATCCAAGCTGAAGCGGCCTATTTCGTGACCCATATTGTGATAGCCACGGTAGGGAAGCATAGCAATGTCCGAGGTATAGATACAATCGCTTCTCATAAATGGTAGTAATGTTGTGTCACTAGTAGCTGGATCACCTTTCACCATGATTGGATAGTTTTGTCCAAGGAAGAGCGAGTTTCCTCCAAGAGTATTGATAATATACCAGGGAGAAGGTGTTGGCGCTAGCACAGTAGTTTCCATCCCGAATACCCTGCAATGGATGTTGGAATATGTCCAGAGAGTGCGACTATGGGAGACAACACCTGCTTCCTTAGTCACATCAGCGGTGCCCTGTATACAGGCAAGAAGAGGTGATCCATCGGAATAAGTTGTCAGGCGCCACCGAGTATATGGGTCCTCATGCTCGTGATCATCATCATCGTCATCTCCCCCTTGGTTATAAATTTTTTCAAGTATAGGTGGTGGAATGTTCACAGGACATTGGAAGCACAAGAAGGTTAATTAGTAAAGGGAAACTAGCTAACCCGCATGCATGTGGATGAAACAATTATAATTATGGTGGAACACAAACGTACCGAAAGCATAATGATTCCATGCAAAAACAGTGCCACGAGTGGTGGTAGCAAACACAAGACCCTCATATTGAATTGCATCATAGTACCCATCCTTGTATAGAAACTGATTTTTGAGTAATATCCATCCAGTCGAACTATGAAGGAAGGCAACAAGCTTGTCGAAGATAGCAACAACTACATATTCCATTAAATCCCAAGAGCAATCGCGAACTTGACAAATTGCTATCTTCTCCGGACGACAGTCACCATGACTATAGTTGAAAGTATGTCATAACCAGTGTGCTCAACTTCTGGGCAGTCTGAGATTTTTGGAAGTGGAACCCGGTGACGATTGTACACATTCACCAGTTCCCACTCATAGTTGGAACCAATATAAACAATCCAACCTCCATTTGAGCCTTCCCAAGCCTTACCCTCAAGCGATGGCATCTTAACATCACACGTATCATTATCAACCGGAACCAACTTGCACAAGGCGAGGCCTCCATTGTCCGTGCGCCAGTGAGCAGGGTCACGGTGAAGAAGATAGGGGAGATCAAACCGCTCCTGGACCCTTGGGTTCATTGTAATGATGTTATTAGTTGAGTCGAGAATGGTCTTGAACGAACCTCCCATGCTAGCCGAGGTGATGACGTTGCACCGATCAATGAGTTCCTCCACCACGTCATCATTCAGATCAGGGCAGGAATAACGGGGTCGTTT
This sequence comes from Triticum urartu, assembly GCF_056163025.1. NCBI lineage: Eukaryota > Viridiplantae > Streptophyta > Magnoliopsida > Poales > Poaceae > Triticum > Triticum urartu. Next base: position 188,625,422 of record NC_141877.1, on the reverse strand, counting down.
TTGGTCTGTTCCCTCCATGGAGAAGACGATCGAACAATGGAAGAAGGAAGGGTGAAGGAAAATGGAGGAGGGAGGACAAGCGTGCAACAACAGTTCCAAATCGAGAGGGAAAGGCGAAGAGTCGGTGGACAGTTGCCACGGTACGCGAAGAGGCGCCCCGGCCTACATAGACATCCATTCGGAAATTGTACAAAAGGACTAGACATCGTCTCACTGACATGTGGGAACGGGACCACATGTCAACGAAGAGGCTAGTGGGGAACGGACGATTGCCACAGAGGTCACACACCAACGACAAGGCCATCCTGACAAACCTAGCGCCCGCGCGGGATGGCTTCCGTCCCCCAGATGAGTGAAGCCACATGGGACCCCCACACGGTTGGTCTGCCACGCCGCTGGGCAAACTCCAACGTGTGCAGCTCGGACGCGCGCTCACTTAGCCCCCTTTCCCTCGACGCCCCGGAGCTACCCAACCACGGCTGTGTGTTTTGCGCAACCGGTGGCCGGATTTGGAGCAGATCCGGTCGGGCTTGAGCTCGCCCGATTGTGGGAGGCCGCCCCGCTCCATGGACTGGCCGGGCACTGGACCGGAAGGCCCCGGCAAGGCCGCAAGGCCGCATGCAGGTACTGAATCCTCCTCTAGCCGCTCGGATCTACACCATCGGCGGTCCGCCAGCAGATACATGAATGGCGGTCTGCCAGGCTCGGTGCTATCCCAAAACCTAGTCGGCGCACCGTTGCCACTCATTATGTGCGACGACTACCCAAAGAAGGTCTTGCACTGTGTGTCTACAATGCCAAAACATCCCAGATGGGTGTTCATCAAGTGCTCAACCGATGTGTATGTGCTACTTTAGCTTCGGTTGTGCTCTCGGATTAGACTTGTTGTGCTAACTTAAAATTTTATTGTGTAGAATGGATGCAAGTTTTGGTATTGAGAAGAAGAGTACATCGATATATTGATAGAGCACAATTTAGTAGATGTTGTATCACCATTAGCTTGCATAGAGGCTAGAGATGAGACTAGTGCACTTGTTGATAGAATAGAGGCTAGACATGAGACTAGATGCGAGGAAGCAACATCTACATCTTTACACTAGAAGAAGAAAGAAGCACGCACGATCGAGCCTCCACAGATCAACAATGAAAGCATCGAGAAGGCACTAATCCAACTTACAGGAGCAGTTATGGAAGTTGGATATGTTCTAAAATGTATTCTCGTGGTTCTTGTTTTCTTTGGTCTTGCTTTTCTAGTCAAATTTTTGTGATGTATTTCCATGTACCAAAAATTAATGATGAAAAAAAGATACGTGTTTGCAAAGAAAATGTACGTGGCCGGGATGCGTCAGCGCGTTGGGCACGACCATCGCATCCGAGAAATGGCCCACACACGACCCCATTGCCCTACCCAAACGGATAGAATCTGGGCAAAACGGAGGTCCATTTGTGGTCGTGTGTTGGAGTTGGCCTTACAAGTGGGACCGCAGTTGAGGAAACCGACTATCGGCAAACCCCCACCTCGCCCGCCACGCGATGGTTGAGTTAGAGAAACGAAGAGGTTGAAGAGATAGCTGTAGCACAGACTCCAAGAAATATGGTGTCAGATAGAAGTCGTGCTGGTGGCGTGTGCCGTACTCCTGGACGTGAATGCTTGTTCTGGTCCATGCCACCCTACTATATAGTAGTAGTATTGAGAATTTGAGGTGCTGGTTACGTACAGCGAACACATTAACATATGGCCCACCTCACATTGTGGCCAAATTTCCTGGAGTCTGTGTTAGGTTAAAAAGTGTTCTTGGTGAGGGTGGGTGGATGGTCTCAAGTTTAAAACTTGTTGTATTACGTACATAGATGTAGAGATATTGCAGCATGTGGAGCTAGTACAAATAGTGTACTATTGTTGATTGGCCTCATCCGATAACCTGTTGCAAAGCACGTACAATTATGTATTTGGAAAATATTTTTTGCCTCATTGTAGCACCCACTCAGAGAAGCGACTCGAAAGCCATGAATAAATTTAGTAAGTTTACCACAGGCATACCATTTTATTACATACAACAGGTCATCAACCCACAACGACAACAAGGATACATTATAAATACTAAAGTTTTCATCACACAACAAATAACAAGCAATGAAATAAACTTCAACTCAACCAATCCCCGGCGTTGGAAACGCTTGCTTTGAACCACACGTGATTCTCTGGGAAGGGCCAGCTACTATCAATCTTGAGACCAATGCAGGATTGATCATCCAGGCTGAAGCGGCCTACTATATCACAAGCAGGGTAGGGAACCACCGCAATGTCCAAGGTATATATATATAGTTGCTTCTCATAAATGGTAGTAACATTGTGTCAACAACACTTGGATCTCCTTTCACCATCATTGGATAGTTTTGTCCAAGGAAGAGCGAGTTTTCTCCAAGACTATCAATATTGTACCAGGGAGAAGGTGTTGGCGCTAGCACACTAGTATCCATCCCGAATACCATGCAACGGGTGTTGGAATAGGTCCGGAGAGTGCGACCATGGGAGACACCACCTGCTTCCTTATTAGTAACATCAGCAGTGGGCTGTATTCAGAAAAGAAGGGGTGATCCATTGGAATTAGTTGCCAGGCGCCACTTAGTATATGGACCCACCTCGTCCTCATGCTCGTGATCATCACCATCGTCATCTCCCCCTTGGTTATAAAAATTTTCAAGTATAGATGGTGGAATGTTCATAGGACCTTGGAAACACAAGAAGGTTAATTAGTAAAGGGAAACTTTCTAACCTGCATGCATGCGGATGAAACAATTATAATTACGGTGGAAGACAAACGTACCGAAACTACGAGGATCGCATGCAAAAATAGTGCCACGAGTGGTGGCAGCAAACACAAGATCCTTGTATTCAATTGCATCACGGTACTCATCCGTGTACAAAAACTGATTCTTGAGCAATATCCATGGATGAACCGTGGAATCAGTAACGATGGCAACAAGCTTGTAGAAGGTAGCAACAACTTCATAGTTCTCGTAATTCCATGAGCGGTTGGGAACTCGACAAATTGCTATCTTCCGTAGACGACAACCACCATGATCATATTTGAACATACGTAGATAATCTGTGTGCTCAACCTTAGGGCACTCTGAGATTTTTGGAAGTGGAATCCGCTGACGAGTGTACACATTTACAAGTTCCCACTCACAATTGTACCCAATATAAACAACCCAACCTCCATTTGCGCCAGCCCAGGCCTTACCCTTAAGCGATGGCATCTTGACATCACACGTATCATTATCAAGCGGCATAAACTTGCACAAGGTGAGGCCTTCGTCATCCGCTCCCATGAGAACAGGCTAATAGCGAAGACGACAAGGGAGATCAAACCGCTCTTAGACCCTTTGGTTCCTTGTAATGATGTTATTAGTTGAGTCGAGAATGGTCTTGAACGAACTGGCCATGCTAGCCGAGGTGATGACGTCGCACCGATCAACGAGTTCCTCCACCACGTGATCTTTCAGATCGGGGCAAGAATAACTGGGTCATTTATGGCTTGTTCCCTCTGTGGAGAATACGAACGAACAATGGTAGAAGGAAGGGTGAAGGCAAATGGAGGAGGGAGGAAGAGTGTGCGGCAGCAATTCCAAAACTAGAGGGGAAGGCGAGGAGGTGGTGGACGGTTGCCATGGTACACGAAGAGGCGCCCCGGCCTACATAGACGTTCGTTCGGCAATTGTACAAATTGACCCAAAGGTGACATGTTGCCTACTGAAACCATCACGCTTGTTGTGAGAAGCTAAGGTTTGTGAGAAGCTTATACCCGAACCTGCCCCAAATGGGACAATTTTTTTACCACGACATGTTGATGCCGCTCCATGATAGCATGCCAAGTTTCATGAATTTCAGATGAGTTTGGATCTACTTGAGTATAAAAACCAGGTATCTCAATGTTTACGGCCGAGTGACGGTGGCAGGGTGTTTGAAATTCAGTCCCACTTCTTGCATGGGACCTAAGCATGCAACCAAGGACACATATTTGATTTTTCAACCAGTTTATATGCACTAGAGAATGTGCATGTAGTTCAAATTTGAATTATGCACATAAAATGCCTGGAAAACCCAGTTAATGTATAAAAATGTCCAAACGAACCCTAAAAAATTCCAAAATTGAACAAAACACACCTGTTGTTCTATCTTGACACTCAAAATATTTTGAAAGCAATAAGAGGCAATAGATATCGTTCCGTCCCCATAGGTGGCACGTTCCCTATAGAAACCATCACGCTTGTTTTCAGAAGCTAAGGTTTGTCAGAAGCTTATACCCAAACCTACCCAAATGGGACAAAATTTTTACCACGGCATGTTGATGCCGCTCCATGATAGCATGCCAAGTATCATGAATTTCAGACGAGTTTTGGATTTACTTGAATTTAATAACCAGGTAATTCAATGTTTGCGACCGAGTGACGGTGGTAGGGTGTTTGAAATTCATTCCCATTTCTTGAATGGGACCTAAGCATGCAACCAAGGACATAGATTTTATTTTTCAACAAGTTTGTATGCACTGGAGAATGTGCATGTAGTTCAAATTTGAATTATGCGCATAAAATGCCTAGGAAACCCAGTTAATGTATAAAACTATCCAAAAGAATCCCAAATATTCCAAAAGTAAACACAACACTCCTGTTGTTCTATGTTGACACTCGAAAAGAATTTGAAAGCAATAAGAGGCAACGGATATCGTTTCGTCCCCAAAGGTGGCATGTTCCCTACCGAAACCATCATGCTTGTTGTGAGAAGCTCTGGTTTGTGAGAAGCATAAACCCAAACCTACCCCAAATGGGACAATTTTTTTACAATGGCATGTTGATGCCGCTCCATGATAGCATGCGATGTTTCATGAATTTCAAACGAGTTTTGGATGTACTGGAATTTAAAAACCAGGTATCTCAATGTTTGCGGCCGATTGACGGTGGCAAGGTGTTTGAAATTCATTCCCATTTCCTACATGGGACGAAAGCATGCAACCAAGGACACAGATTTGATTTTTCAACCAGTTTATATGCACTGGAGAATGTGCATGTAGTTCAAATTTAAATTATGCGCATAAAATACTTGGGAACCCAGTTAATGTGTAAAAATGTCCAAACAAATCCCAAAGATTCCAAAATTAAACACAACACTCCTGTTGTTCTATGTTCACACTCGAAATTTTTTGAAAGCAACAAGAGGTAACGGATATTATTTCGTCCCCAAAGGTGGCACGTTCCCTTCCGAAACCATCATGCTTGTTGTGAGAAGCTTATACCCAAACCTACCCCAAATGGGATAAAATTTTTACCACGGCATGTTGACGCTGTTCCATGATAGCATGCTATGTTTCATGAATTTCAGACGAGTTTTGGATTTACTGGAATTTAAAAACCAGGTATCTCAATGTTTGTGGCCGAGTGACGGTGGCAGGGTCTTTGAAATGCGTTCCCATTTCTTGCATGGGACCTAAGCATGCAACCAAGGATACCGATTTGATTTTTCAACCAGTTTATATGCATTGGAGAATGTGCATGTAGTTCAAATTTGAATTATGCACATAAAATGCCTGGGAAACCCAGTTAATGTATAAAATGGCCAAAGGAACCCCAAAAAATTCCAAAATTAAACACAACACTCCTGTTGTTCTATGTTGACACTCGAATTTTTTTGAAAGCAATAAGAGGAAACGGATATCATTTCGTCCCCAAAGGTGGCACGTTCCCTACCGAAACCATCACGCTTGTTGTGAGAAGCTCTGGTTTGTGAGAAGCTTATACCCAGACCTGCCCCAAATGGGACAAAATTTTTAGCACGACATGTGGATGCTGCTCCATGATAGCATGCCAAGTTTCATGAATTTAAAATGAGCTTTGGATTTACTAGAATTTAGAAACCAGGTATCTCAATGTTTGAGATCGAGTGACGGTGGCAGGGTGTGTGACATTCATTCCCATTTCTTGCATGGGACCTAAGCATTGCAACGAAGGACACATATTTGATTTTACAACCCGTTTATATGCACTGGAGCATGTGCATGTAGTTCAAATTAGAATTATGCACCTGAAATGCCTACAAAACCAAGTTAACACTAGTACGCGTCGGTCCTAAACAAACGGTATTTAACCCCTTTCCGTGATGACATTCAGAACCGTCGCCACGTGAGTGTGGGCAAAAGAGGGGGTCTTCCCACACGACCCAGAAACCGTTGGGGTTATGCCCTCTTGGCACACACGCTCGGCAAAATGAGGTCGTGTGTGATCGACGACCGCTGAAATAAGGAAATACATACAGTAGTGCTAAAAAATACAATTATACGGCGAAATTGTTTCCGGTCGCAAGTCAATCCCACACAGTCAGTCCCCGCTAAACTTTTCCGTCCGTATATACATCCCACACAATCGCTACACGGAAAACGTTTGCGCAAGGTGGCGTAACGCGAACAGTTTTAAAAAGAATGTCGTGTGTGATTGTTCATTGATCTGACACGGTTTATTCCTAGGAACTGTGTTCTTTGCCTGAGGTCATCGCCCACGGTGTTTTCTCATTAACCCTTTGTAATAGGAAAACCGAATTAGGAAGCTAATTGGCCAATTAGCGGGCTAATTTCCCTATTATTAATAATCCATTTACTAATCTAATTGACATTCATATTAAGCACATAATATATTCCATTTCCATATTAAGGAAGGAGGATTTCATAATTGAAATACATCGGAGTACAACATGATATATCTTCAGCACTCAGCTACACCATTACATAACTGCACCAGCAGCAAGTTTCACATGTAACATCTAGAACCTTTTGAAATTAGCATCATAGATGGTACATAGATAGATGCATCTCATCTGCAAAACTGCTGAAGCAGAAGGCGAATATTGAGCCTTCATTCATGTTTAAGGTCTTTGCAACTTCAGGCCAGTGCCTGTGGATGATTGAACGTCCATCCTTTGACCTCTTCAGGAACACTTCAATATTGAATTGTGGGTGTTGTATGAAAACTTTCCTCGCCTCCTGACCACGGAGGTGGTTTGAGAGGTAATCATCAATGAACCCTGAAAACAACGATGTGCATAAAAATCATTTATATATTAGAAACGTGGCAAAGAAATAGAAAAGGCAAGTTATAATAGTTAGTACCATCTTATAAACATTAGTGCTTCCCATTGTTTCCCTGCAACACATATAAGGTAGTTAGTCATCAGGTTAAGTAAGGGTTCACATGCTATTAGTAGAATATGTTTATCAAAAATAAGCACATTGCAGATTCATCATATTAATTCAAGCCACCTGGAAAACCCATTTATCCAAACCAAGCATGATTAAGAACTAGGAAATATATCACTTGTATATGTTTCTCATGTATTAACTGCAGCCAAATTCGATTTATTCCTCACATGGTATACAATAACAGAAAGCAGCCACAGCAATTGAACATCGCATTGCAGAATTGAACGAAGCAGTTAACTAAACACCACAACAAATGAATCAAATGTTAACTGAGCACCACATTGCACAATATAACATACTCCTAATAGAAGATCAGACATTTAACCAAACCAGGCATGCTTAACAACTTGGAAATATAGAAATTGTATTTCTTTCTCATGTATTTAGTACAGCCAAATTCGATTTATTCCTCACATGGTATACAACAACAGAATGCAGCCACAACAATTGAACATCTCATTGCCGAATTGAACCAAACAGTTAACTAAATGCCACAACAAGTGAACCAAGCCACAACAAATGAACCAAGCAGTTAACTAAACACCAATTGAACAATATAACATACTCCTAATAGAAGATCAGATAGTTAACCAGACCAAGCATGCTTAACAACTTGGAAATATTGCACCATGAAGAATTGAACATCACATTTGCAGAATTGAACATCACATTTGCAGAATTGAACCAAGCAGTTAATTGAACACCACATTGCACGACATACAAAACATATACACTATAGCAGAAGATTGCATGGCAATAGTAGATAGCACAATTCACTAGTATTTGTTAAGGAAAGGCTGTAGCTAGCAAACTGCACATGGGTCCCTATAGTGAGCTAATAAGACAAGCTATTCCTCATTGTCGGAGATATCAATGATGATTGGCTCCTTGGACATGGACGTGGGTGAGGCCTCCGCATCATGAGTGCCCTTGTTGTAGTGGTGAGTTGCCTGAGATGCTCCGGGCACCAACCTGTTGGCTCTCGAGATGAGGTAAGCGCGTGCACGCTGATAAAACACCTCGTAGTCTTTGTCGAAGGCACCGATGGTGGCCTCAAGAAAACGCCACGGACAGTCATTTAAAGGAGCCAACCACATCGCGGCGTCAGCGCGCGAGGCGTCAACGGTGGCCTCGACGGCGAGGTGCCCCTCCAAGATCTGTGGGTCGGCACGAATGGCAGCCATCGCGACCTCATCCGCGCGTGCGGCCGTGATTTGCTTCTCCGCTGCCAAATGCTCCTTGAGGTCCTAGCTATACTGTGTGCACCATGGCTTAGTCCGGCGCTTATTTGGTGGAGGGGTCGGGGATTTGGGTGGAAGGTGTCGCGCTCGCGCCGGCGGTCGGGGCATGTGGGATGTGGAAGGAGGAGAATGTGGGTCGGGTGTGGATTACCTGCCTGGATAGGCGAGGCTGAGCAGCGTGAAGGGGGGTCGCCGGTGAGGAGGCGGTGACGCTGCAAGCAAGGAGTGAAGGTTTCAACTTGGAAAGGAAGGCAAAAATTGGGGAAATGTGGCTTTTGGTAAGGGGAGAGGGCGGGGAGGTAGATATTTTCACGGAAGCCAAAAATTTGCAATCGCTTCAGCCAAAAAACTGGCACGCAAAGTGTCATCAAACTGGCACGCAAACTGGCGCACAAAATATCTTCGGACCGTGTCTGAATAAGGGACTGTGTATGATGACACTTTGCGCACCAGTTTTTTTTGCTGAAGCAATTCCAAATTTTTGGCTTTCGCGGAAATATCTACCTCCCCACCCACTCCCCCTTACCAAAAGCCACATTTCCCCTGTTTCTGCCTTCCTTTCCAAGTTGAAACCTTCACTCCTTGTTTGCAGCGCCGCCTCCTCGCCGGCGACCCTCCTACACGCCGCTCAGCCTCGCCTATCTAGGCATGTAATCCACACTCGACCCCCATCCTCCTTCTCCTTCCACATCACACATGCCCCGACCGCCGGCGCGACACCTTCCACCCAAATCACCGACCCCTCCACCAAATAAGCACCGCCCTAAGCCATGGTGCGCGTAGTATAGCCAGGATCCCAAGGACCATTTGGCAACGCAAACACAAATCACGGCCGCATGCACGGATGAGGTCGTGATGGCTGCCATTCGACCCCCAGATCTTGGAGGTGCACCTCATCATCGAGGCCACCGTCGACTCCTCGCGCGCCGATGAAGCAACGTGGTTTGCTGTTTGGTTCAATTCTGCAATGCGATGTTCAATTGTTGTAGGTGCATTCTTTTATTGTATACAATGTAAGAAATAAATCTAATTTGGTTGTGCTAAATACATGAGAAATAAATACAATTGCTATATTTCCATGTTGTTAAGCATTGGTTTGGTTAGCTGTCTGATCTTCTATTAGGAGTATGTTATGTTGTGCAATGTGGTGCTCAGTTAATGTTTGGTTCATTTGTTGTGGTGTTTAGCTAACTGCTTGGTTCAATTCTACACTAAGATGTCCAATTGTCGTGGGTAGAATTTTGTATTGTTGCGCATGTGAGGAATAAATCGAATTTGGCTCCCCTTAATACATGAGAAACATATAAATGTGCTATATTTCCTAGTTCTTAATCATGCTTGGTTTGGATAAATAAGTTTTCCATGTGGCTTGAATTAATCTGATGAATTTGCAATGTGCTTATTTTTCATCAACATATTTTAATGATAGCGTGCGATCTCTTACTTAACTTGTTGACTAAGTACCTTATGTGTGTTGCAGGGACACAATGGGAACCACTAAGGTTTACAATCAAGGTTAGCACATGCATGGTCCATTGTCTAATAGCCCATTATTGGGCAATGGCAAGAACCATTCTAATATTTAGGTTTTTAACAATTTGGTCTTGCACATGTATGTCCTGCTGTCAGAGGTTTTGACCCACTGTTTGACCCTTTTGGCATATGGGGAAATGAGTTGTCCATGAATATCAGTCAAGTCAAGAAACTCAGGAAGATTGTTAGGATAAAGAAATTAGCGACAAAAAACAACAAGATCTTTGTCCGCACAATGAAGAAGACATCAGTTCACTACATGATGGTACTAACTATTATACCACTACTGCAGGATGCTGTTAACGCGACACTACGATCAAAGACCCTTCTACGAAACTGTGTGCGATGCCATAATCGCAAACGGTGGTGTAAAAAACCCATCAAAAAAGGTGCAAAACATTTGCGATGGACGATGCATCAAACACGGTTCATATTTTAGTTGCGTGTGCGATGCAGGGCATACGGTTCAACTCAATTAACTGTTTGTGATGCGGAGGAACAAAAGAAACGGGCAGCCAAATGAAGGTGTGTGTGATGTAAAGCATATGGTTCATTCGGATGAACTATTTTTGATTTGGCAACACAATGGAAATGGTCAGCCAGATCAAAGGTGTGTGCGATATATGGCATGTGGTTCACTCAGATGAACTGTTTGCGCTGAGACATGAGAACAGAAACGGTTCAAATGAACAAGATGTGTGTGATACGCGGCAAACAGGTCTGTAATCAGAAATGTGTGTGAATACCGATAATAACGCAGATGATTATTGCTAATAAGACATGTGTGTTGTGTGATAGGATTGCATACAGAACAACAACATATACATATATATATACACACTTATAAGGACATGCTTGCATAACCAAATTAAACATCCACTTACATAGGTGTCTACTACAACCATGGAATTTTCACCACCAAAGTAAACTATTACATGCATAATTACATAGCTGGCTACTACACACATGTCATTTCCACACACTAATAAAGTAAACTATATATTACATGTATGATTAACTAGCATAAACAATCATCTGATCATCATCTACTTCTTGTGACGCTTGCTCTGCTTGTGGCTCGATCCGCGCTCGTGGATTTTGGCAACGAGGCACTTCCTCATGTGAAAGATCGGCCTATGCATCTCGTAGCACGTGTACATGCTCTTGGCCGCAAACCTGAGGTCAGGTTCATCCAGTTGCCACATCTAGGCCCCGTGCCAGGATACAGGACTTGTTCTCTTTGCATGCTGCTTCATCTTTTCATAGTAGGGGTCGATGATAGCAGAATCGAGTTCGACCAGGGAGTCCTTCTTTGTGCTGCCCCAGACCATGTAGTGGTCATGGATTCGCACAAGGTTCTTCCAGGACAAGCCTGTAACACTGAGCACTTTTACATCGTTGGTGGTTTCAACAGTGGAGAACTTGTTGTCAGTGCTGTTGACAAACCTGTTGAAATCATCGCAAGGCTCTTTGGCCATGAAGTAGTGGTAGATGGCGCATGCACAATTGGGCGACGGCAACCTTCTGATCTATGCTGGGATGACCGACGGTGTACTAGAGGTCGATGCCAACTACCTTATACTTATCTCCAGCAAGCAACTGCTCAATGCTATTGATGTAGTCGTCCACCATGGCTGGGTCGATGGTGTAAACCATCGAGAGATCCGTCTCCCTTGCGTGGGTCTCCACTCTATGCTCGCGAACTCCATTGGTGCGCCGCTGGACATCCCCTCTCTATGTGTCATCGTGGGTGTGCTTGTTGTGTTGTGGGACGCAATCGAAAGGTTGAAGAGACTAAGGTTATAATGGCCGTGGGCATTAAAGGGGAAGCCACACGACCAGGAATATTGGCAAGCCCTGATGGCAGTTCTAATTTGCAGGGCGTAACTCCATGGTGCCACACGTAACTACATTGCGTGGCAACGCGCACGACACAAACGCATGCATACGGGCCCCCCGACGTGATCGTGCGCATGCCCAACCATTGGCAGAGCGCGCGAGAAGAGACGCGAGCAGAGCGCTCCGCATATAGCAGTTGAACACGCAAGGAAAAGTTGTCCACAAGCCGAGCGCGCCAACGGACCCGAGCAGAGCGCACCAACGGACGCGAGCAGAGAGCGCCGCGGCGCCTAACAGCGAGCACAGCGCACTTTGGCGCCTAACGGCGGGATAGACCTTCATTCAAGCCAATCAAAAAAAGACTGGAACGGACATGTTTGTATTGAGAAAAGGCGTCGCACATGTCTGTATTTACTGGAACGAGAATGCAACAGCAAAATAAGAATGAAGGCCGCGACGATGCAATTGCAGTGGTGGTTACAGGAGGCGAGAAGAAAGATGCATCCATCAGCGTATGACCTCGTCTTCCTCAACTCAGTGCACCGGCCGGGCTATCGACCGGCGTCTAAGGAGCGGCGGCTTTTGTGGCGAGGTCAAGGTGCTTCTCAAAAAAAGGCATCCAAGGCTTCCAGGCGGCTGAAGAAGGCCATCGTTGTAGCGTCCTCACTGGCCTTGTACAGACCTATCTACACGATTCGCTCCTACACATGGATTTGTAGGTCGACGGTTTCTTGCAGGGCGAGGCGCCTCGCGGTGAGCGCGACCTCCAGGTAGACGGCGATGTCGTCCGCGAGCTTCTGCGGGCAGTCGCAGGGCCACCAGTGCTTGAAACAGGTTCCGGCCATGGAGGCCAATTAGGGTGGCAGGTAATGAGGAGCCCGGGCACTCGGGCTGGAGGAGTACGGCAATGTCGTCCGCGAGCTTCTTGACAACAGCGAACCTGTTGGTGGTGCGAACGATCATCCGTTCCAACCGAGAGTCATAGCTGGCATCGACGGCGGTCATCCACCAGCCGGTCGCCAACACCGTATGGAGACGATCCATGGTGCCATGCCGCAGGCCAGCATCGTTGACCATCTACCACAGCCGCTGGCTGCTCACGCGCATCGCCGTCATGGGTCCAGAGTGGGCACTTTTGCGCTTATTAGTTTATGTGCTTAGGCAAATTCTTAGGTGTGTACGATGTGGTAGATGCATTGGAATGGAGGGGCGCCTTTATATGAGTGCAAACTGCGTTGCATTCACATCGGGCTACCTCTCTTTTACCGGTACTCCCATTACTTCCCTCATGCATTCACACGATGCTAATTGAAGGAGGATGCATCATTGGCCGTTCAACATTTCAGGAACAGCTACCCTCCCCCTCGTCTGCATTAAATCCGTATCGGGAACTGCGCCGCCCGCTGTCAAATCATGTAGTCCTTCTTCGCCTGCTGCACGCCTGGCTGAACACGCCTCATCGCCTCCATCTATTCTTAATTACTGAATTTTAGTTGCAAAAATTAGATACTTCTAGTAATTTTTAGCTTCATATTTTTACATATTGCAGTGTTACAAGGTTGGCAAATGTCAATGTTACTAGATCAACAATTGTCAATATTTCTAGTTTGACAAATGGCAACATGCCCAAATTGACAAATGCAAATCGCACCAAATTCTTTGTAAGTGGTTCACACGGGTCATCCAAAAGAACCGTTAGTGTTCAAGAGAGGCAAAAATCCTGCTCTCGCTTTGCATACGGGTGTTTCATCTGAAACCATCATGCTTGTTGTGAGAAGCATATACCCAAAGCTGCCCCAAATGGGACAAAAATTTACCATGGCATGTTGATGCCGCTCCATGATAGCATGCCAAGTTTCATGAATTTCAGACGAGTTTTGGATTTACTAGAATTTAAAAACCAGGCATCTCAATGTTTGCGGCCGAGTGACGGTGGGAGGGTGTTTGACATTCATTCCCATTTCTTGCATGGGACATAAGCATGCAGCCAAGGACAAAAGATTTGATTTTTCAACAAATTTATATGCACCGGAGCATTTGCATGTAGTTCAAATTTGAATTATTCACATAAATGCATTGAAAACTCACGTAATGCATAAAAATGCCAAACAAAGCCCGAAAAATCACAAAAATAACACAACACTTCTGTTGTTCTATGTTGACACGAGAAAAAATTTGAAAGAAATAAGAGGTAATGGATATCGTTTCACCCCCAAAGTTGGGGCGTTCCGTACCGAAACCATCATGCTTATTGTGAGAAGCTCTAGTTTGTGAGAAGCATATACCCAAACCTGCCCCATATTTCACTATTCCACCTGGCACCGGGTTTGACCACTAGGCCTGAGGGCTTCCCGCCTTGTACTATGTCAATGCTACCTGCAGTCAGACAAATAGTGTGCCGGCACCTCAGCCCTCTCTTGCCATTAGCCACAGCTCATAGAGCGACTGTCCGGCTGGCAAGAGTTAAAGGCAGGAAATGGTGCCCACACAAAAAAATGGCTAAGGACCCAAGCATTCGCATAGGCGAAGCCGGTCCTCACCTCAACGACCGGCTCTTGAGCGGCCGGCCAGCCGGTTTCTAACTCAAACTTGCTATGCCCTACAAAGTCTAATTACTTGCCTTCCCAAAACGGCCAAGTACTTGACCCAGCCACAGGCCGCAGAGCAGCTGTCTGGTTGGCAAGATGGCAGCTAAGGGAAGGCGGCAAAGGGGAAAGCCAAAAGAGTAGAAAAGCAACACAAGTCGGAAATCGGCAAAGATAATTTACATAGCAAAAGGCCCTTGGCTAGCATTCAACAGAATTTGAATACACCCCCAATGGGTGGAACTGCACAAATCTAACAAGCTTGTTCAAAAGAGATTACAAAACAGGAAGGGAAGATAACTTGGCCTCCAAGGCCAGAGGAGCAGTAGTCGGATCGGAGGGGTCGGCATAGGTCGAGGCTCCGGGTGGTGGAACTGCCGCCTGGTTGGTCTCGGCCTGGTGTGCACCGGCAGCAGTCGGCTTGCCGGCGCGCTGGTCGTTGGTCGAGAGTTGGTTAGGTTGAGTCCGACTGTCGTCTCCATCATCCGGCGCATCGTCTTTGCCGTCCTCATTCTCCTCCTCCTCGACTTCATCGATGGAGGTGATCTCCTCTATCGATTCCTCGCCGTCTGTCGGGTTCAGCCTGAACCAGTTGGGCGGTGCTTCCGCGACCTCCTCATTGATCTCGGGGTGGAAGACACCGGTGTCCGTATACTCGGCTATCGCTGCGACGCGATGATTGAGCTCGGGTGCCACCGCCGCCAACTCTTTATTGGCTTCAGCACGAAGAGAGGCCAACTGGGCTAGGTTCAGCCCAAGGTACCACCTCATGACGAACTCCAAAGCCCGCCATGCACCTGCCGGTCCGCATAGCCCTTCCACGCCTCGAAGCAGGCAATAGCCACCTCTAACCAGTCGAAGGTCCGACTTGGGGTGCGCAGAGCCGAAGCACCTGGCCAAAGGGAGGAGACCACATGGGGTCCAGCGCGCTACAGACGGTAGAGCGCCTGATGTGCCGGCTGGAGATGAGCTTGGACGGCAAGTAGCTGCTCGGCGAGGGTCCGAGGGTCGTTGGGCGCGATTTCTGCACCAGCCAGCCTTCGTTTGTCGCGGCGAGCCTCGATGGCTTGGCTGGCGGCGATGAAATTACCAGGAAAATACTCTGCACAAGAAGAAAAAAGAAGTATGAAGTCGGAACCCGGCTCGAAACAAAAGTCAGCAGGCGCAAGAAAGAAAAGAACAACTCACCGTCGAGCATGTCCTCAATCTCGTCGTAGCCATCGGTCAGAGCTTTCTCCCTATCGGCCCAGTTCGAGCGTTGTGTCTCGAACTCAGCCTCGAGTGGCTCCTCCGCATCCTTGAGCTTCTATAGCTCCGCCTGGTGCCGGTCCACTAGGTCAACCAATTTCTTGGCCAGGCGGTCACGCTCCTGCTCAATTTTGCTGCACTCCTCCTCCTTGGCGCAGCGCGGTCTGAGCTTCACCCAGCTACTGCTGTAAGGTGGTGCTAGATCCTGCAGAAGACAAGAAAAATGACAATCAGAATGTTAATGAAAGAAGGAAAGTAGTCGCTGGAAGAACCTGCCCGACTGCTCAGCAGTCGGCCCGAATCTCGGGGGCTACACCCCGCATGTGTGCTGGTGCAGCCCCGCGAGAATAAGGATGAAGCACTTACTCTGACTGTCGGCCAGTTCAGTAGTCCGATTGGCTAGCTCCCAAACAGGAGAGTTGAAAGCAGCCACGCGGTTTTTGTGGTAGTCCTGCAACAAACACAAGAGAAGAAAAAGAGAAGATTAGTACTCGGAAATCACCTTAAGTTCTGAGGCCCTGCTCAGCAGCCAGCCCGGAACTCGGGGGCTGCACCCAGTGGGTGCACTGGCGCGCCCCCATGGAAGATTTCAAGAAAAATACAAGAATCAGAAACAAGCAATCAAGAGACATACCCGGGCGGCGACACGTGTCACCAAGAACTCCTTCGTGTACTGTTGTAGGGTGGCGCCTTGGGCCTGAAGATGGGCCTGAACATCATTTGCGTCACGGTTCAGCACGCTCGTCCCACCTCCAGGAGTCCATTATAGTGGGGCGGCGCTACTGGCCTCATCGTCAGGGGCCGAAGAGCTCGCGGCCCCAAGATCCAGCGGCCATGACCCCGACGCCGCCTTCTTCGGGCGACAAAGCCCCGGAGTGCATGCCACCGGAGTCGAGCCCACCACCATCTCGTTGCCAGCTATTGGCGTCGGTGGCACCTCAAGCCGATTTCTTTGTGCGTCAGCAGTCGGTGCTTGCAGAGATTCCTCCGCCCCCGAGATGACGGCGTCGCCTCCTCCGCCCTCCGCGACCGGCTGTTCGTCGCCGGCTCCTCCAGTCGGCGCTTGGGTCCCTGGAGCAGGCGGAGCGGTGCGCATAGGAATGACAAGTTGCGGCTCCTGGTCACCGCGTCTGCCCGCTCCTTGGCCGCAACATCGGCCTGGGCCTTGGTGGTTGTGTCAGCCCGCTCCTTGGCCGTGGCATCGGCCTAGGCCTTGGCGGACGTGTCGACTTCATCCTACGCCGCCTTGGCCGCCGCCTCCTTCTTCCGCTCCGCTTGCTCACGCTAATCACGCACCTCCCGTGCGTTCCGCTCCGTTGCCGCCTGGAGCTCAGCGCGCGGGTCTATGCGGCCGGTGTTGGCGGAGCCCTCTGTCAGGACCCCGATTCTAGGTCACACCGATCTAGCATGTAACACCTCATATCACTTTGCGGCCTCACGCACGGTATCCCCACGAGTGTCGCCTTACCATGGCCCAGGACCGTTTGCGCCTTTTTGGCTCACGTATATGATAGTGTCGCTAGCATCCATATGACAGAGAACCTGGGCCGACATGGCTACTCGTGAACCAAAGTGGCACTAACCTATGGGGACAGGCATACATGATTCACATCGAGCATGTCGGTCAGCAGCGTGTGAATCCGGGCTGTAGCACTGGGCTAACAGGACTCCGGGGAACCCGGGCTGTAGCAGGCTAGGCAGGACTCCGGATGTCACTGCGTGACATTTCCCCGAAGGGACAGACACAGGAAGGAAGTGAAACACATGCCGGCCAGTCAAGTGTTCTGAGCAGTAGTGCTGGGCTAGCAGGACTCCGGTGAACCGGGCTGTAGCGGACTACTATTGCTCAAGGAAGCACTAGACTACATTTCCCCATAAGAGAAGCTGCCAAGGATAAACAACTAGATTGTCGGATCCCACACATAGCAATACACGTCACACGTACGCATAACATGCAAGTATGTGCTGTACAACATGGCATCACAACATAACGCAAACTCATATAGATAAAGGCTCAGAAGAGCCACATAGCATTAATACAAACAGGGGTCACATGACCCATCATTCAGAGCATAAAAGCAACGGAAGCATTACATGTCCGAGTACAGACAACTACAAAAGAAAAAGGCTAAGAAGCCTGACTATCTACAAGTCCATCCAAGGTACAAGATCTTAGCTGAGGTAACAAGCTACTCGTCGAAGTCCAAGCGGTACTACTAGTGAGACAGATGTCTCACCTGCAAAACATAAATAAAGCAAACGTGAGTACAAAGGTACTCAGCAAGACTTACATCAGATCCTATCATACATGAATTTGTATCAAGAAGGTAATGTGGGGTTTAGTTGTAGCAAGCCAGCTTTGACTCAGTGGCTATCCTGTTCTATGACAACGAGAAACTTCTTTGAGATGAGGCAGGGCACACGAGTCCACTAATCACCACATCAATACACTACTATGGATTCATCCTCGCCTCCTTACGAGAAGGCCATCCATAGCACTCACACTTGTCTTGAGCATTTTAGAGTATCCACTTAAAGTTGTCTATGTACCACGTAAGCATCCAAGAAGTCCATAACCGAGGACACGGCTATTCGAATCGATCATGATAACCCTGCAGGGGTGTACTTCTTCACACACGCTCTCACCACTTATCACCATATACACGTCATGTATCTCGGCAACCTTCAAGCGGAAGCCTGGCGAGGGCGTCGGCCATGACCTGACTAACCACACATGACTCTAGTCCAGGTTTATCGCCTAATTGGGTTCCATCCGCAAGGTGATCCGGCCGGGGTTTCGCTCACGGCCCCAAACGATGTGTACAGGGTTCCCGAGCCCACCATCCAGGTGCCACTCGGTACACCGGGCCACGTGTGCCTAGTCTGTCCCAAGTCCACCCTGCCGGGTGCCACTCGGTAGAAAAATAGCACTACCTATAAACACCAGAAACTATTTGCAACTCCTGGACAGAGATCAAGGCGGTTAATAAGTCGAGAGATCTTGGAGCGCCCGGAGCCCAATGTGTGGTAGTAGCTAGTCATTGGACAACTTACACAGAACACAGTTCTTAGGGAAGGTTCCAGTGAGACAACCCACCATGTACTCCTACATGGCCTCTCACCGCTACCTTTCCCAAATCGTGTTCACACGCTTAACTCTCAACATCAGAACATAGCACTGTACTCTAATTCATTCCCAATGAATCAGACCTGACATACTCTAAGCAACAGCAGGCATGGCATGACAAGAACACAACATGGCCCAAGCAACTCCTACACATGCTAGTGGGTTTCAACTATTTACTGTGGCAATGACAGGTCATGCAGAGGAATGGGTTCAACTACCGCAGCATAAAGTAGCAGTTGAATTGTTGTTGTCCTAGTGCAATAAATGAGAGTAGGAGCGAGAGAGTAGGATTGTATCGGAATGAACAAGGGGGTTTGCTTGCCTGGTAGATCAACAGGGGGGCACTCCTCCTCAGACAGGTACTCTCGAACACTCTCTGGAGCAGGACCTATCGAGAAGGAACGGTGTCGGAAATCAAACACAAGCATACACAACATTATGATACATGAACATGGCATGAGTAGGTGATGTTTTTTTGAGTTAATGCAACTAGCATTTATTTGGTTGAAGTCCATTTGAACCAAGGGTTCAAATACAACTCCAAATTAAGCTCTTAAATATGCCATAAGTGTGTTTTCATTTATACAGCATGTATAGATGGTTTGTCATGCATGAAAATGGTACAGATGGATAGATTGAATTTTTCTGATAATTTTTCATATATAAATTATTTCAATCTGAGCTATGGTTGAATTTCTATGAATTTTTGAAGTTTAAATCATTTTATGGAATTTCCTGTTTTAAAATAATTCTAGAAAAAGAATAACTGCGCCAGCATGATGTCATCACTACGTCAGCGACTCAACGAGCCTGACCAGGTCAAACCTGACTTGTGGGGTCCACACGTCAGTGTCACAGTTGGTTAACAGGGGGTTATTATACTAATCTAATTGAAATTAGTGGCGTTGGGCCCACTGTCAGTGTCAGGGGGTTAGCAAATGGTGATTAGCCTTAAGCTAATCACCTGGCAGGTCGGGCCCGCACATCAGGCCAGCGAGGTCGTCGCCGGCAACCTCTGGACGCGGCGGCTTCCACGCTGCAGGGCACGGGGGCGGCGGCTGGGAGCACCGGGGCGTAGCCCGTGCTCTCCCGCATCTAGTGGGGTAGGTAGGAGGAGGAGGGGTGGCCGGAGCTCGCCGGAGCGAGGCTCGTGGTGGCGGCCGGAGCACGGACAAGTGCGGGCGAGGGCTGCGGTGCATGGGGAAGTGAGCAGAGAGGCTCTACGGCCTCCTGGCGTCACCAGGAGCAGGGTGACGCGCTCGGCTGCGGGCTGCGGTGGCCAGGGCGATGGCGGCGACATGGACGGCGGCGGGGCGCTTCGGCCATCTATGAAACGACGGCTACGGCGAGCGGCAAGCTAGGGGTGAGGGGGAAAAGGATCGTGGCCTCACAGCGGTTGCAGGGGCCATAGAAGCGGGCTCGGGGAAGCTCGGACGGCGGCAAATCGACGGTGGAAATCCGCGGTGGCCGACGAGGAAGACGAAGATGATGGCGTCATTTCAGGCGTCCCGTGGGCGCGTGCTTCGTCTTGGTGCTTCACGGCGTCGAGGAAGACCCGTTGGAGAGGGCAGAGGGGCAAGGGGAGCACGGTGACTGCGGTGGTGCTCGGCGGCGCGCTGCGCTCCGCTCGGGTGCGAGGTGGAGGGTGACAAGAGAAGGGGGGAAGCACGGGGGGAGAGTGAGAGAGGTTCGAGGGAGTGCGTGGCGTCGTCGGGTGCCTCCAGCGGCGAGCGGGGAAGCAGGATGTGGCCGGCGTGTGCTCGCACGCGGCGAGCACGTGCCCCTGTCCTCCTGGCGCGAGGAAGGGGACGACTGGCAATGCCAGTCGGCTGGGCCGGCCTGCTGGGCCGCTAGGCCATGCCGGCTGCACAGTGCCAGGCCGCAGGTAAGCACAGGTAGGCTTTTCCTTTTTTGTTTTATTTTCTATTTTTCTGACATTTGTTTGGTTTAAATAAAATACTAAACCATTTTAATTAATTCTGTCAAATTTTGCAGGGACTTAAGGAATTAATCCAAAGCTCCTCACTAAAATTCAGAATTATTGGACAATATTTTGTATATATAAAAATATTTATCCAATGCAAATAATTACTGGATTAACTCCAAATGTCCAAAATAAATATTTATGAGCTCCTAAAAATATTGGTTTGATTTTTACCTCTGACCAATATTTTCAGAGAGTAACATGAACGTTTTCTTGGACCTTTTTGGAGGAATTTTTATCTGGATTATTTCCAGAAATGATTCTGAGGGTTTCACAAATCCCCACTTCAAATTTAAATGGAATTTAAACATGATGCAAGCATGAAGGGCTAGCCTAGGTCATACCAGAACTAGGGATGTGACAACTCGCCCCCACTCGGAAGAATCTCGTCCCGAGATTCAGGAGTTGGCGGAAAGAAAGTGGGGTACTCGAGTTGAAGACGATCTTCACGCTCCCAAGTAGCTTCTCTCTCGGAATGATGAGACCACTGAACCTTGAGCAACTTGATGTTATGACGTCGAGTGACACGCTCTGCTTGATCAAGGATGCGAACAGGGTACTCTCAATAGGTGAGGTTATCTTGAAGATCAAGTGCTTCGTGGTCCACTCCGCGGATGGGATCCGAGAAGCAACGCCTGTGTTGAGAGACGTGGAAGACATCATGAACTCGAGAAAGATGTGGCGGTAGATCCAACTGGTAGGCAACCTCTCCTCGTTTAGCTAGAATGAGAAAGGGACCAATGTAACGAGGAGCCAACTTGCCCTTGGTACCGAATCGATGGGTACCCTTCAAAGGGGTAACCCGAAGGTAAGCCTTGTCGCCAACTTCATAAGCCACTTCCTTATGACGACGGTCATACTGGCTCTTTTGACAAGATTGGGCTGTTTTCAAATTCTCACGAATGATGCAAACTTGCTCTTCTGCCTCCTGGATCATATCCGGTCCAAAGAATTGTCTGCCACCGGTTTCTGACCAGTTCAAAGGTGTTCGACAACTTCGTCCATACAGAATCTCAAAAGGAGCTTTCTTGAGGCTGGATTGGTAGTTATTGTTATAAGAAAACTCGGCAAAGCGAAGACACTTCTCCCAGTCCATACCGAATGAGATAACACAAGCTCTAAGCATGACTTTGAGAATCTGGTTGACCCTTTCCACCTGACCACTTGATTGAGGGTGGAAAGCAGTACTGAAGGAAAGATGGGTGCCCATGGCAGTTTGGAAACTCTCCCAGAAATGAGAAGTGAAAAGACAACCACGGTCTGAATTGATCTCTAGTGGAACACCATGAAGTGACACTATTCGAGAAATATATAAGTCAGCGAGATGACTAGCAGTGATACTCTCCCGAACAAGTAGGAAGTGAGCCACTTTGGAAAGACGATCAATGACTACGAAGATAGCATTATTCCCTTTCTTGGTCCTGGGAAAACCGGTGATGAAGTCCATACCAACTTTATCCCATTTCCACTCAGGAATAGCTAAAGGTTGAAGGGTGCCAGCAGGCCTTTGATGCTCTGCCTTAACGTGACGACAAACGTTGCAGTTAGCAATGAACTGAGCAATTTCTCTCTTCATCCTAGTCCACTAGAACCTCTGGCGTAGGTCCTGATACATCTTAGTACTACCGGGATGAATCATGAGAGGAGATTCATGCGCCTCCGTAAGGATTAATTGTCGAAGATGTTGATTCTTGGGAACCACCAAGCGACTCTCAAAGAAAACAACACCACGATCATCTATAGAGAAACTACCACCAACTCCTTTGTTAATGTTTCTCTTGATCCAGGAAATTCCCGTATCCTGCTTCTAGGCTTCTATGATATGATCCACAAGAGTAGGTTTCGCCACCAAGGTAGAAAGGAATCCATGAGGAGCGATGTGAAGGTTTAGCTTACAGAATTCCTCATGGAGAAGTGGTTGGCCCCGTTGCAACATGAGATTGTTGCAATAGGACTTACGACTTAGCGCATCAGCCATAACATTTCCCTTGCCTGGGGTGTAGGTAATCCCTAAGTCGTAATCTGAGATCAACTCCAACCAACGTCTTTGCCTAAGGTTCAAATCTGGTTGGGTGAAGTTATACTTGAGACTCTGGTGATCGGTGTAAATCTCGCAACGCTTACCAAGAAGGTAATGTCGCCAGGTCTTAAGTGCATAGACTACGGCTGTAAGCTCTAGATCATGTGTAGGATAATTCTCCTCATGTGGATGCAACTGTCGAGATGCATAGGCAATCACATGGCGATCTTGCATAAGAATGCAACCTAGTCCCTGTCGTGAGCGTCACAATAGATAACAAAGTCCTTAGTGAAATCCGGTGGCATAAGTATGGGAGGAGAAGTCAGGCGTCTTTTCAGTTCCTGAAAACTGTGCTCACACTGTGGGGACCACTCAAACTTTTTATCTTTCTTGAGAAGTTCCGTGAGAGGTTTGGCCACTTTGGAGAAGTTCTCAACGAAGCAGCGACAATAACTGGCTAGGCCAAGGAAACTCCTAACTTGGTTAACTGTTTCAGGTGTAGTCCAATCAAGAAGGCCTGAACTCTCTCCGGATTGACGGCAATGCCCTTACCAGAGATTACGTGGCCAAGATAGGTCACTTCTGGTAACCAAAATTCGCACTTGGAGAACTTGGCATAAAGGCGATGCTCTCTGAGTTTTTCTAACACAAGTCTAAGATATTCGGCATGCTCTTCCTCGTTCTTCGAGTAAATAAGGATATCATCGAGGTAAACCATGATGAACTTATCTAAGTACTCCATGAAGATCGAGTTCATCAAGCGGGAGAATGTAGCTGGAGCATTGGTTAGACTGAAGGACATGACAGTGTACTCGTACTGGCCATAACGAGTGACGAAAGCCGTCTTAGGAATGTCCCCGTTTATGATCTTGATTTGTTGGTAGCCTAACCTCAAATCCATCTTGGAAAAGACTGAGGATCCAGCGAGCTGATCATATAGGTCGTTGATCCTGGGGAGTGGGTACTTGTTCTTTATCGTGACCAAATTAACAGGACGATAATCTACAACCATCCGGTCCGTACCATCCTTCTTCTTGACGAAGAGGACGGAGCAAGCCCAGGGAGAAGAACTAGGACGGATGAAACCCTTTTGCAAGGATTCATCGAGTTGTTTCTTAAGCTCAGCTAGTTCTAAGGGTGCCATCTTGTAAGGTCTCCTAGAGATTGGAGCGGTTCTTGGGATAAGATCTATGACAAACTCTACATCTCTGTCAGGTGGAATACCTGGCAGTTCCTCTGGAAAGACATCCGGAAAGTCACGAACTACCAGAATATCTTCAAAGTCTGGAAGAGGGCTGGCATTAAGGGAATAGAGCTGACGCTTTGCAACTCTAGTGGAGACGGTGACTATCTTGCCAGATGGGTGTGTAAGCTGAACAGACCTAGTGTAACAATCAATCTTGGCATAATGAGCTTTCATCCAGTCCATACCCAAGATGATGTTAATATCTGTAGACTTGAGGGCTATAAGTGACGCAAGGAATACAAGTCTGTCAACAAGGATTTCATTACCATGGCTTATTCTGGTAGTTTTCCATCTAGACCCTGGAGTTTGGATTTCAAGTGCAGTTGGCATATCACAAAATGACATGTCGTGCAAACGAGCATAGCCTTCAGAGATGAAGGAGTGAGATGCTCCGGTATCGAACAGAGCCGAAGCTCGATGACAGTTGACAAGGAGTGTACCAAGAACGACATCCGGATCATCATGAGCGTCTTTAGCTGAGACGTGATGCACACATCCATGTTCAGTGGGAGCTGACTTGACACTAATCATCTTGTGTGATGGCTTACCACGGCCAACAGACTTCTCAGGCTGGGGTGGAGCATAGTTGGTTTGAGATCAGTCACATGCATAGTGTCCTGGCTCTCCGCATATGAAACAAGTCCCTGAAGTAGGACGTGGACCCGCTTTGACAAGCGGTCTACCAATAGGCTTGGGTGGAGCACGTAACTGAACTGGGTGAGGCGCCACATAAGAGGGCCTCGGTGAGTAACCGGGTGGAAGAGCGGAGTTCGGAACCCAAATCCGGCGCTTCTGCGAAGTAGAACCAGAAGAAGAACCCTAATCACGGGTGTGCTTACGAGACTCCTCGTAAGTCAGTTGAGTTGTTTCTGCGTTAATGGCCTTGTTCACAAGAGCCTGGAATGTATTGCAATGATGCAAGTGGAGATCACGACGCAACTTGGGGTTGAGACCCTTCCGGAACCTAGCCTGCTTCTTGGCGTCCATGGACACTTCTTCTGTAGCATAGCGGGCAAGGTTCTCAAACTCTCTACTGTAAGCATCAACAGCCATCTTACTCTGGGTGAAACTAAAGAACTCTTCTCTCTTGCGGTCGATGAGATCCTAGGAATGTGATGCTCGCGAAAAGCCTCAGTGAAATATCTCCAGGTGGTTATCTGGCCAGCTGGAAGCATAGCCTCATAGTTCTGCCACCAAATACTAGCAGGACCTTCCAGATGATAAGCAGCGTAGGTGACCTTGTCACTTTCAGCTACGTTCCCAGAACGCAGCTTGTGTGTGATACTACGGAGCCAGTCATCTGCATCGAGTGGTTCAATGGAATGATGGAAGGTAGGTGGTTTCAGACCAATGAAATCATAGATGGACGCTGGCTCTTTGTACTGATGGGAGGTGTTCTCCTCAATACGTGCTAACAAGCGGTTAGACTCTCACTTGTTCTTCTCCATCTCTAACATGAACTCTGCCAATGAAGGCTGGTCGGGAGGATCCTCATCCCTACCATCTCCGTGGTTTCGGCTATGAGCAACAGAACTTCCGTTAACTGAAGACATCCTGAAGAACCAAACAAGGAAACAAGGATGGATTCAGCATCATCATAAGGATGTAGAATATAGTACGAGGAAAATACTATCTCTTGAACTCCTAGGACAATTCCGGCAGCATACCGGCAGTAAAATGCTCGAAATGAGAAATTCTGCAGAAGACGGGGTAGCAACATACTCAACATCATCACTCAAGGTTTTGAGATATTACTAAACAGGCTACACGGGAGGTACTCAAACTGAGATATGACTCAGATCAACCAAACCTCAGAGACTACGGAGTAGTAACACATGATCCTGATAGACGGAAGAGAAATCCTAGTTCCGTAACCCCGTAGGAAAGATAGGATGACTCAGATCAGAGGCCAGGAGGTGAAAGGAGTAAAAAGAGCCTTACGTTCCCTTCCACAATAAATTCCCTTAAATAACTAAAGAGTTTCTAGACTCAACTTCGATCAGGTTGGCTTGGAAATCCTACATGCAATCAGGCTCTGATACCAAAACTGTCGGGACCCTGATTCTAGTTCACACCGATCTAGCATGTAACACCTCATATCACTTTGCGGCCTCACGCACGGTATCCCCACGGGTGTCGCCTTACCATGGCCCGGGACCGTTTGCGCCTTTTTGGCTCACGTATATGATAGTGTCGCTAGCATCCATATGACAGAGAACCCGGGCCGACATGGCTACTCGTGAACCAAAGTGGCACTAACCTATGGGGACAGGCATACATGATTCACATCGAGCATGTCGGTCAGCAGCGTGTGAATCCGGGCTGTAGCACTGGGCTAACAGGACTCCGGGGAACCCGGGCTGTAGCAGGCTAGGCAGGACTCCGGATGTCACCGCGTGACATTTCCCCGAAGGGACAGACACAGGAACGAAGTGAAACACATGCCGGCCAGTCAAGTGTTCTGAGCAGTAGTGCTGGGCTAGTAGGACTCCGGTGAACCGGGCTGTAGCGGACTACTATGGCTCAAGGAAGCACTAGACTACATTTCCCCATAAGAGAAGCTGCCAAGGGTAAACAACTAGATTGTCGGATCCCACACATAGCAATACACGTCACACGTACGCATAACATGCAAGTATGTGCTGTACAACATGGCATCACAACATAACACAAACTCATATAGATAAAGGCTCAGAAGAGCCACATAGCATTAATACAAACAGGGGTCACATGACCCATCATTCAGAGCATACAAGCAACGGAAGCATTACATGTCTGAGTACAGACAACTACAAAAGAAAAAGTCTAAGAATCCTGACTATCTACAAGTCCATCCAAGGTATAAGGTCGTAGCTGAGGTAACAAGCTACTCGTCGAAGTCCAAGCGGTACTACTAGTGAGATAGATGTCTCACCTGCAAAACATAAATAAAGCAAACGTGAGTACAAAGGTACTCAGCAAGACTTACATCGGATCCTATCATACATGCATTTGTATCAAGAAGGTAATGTGGGGTTTAGTTGCAGCAAGCCAGCTTTGAGTCAGTGGCTATCCTGTTCTATGACAACGAGAAACTTCTTTGAGATTAGGCAGCGCACACGAGTCCACTAATCACCACATCAATACACTACTATGGATTCATCCTCGTCTCCTTATGAGAAAGCCATCCATAGCACTCACACTTGTCTTGAGCATTTTAGAGTATTCACTTAAAGTTGTCTATGTACCACGTAAGCATCCAAGAAGTCCATAACCGAGGACACGGCTATTCTAATAGATCATGATAACCCTGCAGGGGTGTACTTCTTCACACACGCTCTCACTACTTATCACCATATACACATCATGTATCTCAGCAACCTTCAAGCGGAAGCCTGGTGAGGGTGTCGGCCACAACCTGACTAACCACACAAGACTCTAGTCCAGGTTTAACGCCTATTTGGGTACCATCCGCAAGGAGATCCGGCCGGGGTTTCGCTCACGGCCCCAAACGATGTGTACAGGGTTCCCGAGCCCACCATCCGGGTGCCACTCGGTACATCGGGCCATGTGTGCCTAGTCTGTCCCAAGTCCACCCTGTCGGGTGCCACTCGGTAGAAAAATAGCACTACCTATAAACACCAGAAAGTATTTGCAACTCCTGGACAGAGATCAAGGCAGTTAATAAGTCGAGAGAGCTTGGAGCGCCCGCAGCCCAATGTGTGGTAGTAGCTAGTCATTGGACAACTTACATAGAACTCAGTTCTTAGGGACGGTTCCAGTGAGACAAACCACCATGTACTCCTACATGGCCTCTCACCGCTACCTTTACCAAATCGTGTTCACACGCTTAACTCTCAACATCAGAACATAGCACTGTACTCTAATTCATTCCCAATGAATCAGACCTGGCATACTCTAAGCAATAGCAGGCATGGCATGGCAAGAACACAACATGGCCCAAGCAACTCCTACACATGCTAGTGGGTTTGAACTATTTACTGTGGCAATGACAGGTCATGGAGAGGAATGGGTTCAACTACCGCAGCATAAAGTAGCAATTGAATCGTTGTTGTCCTAATGCAATAAATGAGAGCAGGAGCGAGAGAGTAGGATTGTATCAGAATGAACAAGGGGGTTTGCTTGCCTGGTAGATCAACAGGGGGGCACTGCTCCTCAGACAGGTATTCTTGAACACTCTCCGGAGCAGGACCTATCGAGAAAGAACAGTGTTGGAAATCAAACACAAGCATATGCAACATTATGATGCATGAACATGGCATGAGTAGGTGATGTTTGTTTGAGTTAATTCAACTAGCATTTCTTTGGTTGAAGTCCAGTTGAACCAAGGGTTCAAATACAACTCCAAATTATGCTCTTAAATATGCCATAAGTGTGTTTTCATTTATACAGCATGTATAGATGGTTTGTCATGCATGACAATGGTACAGATGGATAGATTGAATTTTTCTGATAATTTTTCATATATAAATTATTTCAATCTGAGCTATGGTTGAATTTCTATGAATTTTTGAAGTTTAAATCATTTTCTGGAATTTCCTGTTTTAAAATAATTCCAGAAAAAGAATAACTGCATCAGCATGACGTCATCACTACGTCAGCGACTCAACGAGCCTGACCAGGTCAAACCTGACTTGTGGGGTCCACACGTCAGTGTCACAGTTGGTTAACAGGGGGTTATTATACTAATCTAATTGAAATTAGTGGCGTTGGGCCCACTGTCAGTGTCAGGGGGTTAGCAAATGGTGATTAGCCTTAAGCTAATCACCTGGCAGGTCGAGCCCGCACATCAGGCTGGTGAGGTCGTCGCTGGCGACCTCTGGACGCGGCAGCGTCCATGCTGCAAGGCACGAGGGTGGCGGCTGGGAGCACCGGGGCGTAGCCCGTGCTCTCCCGCATCTAGTGGGGTAGGTAGGAGGAGGAGGGGTGGCCGGAGCGAGGCTCTTGGCGGCAGCCGGAGCACAGCCAAGTGCGGGCGAGGGCTGCGGTGCATGGGGAAGCGAGCGGAGAGGCTCTACGGCCTCCTGGCGTCACCAAGAGTAGGGTGACGCGCTCGGCTGCGGGCTGCGGTAGCCAGGGCGACGGTGGCGACATGGACGGCGGCGGGGCGCTTAGGCCATCTATGAAACGATGGCTACGGCGAACGGCAAGCTACGGGGTTAGGGGGAAAAGGATCGTGGCCTCACAGCGGTTGCAGGGGCCGTAGAAGCGGGCTCGAGGAAGCTCGGACAGCGGCAAATCGACGGTGGAAATCCGTGGTGGCCGACGAGAAAAAAAATACCACGACATGTTGATGCCACTCCATGATAGCATGCCAAGTTTCATGAATTTCAGACAAATTTTGGATTTACTAGAATTACAAAAGAAAGTACGTCAACGTTTCCCTTAGAGCCGCAGTGTCGTGGTGTTCGAATTTCATCCCCATTTCTTGCATGGGAGATAAGCATAAATCCATGGACACATATATGATTTTACAACCCATGTTGGTGCAACGGAGCATGTGCATGCAGTTTAATTTTGAATTGTGCACCTAAAATGGCAAGAAAACCAATTTAATGTATAAAATGTTCAAACGAACCCTGAATAATTCCAATTCTTTTACGACACACATATAGTTGCATGTTCACTCAATATAAATGGTCTAGCAATTCAAACACCGCCCATTGTCGCTGTGACCCCATTATGTAATTCAAATCAAGATGAAAAATATAGTAGATCGCACACAATTTATTATCACCAACCGTGTGAGATGCAGCACAAAATATCCTGGAGCACCGCCGGTGTATAGTACGCCTATGACTTACGCGAGAAGGTGCGTCGGCTACAGTCCACAGTCGTCGTCTCAAGAAAACTAGCTCGCTCCCAAAATATCATTTCACTGTTCAATCATCGCCGGTGAAAGATGGGGACATGGACCCGCGTTGTAGGGCAACTTCGGTGGCCCACTCTGGCGAGCGTGCGGCCACATCCGCCATGCGCGTGCTATCAAGGTGCATGAGCGCAGCCGCAATCTACGACCGGGCGGCCATGCCAGCCCAAACGGCCGCTGTTGCTTCTCAGGAGGCGGCAGCAACATCTGTCTCGAGGATAACATATAACATCCCAAAATTCTAAATTTTGGAATATTATATTAATTAACTAATATTGATTGCTTGTGTGGTTGCTTGTGTGAAATTGAGTGGGAATTTGAAACTTTTTGGAAGTTCAATGAGAGGGGCTAAAAGGACTTTCCTAAACTTTCATCTTGCATTTATAATCTCCATGAATTCATATTCTTTTCATCACAAAACCCTGGAGAGAAGATAACATGACTTCTTCCATTTTGAATAAATGAAAAGGTATTTGAAAAGATTTGAATTCCATTTGGAAATATTTTAAATCCAAAAACTTTAAGCAACTCAATGATTTTCATGAGAGAAGATTAAATGACTTCTTCAAATCATATGAAATATGAGTTGGAAGTTTCAAAGAATTAAATTTAAAAGTCCTTTTGAAATTATTTTCAATTGGAGTTATTTCGGTTTTTATTCAAATTATTTTTCTCCAAAAATAAAATATATGGAAAATAGGGTAAAATGATTCCCTACATCATAAAATTGGAGAGAAATAAATTTGAAATAATTTTGGTATTTTAAAAATGAGTTTTATTAGGTTTTATTGCAACAGCAACACTGTTTTACTTTTGTGAATTTTTGTGGATTTTATTTGAACTTGGAAAATAGTTCATGTTGTAGGATTTTTTTTTGAATTTTTTGATATATTATATGGCTACATAATATTTTTTTATTTATGATTCTTTTTTGTCTAGTCTGTGCATTATTTAAAAACAGGGGGTGAAGCCACCGAGGCCCAACTCCCTCCCTCTCTCCATGGACCACCAGGGCCTTAGGCCCATGGCCTCTCCCTCTCGCACCGAAGCGCTCGGGCGATCGATCCCCTCTCTCGTTCCCTCCCCCGCTGACAACCGGGGCCCACCCGTTCTTCTTCCTCCTCACGATAGAAGAACGCATGCACGTACACGACAATAGAAGCAAATCAAATCCTCTCGATTCGATATGTGTTTTGCCCCTCCTCCATGACAAGCGCCCTATATATATATTTATCTCCCTCGCCTCATCCGATTTTTGCAAAAATCAGAAGCTCTCGTTCCCGTTTCGCCCTAACCCGATCTCGTCAGAGGAGCCCCCAGCCACCATCGCCATTGCCAACACCCCCGCCACCCAGTTCGACGGACGTCTCCTGCACTGACACTGCCGATGTCGACCGCATTGACCAGAGGCCTCGTCCTCTCTGGAGGAGCACCAGGACATCACCGTCATCCACAACCGAAGCTGCTCGTCGGAGCCACGGTTCGCTTGAACTCCAACACGGTCGCCCCCTTCACTTCGCCGTCCCCAACCGCCGTTGATGCCACCCCGACACCGCTTCGCACCACTACACCCAGCCTACCTTGCCGCCGACGCCGTGGATCACTGGAGCCACCACCTCGCTGGCGCCCTCCTCCTCTGTCAATCCCAATGCCCGCTGTAAGTGGCTCCCTCCGTACGTTTTCTTTTCTCTTTGTCATCATAGTGTTTTGTTTATTAGAACAGATGGGTTTAGTTTTTCTGAGGTTTTAGTTAAACCAAACCACTCGGTTTTCTTTTATTTAGACGCAGCCACCAGTTCCGCTAAGTCCTGACCATATGTCATTTAGGGCCGACAGCGGACAAAGCTGAGTTGTCAGATCCAAAATCTATGGTCTAGATTAGATCTTTTTTTCTTTTAGGCCAAAGTGTTTTCTTCTAATTCTCGGTCGTTCTCTAAGATTAGCCGCGCAGTGAACGGGTAACATCCATTAGCATCACGCCACTTGTCCCAGGACCTAGCTACGAATAAAATCTCCACAGTTTAGTCCATGGATTTTCCAGAACAGCCCCTGAACTTCAAAACCCTCCAACTTTTTATCCGTAACTCCGATTTTGGAGATTGAGCAAATCAAATTTATTTAACTTCAAATCTAGTTCAAACCTTCCTTTGATCGTAACTTTTGAACCTGAGCTCTGTTTTTGATGAAACTAATGCCAAATTGTTCATCATGATTCCATCTATCCAGTGAGCCTATAAGTTACATTTTTACCACTTTCAAACTTAGATTAGACCAGATTCAAATTGTGACTATTTTAGGTCATAACTTTCAATCTATGACTCCGTTTGATTTGATTCTTTTTTGTAAATCGAAGCTCATGACATGCACTTTCTGTTAAGATCAAAATCAAATAATTTTGATACTATTAAAAATATGTTTGCTCACAATAGATTGACCGGAGTGTAACAAGTAGAACTATCAGGAATTATGAGTGCGAATCATCTTCATCAACAGTACAAGGCAAGTTCACACTTTGATCATACACCTTTTATTACCCAGTTTTTTATGCATTAGTTTTATCCCTCAAACATTGCATGAGTAGGTTTTGATAACATGTGGGTTTGGGAAGTAGTTGATAAGGTAGGAACCTATTGTTTTGCATTCAAACCCTAGGTGTTACTATGTTATGCTTACTGCTATGCTATGCTCGTAGACGTGGATTGGTTTGAGAGAATTCATGAAAGATGTGTGAGTTATTGTTAACTAAGGGAAAATTAAGGTGGCTACTTTAATACACATCTGGGTGGATTGGTTGGGGAACCCTGGGGATACTAGTGGATTGCCCGGACACCTGGGGAATTCAGTGTTGTCCTAGGAGATCCTGGGGTATCCGTGTTTTCATCCTATT
Organism: Triticum urartu; assembly: GCF_056163025.1. Lineage (NCBI taxonomy): Eukaryota > Viridiplantae > Streptophyta > Magnoliopsida > Poales > Poaceae > Triticum > Triticum urartu. Next base: position 188,592,593 of record NC_141877.1, on the reverse strand, counting down.
GGAATGCCACCCAGTCTTAAAGGGATCATAAAATTATTCATGCTAGAAACTTCCATGTACGGCAACAAGCCATTATGGGCTCTGGCATAGTTGAGTATGTTGTGTGATCTCTTACAGTGGTAGACTAGCAGATGTAGGGGATGTAGGTGGTACTGTCTACCCATCATGTAGACTGTGTCTCGGTCATCCGTTTCTCAAACATCATGTAGTGTGAGAAATACAACGGGGGAGATCGATTCTCGTGGGCAAAAGTGCGCAAACCTCTGCAGAGTGTACAAACTAATCTTGATTAGCCGTGTCCTCGGTTATGGACATCTTGAGTATTTTGTACTTGAATTATTGTTTTGATCTCATCACTCTATTTAATGAAATTGTTGGGTTATTAATGATTTTGGGATTGAGTTGGGGTTACCTTATCAATATTGGCATCAACTTTGTAGTTAAAATAAAATTTATTCCTTTGTTGTAGGGAAAAACTAGCTTTCTGCAAAAATAACCATAGAGGCTGCACCAGCGAAATATGCATATAGTTGTAGCTTTTACATGTTCATTGCTCTATAGTGTTATTTTGCCAGCATATTCCGTGTGTTGACCTACAGAGGCTGCAACGTATTATGTTGTAGAGTTTTCAGACGAAGAGTAAGGTGCACTAGGTCATTGTCATGCACTCAGCTATGCCGTTCGAGTTGATGGACTCATTTACCCTTGAAGCTTCCGCAGTTATCTTGATGGCCTTCAACCATATTATTGTAATAAGTACTCTCATTGATATATTTGATGTAATAAGTGTGTGATTGCACTCGGTTATAAATCCTCCAGTATTGTGTGTGTCAGCATTACCGATCCAGGGATGACACTTATACACAGGGATTTGACCCTCTGTGGTCGGATCGCTAGATAACAACTTGTGAGAGCGGCACAGCAGCTGTCCGTTTCGCAGCGGCGGCCTTAGCCCTGATGGAAGCCGCCCATGACCATGTCGAGGCCGCCCATGCCCAGCTCCTGGCGGTCACCGCAAAAATCAAACAAAGCTTCTCCGATAATGGTCGGCAACCAATGTGCGAAGAACTGGCAATCGCCGAGAGCGTTTGAGCAGCCGTTCGTTCCTCCGCCGCATACCTTGCGACGATAGAGCCCGTCCAAGCCCAGATCGGATCCGCCCACACCCGGCTCGTGGTGACCTTTTCCAAAGAGATGTGATACGTCTCCAACATATCTATAATTTTTGATTGCTCCATGCTATATTATCTACTGTTTTGGACTATATTGGGCTTTATTTTCCACTTTTATATTATTTTTGGGACTAACCTATTAACCAGAGGCCCAGCCCAGAATTGTTGTTTTTTTGCCTATTTCAGTGTTTCGAAGAAACGGAATATCAAACGGAGTCCAAACGGAATAAAACCTTCGGGAACGTGATTTTCTCACCGAACGTGATTCAGGAGACTTGGACCCTGCTCCAAGGAACAAAAGAGGCGGTCACGAGGGTGGGGGGCGCCCCCCCGAGGGTGCGCCCCCCTGTCTCATGGGCCCCTCGGAGGTCCACCGACGTACTCCTTCCTCCTATATATACCTACGTACCCCCAAACGATCAGAACAAGAGCCAAAAACCTAATTCCCCCGCCGCAACTTTCTGTATCCACGAGATCCCATTTTGCGGCCTGTTCCAGAGCACCGCCGAAAGAGGGTCATCATCACGGAGGGCTTCTACATCATCATAGCCTCTCCGATGAAGTGTGAGTAGTTTACCTCAGACCTTCGGGTCCATAGTTAGTAGCTAGATGGCTTCTTCTCTCTCTTTGAATCTCAATACAAAGTTCTCCCCCTCTCTCGTGGAGATCTATTCGATGTAATCTTCTTTTTGCGGTGTGTTTGTTGAGACCGATGAATTGTGGGTTTATGTTCAAGTCTATCTATAAATAATATTTGAATCTTCTCTGAATTCTTTTATGTATGATTGGTTATCTTTGCAAGTCTCTTCGAATTATCCATTTGGTTTGGCTGACTAGATTCGTAGCTCTTGCCATGGGAGAAGTGCTTAGCTTTGGGTTCGATCTTGCAGTGTCCTTTCCTAGTGACAGAAGGGGCAGAAAGGCACGTATTGCATCGTTGCCATCGAGGATAACAAGATGGGGTTTATTTCATATTGCATGAATTTATCTCTCTACATCATGTCATCTTGCTTAAGGCGTTACGCTGTTTTTAACTTAATACTCTAGATGCATGCTGGATAGCGGTCGATGAGTGGAGTAATAGTAGTAGATGCAGAATCGTTTCGGTCTACTTGTCACAGACGTGATGCCTATATACATGATCATGCCTAGATATTCTCATAACTATGCTCAATTCTGTCAATTGCTCAAGAGTAATTTGTTCACCCACCGTAGAATACTTATGCTCTTGAGAGAAGCCACTAGTGAAACCTATGGCCCCCGGGTCTATTCTCATCATATTAATCTCCATCACTTTAATCTTGCTTTGCTTTTTTACTTTGCCTCTTTATACCAAAAATATTATATCTATCAGATCTCACTCTCATAAGTGACCGTGAAGGGATTGACAACCCCTAATCGCGTTGGTTGCGAGTAGCTATCGTTTTGTGCAGGTACGAGGGACTTGAGCGTAGCCTCCTACTGGATTGATACCTTGGTTCTCAAAAACGGAGGGAAATACTTACGCTACTCTGTTGCATCATCCTTTCCTCTTGGGGGAAATCCAACGCAAGCTCAAGAGGTAGCAAGAAGAATATCTGGCGCCGTCGCCGGGGAGTCTACGCAAAAAGTCAACATACCAAGTACCCATCACAATCCCTATCTCTCAAATTACATTATTTGTCATTTGCCTCTCGTTTTCCTCTCCCCCACTTCACCCTTGCCATTTTATTCGCCCTCTCTCTCTATCCTCCCTCTCTATTTGCCTCTGTTGCCCGTTTGCCCTTGTTTGCTCGTGTGCTAGTTTGTTTGCTTGTTTGTCGCGATGGCTCAAGATACTACCAAATTGTGTGACTTCACCAATACCAATAATAATGATTTCCTTAGCACTCCGATTGCTCCTCTTGCCAATACTGAATCTTGTGAAATCAATGCTGCTTTGTTGAATCTTGTTATGAAAGATCAATTTGCCGGCCTTCCTAGTGAAGATGCCGCTACTCATCTAAATAGCTTCGTTGATTTATGTGATATGCAAAAGAAAAAAGATGTCGATAATGATGTCGTTAAATTGAAGCTATTTCCTTTTTCGCTCAGAGATCATGCTAAAGCTTGGTTTTCGTATTTACCTAAAAATAGTATTGATTCTTGGAACAAGTGCAAAGATGCTTTTATCTCTAAGTATTTCCCTCCCGCTAATATCATCTCTCTTAGAAATGATATTATGAACTTTAAACAACTTGATCATGAACATGTTGCACAAGCTTGGGAGAGAATGAAATTAATGACACATAATTGCCCTACTCATGGTTTGAATTTGTGGATGATTATACAATATTTTTATGCCGGATTGAATTTTTCTTCTAGAAATGTTTTAGATTCGGCCGCGGGAGGCACTTTTATGGAAATCACTTTAGGAGATGCTACTAAACTCCTAGATAATATTGTGGTTAATTATTCTCAATGGCATACTGAAAGAACTTCTAATAAAAAAGTGCATGCGATAGAAGAAATCAATGTGTTGAGTGGAAAGATGGATGAACTTATGAAATTATTTGTTGCTAAGAGTGTTTCTTCTGATCCTAATGATATGCCTTTGTCTACTTTGATTGAGAATAACAATGAATCTATAGATGTGAATTTTGTTGGTAGGAATAATTTTGGTAACAACGCTTATAGAGGGAATTTTAATCCTAGGCCATAGCCTAGTAATCCTTCTAATAATTATGGGAATTCCTACAACAACTCTTATGGAAATTATAATAAGATTCCCTCTGAATTTGAGAATAGTGTTAAAGAGTTTATGAATTCACAAAAGAATTTTAATGCTTTGCTTGAAGAGAAATTGCTTACAGTTGATGATTTGGCTAGGAACGTTGATAGAATATATCTTGAGGTTGGTTCTTTAAAGTTTAGATCTATTCCTCCTAAGCATGATATCAATGAGTCTCTCAAAGCCATGAGAATTTCCATTGATGAGTGCAAGGAAAGAACCGCTAGGATGCGTGCTTCCAAAGATGCCTTTATTAAAGCGTGTTCTTCCAATTCCTATGAAAATCAAGATGAAGATCTAAAAGTTATTGATTTGTCCCCTTTAAATCTTTGTATTGCAATATGAATCTTGATGAAACTGAATATGATCTTCCTTTACCTAGAAGGCGTTCTAAAAATTTGGAGTATTTAGATCTTTATGATGAAATTGATGAAAGTGGGATTGAAAGAAATAAAAATCTAGACGTTGCTAAACCCACTATATTGGATTTCAAGGAATTTAATTATGAAAGTTGCTCTTTAATTGATTGTATTTCCTTGTTGCAATCCGTGCTAAATTCTCCACATGCTTATAATCAAAATAAAGCCTTCACCGAACATATTGTTGATGCCTTGATGCAATCTTATGAAGAAAAACTTGAGTTGAAAGTTTCTATCCCTAGAAAACTCTATGATGAGGGGGAACCAACTATTAAAATTAAAATTAAAGATCATTAATTTTATGCTTTGTGTGATTTGGGTGCTAGTGTCTCCACTATCCCCAAAACTTTGTGTGATTTGCTAGATTTTCGTAATTTTGATGATTGCTCTCTAAACTTGCATCTTGCGGATTCTACTATTAAGAAACCTATGGTAAGAATTAATGATGTTCTTATTGTTGAAAATAGAAATTATTTGCTCGTAGATTTCATTGTTCTTGATATAGATTGCAATCCTTCTTGCCCTATTATTCTTGGTAGACCTTTCCTTAGAACGGTTGGTGCGATTATTGATATGAAGGAAGGGAATATTAGATTTAAATTTCCATTAAAAAATGGCATGGAACACTTTCCAAGAAAGAAAATAAAATTTCCATATGAAACTATCATGAGAGCCACTTATGGATTGCCTACCAAAGATGGCAATACCTAGATCTATCCTCGCTTTTATGCCTAGCTAGGGGCGTTAAACGATAGCGCTTGTTGGGAGGCAACCCAATTTTATTTTTATTCCTTTATTTTTGCTCCTGTTTAGTAATAAATAAATTATCTAGCCTCTGTTTTGGTTGTGTTTTTTGTGTTTAATTAGTGTTTGTGCCAAGTAGAACCGTTGGGAAGACTTGGGGAAAGTCTTGTTGAACTTGCTGTAAAATAACAGAAATTTTAGCGCTCACGAGAACTTCTGTAATTTTTATTTGGAGAGTGATATTTAGTTATTTCTTTTTTAAGATGATTAATAGATAAATTTCTCACGTCCAGCAATTATTTTAGAATTTTTGGGGTTCCAGATCTTGTGCTAGCTACAGATTACTACAGACTGTTCTGTTTTGACAGATTCTGTTTTTCGTGTGTTGTTTGCTTATTTTGATGAATCTATGGTTAGTAAATAGTTTATAATCCATAGAGAAGTTGGAATACAGTAGATTTAACACCAATATAAATAAATAATGAGTTCATTACAGTACCTTGAAGTGGTCTTTTGTTTTCTTTCGCTAACGGAGCTCACGAGTTTTCTACTTTAAGTTTTGTGTTGTGAAGTTTTCAAGTTTTGGGTGAATTCTTGTGATGGATTATGGAACAAGGAGTGGAAAGAGCCTAAGATTGGGGATGCCCATGGCACCCTCAAGATAATCCAAGGACACAAAAAAGTCAAAGCTTTGGGATGCCCCGGAAGGCATCCCCTCTTTTGTCCACTTCCATCGATAATTTACTTGGAGCTATATTTTTATTCACCAACATGATATGTGTTTTGCTTGGAGCGTCTTGTATTATTTGTGTCTTTGGTTGTTATTATACCACAATGATCCTTGCGGCACACACCTTTTGAGAGAGACATACATGAATTAGAATTTGATAGAAAACTCTATGTGCTTCACTTATATATTTTGAGCTAAGTAGTTTTGCTCTATGTGCTTCACTTATATCTTTTGAGCGTTATAATTTTGCTCCATGTGCTTCACTTAGATATTTTAGAGCACGGTGGTGGATTTGTTTTAAAGAAACTATTGATCTCTCATGCTTCACTTAAATTATTTTGAGAGTCTTAATAGCATGGTAATTTGCTTAATAATAACATGCTTGGTATTCAAGATTTGTGAAACTTTCTTTTGAGTGTGTTGAATACTAAGAAAAGTTGGATGCTTGATAATTGTTTTGAGATATGGAGGTATTAATATCAAAGTCATGCTAGTAGAGTAATTGTGAATTTTAGAAGTGCTTGAGTTAAAGTTTGCAAGTCCCGTAGCATGCACGTATGGTAAACGTTATGCAACAAATTTGAAACATGAGGTGTTATTTGATTGTCCTCCTTATGAGTGGCGGTCGGGGACGAGCGATGGTCTTTTCCTACCAATCTATCCCCCTAGGAGCATGCGCGTAGTACCGAGGTTTTTGATGACTTGTAGATTTTTGCAATAAGTATATGAGTTCTTTACGACTAATGTTGAGTCCACGGATTATACGCACTCTCACCCTTCCATCCTTGCTAGCCTCTTCGGTACTGTGCATTGCCCTTTCTCACATCGAGAGTTGGTGCAAACTTCGCCGGTGCATCCAAACTCCGTGATATGATATGCTCTGTCACACATAAAACTCCTTATATCTTCCTCAAAACAGCCACGATACCTACCTATTATGGCATTTCCATAGCCATTCCGAGATATATTGCCACGCAACTTTCCACCATCCAGTTTATCATGACACGCATTCATCATTGTGATATTGCTTTGCATGATCATGTAGTTGACATCGTATCTGTGGCAAAGCCACCATTCATAATTTTTCATACACGTCGCTCTTGATTCATTCCAATCCCGGTACACCGCCGGAGGCATTCATATAGAGTCATCTTTGTTCTAGTATCGAGTTGTAATCATTGAGTTGTAAATAAATAAAAGTGTGATGATCATCATTAATAGAGCATTGTCCCAAATAAAAAAAGAGAAAGGCCAAATAAAAAAGAAAGGCCAAATAAAAAATAAAAAAGGGGAAAGGCCAAAAAAAAGAAGGCCCCAAAAAAGAAAATAAATAAAAAGGGGCAATGCTACTATCCATTTTCCACACTTGTGCTTCAAAGTAGCACCATGTTCTTCATATAGCGAGTCTCATATATTGTGCTTCAAAGTAGCACCATGTTTTTCATATAGAGAGTCTCATATGTTATCACTTTCATATACTAGTGGGAATTTTCATTATAGACTTGGCTTGTATATTCCAACAATGGGCCTCCTCAAGTGCCCTAGGTCTTCATGAGCAAGCAAGTTGGATGCACACCCACTAGTTTCTTTTGTTGAGCTTTCATACATTTATAGCTCTAGTGCATCCGTTGAATGGAAATCCCTACTCCTTGCATTAACATCAATCGGTGGGCATCTCCCTAGCCCATTGATTAGCCTCGTTGACGTGAGACTTTCTCCTTTTCTCTTCTCCACATAACCCCCATCATTATTATATTCCACCCATAGTGCTATATCCATGGCTCACGCTCATGTATTGCGTGAAAGTTTATGAGTTTGAAATTATTAAGGTATGAAACAATTGCTTGGCTTGTCATCGGGGTTGTGCATGATGAGAGCATTCTTGTGTGACGAAAATGGAGCATGACTAAACTATATGATTTGTAGGGATGAACTTTCTTTGGCCATGTTACTTTAAGAAAACATAATTGCTTTGATGGTTTGCTTGAAGTATTATTATTCTCTATGTCAATATGAACTTTTGTCTCGAATCTTCCTAATCTGAATATTCATACCACAATTAAGAATATTTGCATTGAAATTATAACAAGTAGCACTCCGCATCAAAAATTCTCTTTTTATCATTTACCTACTCGAGGACGAGCAGGAATTAAGCTTGGGGATGCCTGATACGTCTCCAACGTATCTATAATTTTTGATTGCTCCATGCTATATTATCTACTATTTTGGACTATATTGGGCTTTATTTTCCACTTTTATATTATTTTTGGGACTAACCTATTAACCGGAGGCCCAGCCCAGAATTGTTGTTTTTTTGCCTATTTTAGTGTTTCGAAGAAATGGAATATCAAACGGAGTCCAAACGGAATAAAACCTTCAGGAACGTGATTTTCTCACCGAACATGATCCAGGAGACTTGGACCCTACTCCAAGGAACAAAAGAGGCAGTCACGAGGGTGGGGGCGCCCCCCCCCCCTAGGGCACGCCCCTACCTCGTGGGCCCCTCGGAGCTCCACCGACGTACTCCTTCCTCCTATATATACCTACGTACCCCCAAACGATCAGAACAGGAGCCAAAAACCTAATTCCACCGCCGGATGAGGGCCGTCATCACGGAGGGCTTCTACATCATCATAGCCTCTCCTTTGAAGTGTGAGTAGTTTACCTCAGACCTTCGGGTCCATAGTTAGTAGCTAGATGGCTTGTTCTCTCTCTTTGAATTTTAATACAAATTTCTCCCCCTCTCTCATGGAGATCTATTCGATGTAATCTTCTTTTTGCGGTGTGTTCGTTGAGACCAATGAATTGTGTGTTTATGTTCAAGTCTATCTATGAATAATATTTGAATCTTCTCTGAATTCTTTTATGTATGATTGGTTATATTTGCAAGTCTCTTCGAATTATCCATTTGGTTTGGCCGACTAGATTGGTAGTTCTTGCCATGGGAGAAGTGCTTAGCTTTGGGTTCGATCTTGTGGTGTCCTTTCCCAGTGACAGAAGGGGCAGCAAGGCACGTATTGCATCGTTGCCATCGAGGATAACAAGATGGGATTTATTTCATATTGCATGAATTTATCTCTCTACATCATGTCATCTTGCTTAAGGTGTTACTCTATTTTTAACTTAATACTCTAGATGCATGCTGGATAGCCGTCGATGAGTGGAGTAATAGTAGTAGATGCAGAATCGTTTCAGTCTACTTGTCACGGACGTGATGCTTATATACATGATCATGCCTAGATATTCTCATAACTATGCTCAATTATGTCAATTGCTCAGCAGTAATTTGTTCACCCACCGTAGAATACTTATCCTCTTGAGAGAAGCCACTAGTGAAACCTATGGCTCCCGGGTCTATTCCCATCATATTAATTTCCATCACTTTAATCTTGCTTAGCTTTTTTACTTTGCCTTAAATTTTTACTTTGCATCTTTATACCAAAAATATTATATCTATCAGATCTCACTCTCGTAAGTGACCGTGAAGGGATTGACAACCCCTAATCGTGTTGGTTGCGAGTAGATATCGTTTTGTGCAGGTACGAGGGACTTGAGCGTATCCTCCTACTGGATTGATACCTTGGTTCTCAAAAACTGAGGGAAACACTTACGCTACTCTGCTGCATCATCCTTTCCTCTTTAGGGAAATCCAACGCAAGCTCAAGAGGTAGCAAGATGGCGGATGCGGATAGCGACATGCTTGCTGAGTATGGTGCGATGGATGCCATGGAGCCCCTTCCCCAGGAGACCGTCGGGCGCGAGCTGGACATGGAGGCGGCGCCGGAGATTGACGAGCACCAACCATAGTAGTACTCTTTGTTTTGTTTAATTAAGAGCGCCGGTCTTTAATTTGTTAGATTAATGTTTAGTCCCTAGATTTTCCAGAACAGCCCCTGAACTTCAAAACCCTCCAACTTTTTATCCGTAACTCCTTTTTTGGAGATTGAGCAAATCAAATTTATATAATTTCAAATCTAGTTCAAACCTTCCTTTGATCATAACTTTTGAACCTGAGCTCTGTTTTTGATGAAACCAATGCCAAATAGTTCATCATGATTCCATCTATCCAGTGAGCCTATAAGTTATATTTTTACCACTTACAAACTTAGATTAGACCAGATTCAAATTCCAACTCTTTTAGGCCATAACTTTCAATCTATGATTCCGTTTGATTTGATTCTTTTTGTAAATCAAAGCTCTTGACATGCACTTTCTGTTAAGGTCAAAATCACATAATTTTGATACTATTAAAAATATGTTTGCTCACGATAGATTGACCGGAGTGTGATGAGTAGAAATATCAGGAATTATGAGTGTGAATCATCTTCATCAACAGTACAAGGCAAGTTCACACTTTGATCATACTCCTTTTATTACCCAGTTTTTTATGCATTAGTTTTATCCCTCAAACATTGCATGAGTAGGTTTTGATAACATGTGGGTTTGGGAAGTAGTTTATAAGGTAGGAACCTATTGTCTTGCATTCAAACCCTGGGTGTTACTACGTTATGCTTACTGCTATGCTATGCTCGTAGACGTGGATTGGTTTGAGAGAATTCATGAAAGATGTGTGAGTTATTGTTAATTAAGGGAAACTTAAGTTGGCTACTTTAATACACATCTGGGTGGATTGGTTGGGGATACTAGTGGATTGCCCGGACACCTGGGAATTCAGTGTTATCCTAGGAGATCCTGATGTATCCGTGTGATCATCCTATTGGAATGCCACCCATGCTTAAAGGGATCATAAGATTATTCATGCTAGAAACTTCCATGTGCAGCCACAAGCCATTATGGGCTCTAGCATACTTGAGTATCCTGTGTGACCTCTTATAGTGGTAGACTAGCAGATGTAGTGGATGTAGGTGGTATGGCCTAACCATCATAAAGAGTTAATGCTTCTAAAAGACTGTGTCTTGGTCATCCGTTTCTAAAACATCATGTAGTGCGAGAAATACAATGGGGGAGATCGATTCTTGTGGGGAAAAGTGCGCAACCTCTGCAGAGTGTACAAACTAATCATGATTAGCCGTGTCCCCGGTTATGGACATCTTGAGTATTTGGTACTTGAATTATTGATTTGATCCCATCACTCTATTTAATGAAATTGTTGGGTTATTAATGATTTTGGGATTGAGTTGCGGTTACCTTATCAATATTGGCATCAACTTTGTAGTTAAAATAAAATTTATTCCTTTGTTGTAGGGAAAAACTAGCTTTCTGCAAAAATAATCATATAGCCTCCACCAGCGAAATATGCATATAGTTGTAGCTGTTACATGTTCATTGCTCTATAGTGTTATTTTGCCAGCATATTCCATGTGTTGACCTACAGAGGTTGCAATGTATTATGTTGCAGAGTTTTCAGACAAAGAGTAAGGTGCACTAGGTCGTTGTCATGCACTCTGCTATGCCGTTGGAGTTGATGGACTCATTTACCCTCGAAGCTTCCGCAGTTATCTTGATGGCCTTCAACTATATTATTGTAATAAGTACTCTCATTGAGATATTTGATGTAATAAGTGTGTGATTGCACTCTGTTATAAATCCTGGAGTATTGTGTGTGTCAGGATTACCGATCCAGGGATGACACTTATACACAAGGATTTGACCATCCGAGGTCGGATCGCTACATAACAACTTGTGAGAGCGGCACATCAGCTGTCCGTTTCACAGCGGCGGCCTTAGCCCTGATCTAGGCCTCCCACGACCATGTCGAGGCCGCCCATGCCCAGCTCCTGGCGGTCACCACAAAAATTAAACGAAGCTTCTCCGACAACGGTCGGCAACCCATGTCCGAAGAACTGGCAATCGCCGAGAGCGTTTGAGCAGCCGTCCGTTCCTCCGCCGCATACCTTGCAACGACAGAGCCCGTCCAAGCCCAGATCGCATCCGCCCATGCTCGGCTCATGGCGACCTTTTCCAAAGAGATGGTGGATGCAGATAGCGACATGCTTGCCGAGTATGGTGCGATGGATGCCATGGAGCCCCTTCCCCAGGAGACCGTCGGGCGCGAGCTGGACATGGAGGCGGCGACGGAGATTGGCGAGCACCAGACATAGTAGTACTCTTTTTTTAGTTTAATTAAGAGCGTCGGTCTTTAATTTGTTAGAGTAATGTTTAGGTCAGCTAGCTCTGTTTAATTGCTGAACTTGCTCGATTAAGAAGTTAGTCTCCTTTGTGTACCCAAATTATGCAATGACGTGGATGACCACTGTAACCAGGGAAATTCGAACCAAAATTTTTGACGTTCAAACTTAACAAACACGGGATCTGCTATCTGAATCATTTGTGATGTTCACATATCGTACACAGTTCCGAATAAGGGACCGTGTCCGATGACACTTTGCACGCCATTTTTTCGCTGAAGCGATTCCAAATTTTCAGCTTCCGTGGAAATATCTACCTCACCGCCCCTCCCCTTAACAAAAGCCACATTTCCCCTGTTTCCGCCTTCACTCCTTGCTTGCAGCGCTGCCTCCTCATTGTTGACCCTCCTTCACGCTGCTCGGCCTCGTCTATCGAGGCAGGTAATCCACACCTGACCCCCATCCTCCTCCTCCTTCCACATCCCACATGCCCCGACCGCCGGCGCGAGAACAACACCTTCAACCCAAATCACCGACCCCTCCACCAAATAAGCATGGCCCTAAGCCATGGTTCACGCAGCATAGCCAGGATCTCAAGGAGCATTTGGCATCGGAGAAGCAAATCGCGGCCGCACACAAAGACGAGGCCGCGATGGCTGCCATTCATGCCGACCCCTAGATCTTGGAGGAGCACCTTTCCATTTGCTAGCTACACCAGTTAAACATGCTCGGTTTACCCGTTGCATGTGCTGCTCCTGCCTTTCCTTTACAAATTATAGTGAATTGTGCTATCTAATTTTACCACGCAATTTGTTGCTCTAGTGTATATGTTCCATATGTCGTGCAGTGTGGTGCTCACTTATTAATTTATTGTTAATTAATTGTCATCTTTAGTTAACTGTTTCGTGCTACCTCTTGAGCATGCGTTGGTTTTCCATCGAAGAGGAAAGGGCGACGCAGCAAAGTAGGGTAAGTATTTCCCTCAGTTTTTGAGAACCAAGGTATCAATTCAGTAGGAGGTAACATGCAAGTCGCCTAGTACCTGCACAAACAAACAAGAACCTCGCAACCAACGCGATAAAGTGGTTGTCAATCCCTTCACGGTCACTTATGAGAGTGAGATCTGATAGACATAGTAAGATAAATATTTTTGGTATTTTTATGATATAGATTGGAAAGTAAAGAGAGAAAATAAACAAGGATAGAAATAGCAAGTTGATAGGAAAATAATATGATCGAAGATAGACCCGGGGGCCATAGGTTTCACTAGTGGCTTCTCTCAAGATAGCAAATTCTACGGTGGGTGAACAAATTACTGTCGAGCAATTGATAGAAAAGGGCATAGTTATGAGAATATCTAGGCATCATGTCTGCGACAAGTAGACCGAAACGATTTTGCATCTACTACTATTACTCCACTCATCAACCGCTATCTAGCATGCATCTAGATTATTAAGTTCATAAGAACAGAGTAAACCATTAGGCAAGATGACATGATGTAGAGGGATAAACTCAAGAAATATGATATAAACCCCATCTTTTTATCCTCGATGGCAACAATACAATACGTGCCTTGCTGCCCCTGCTATCACTAGGAAAGGACACCACAAGATTGAACCCAAAGCTAAGCACTTTTCCAATTGCAAGAAAGATCAATCTAGTAGGCCAAACAAAACTGATAATTCAAAGAGACTTGCAAAGATATTAAATCATCCATAAAAGATTTCAGAGAAGAATCAAATATTGTTCATAGATAATCTTGATCATAAACCCACAATTCATCGGATCTTGACAAACACACCGCAAAAAGAATTACATCGAATATATCTCCTAGAGAATCGAGGAGAACTTTGTATTGAGATCCAAAGAGAGAGAAGAAGCCATCTAGCTAATAACTATGGACCTGAAGGTCTGTGGTAAACAACTCACGCATCATCAGAGAGGCTATGGTGTGGATGTAGAAGCCCTCTGTCATCGATTCCCCCTCCGGTGAAGCTCCGAAAAAGGCCGCAAGATGGGATCTCATGGGTACAGAAGGTTCCGGCAGTGGAAATAGGGTTTCGTGGTGCTCTCGGATGTTTCCGGGGTATATGAGTATATATATAGGAGGAAGCAGTACGTCGGTGGAGCTGCGAGGGGCCCACGAGGGTGGGGAGCGCGCCCTCCTACCTCGTGGCCTCCTCCCTTCTCTCTTGACGTCCACTCCAAGTCTCCTGGATCACGTTTTTTCCAAAAATAAATCTCCTAAAGGTTTCATTCCGTTTGGATTCCGTTTGGTATCCCTTTTCTGCGAAACACTGAAATAGGCAAAAAAACACAATTTGCACTCGGCCTTTGGTTAATAGGTTTGTCCCAAAAATAATATAAAAAGGTATATTAATGCCCATTAAACATTCAAAACAGATAATATAGTAGCATGGAACAATCAAAAATTATAGATACGTTTGAGACATATCAAGCATCCCCAAGCTTAATTCCTGCTCGTCCTCGAGTAGGTAAATGATAAAAATAGAATTTTTGATGTGGAATGCTACCTAGCATAATTCTCAATGTAATTTCTTTTATTGTGGCATGAATGTTCAGATCCAAAAGATTCAAGACAAAAGTTTAATATTGACATTAAAATAATAATACTTCAAGCATACTAACAAAGCAATCATGTCGTCTCAAAATAACATGGCCAAAGAAAGTTATCCCTACAAAATCATATAGTCTAGCTATGCTCTATATTCATCACACAAAGTATTTGATCATGCACAACCCCAATGAAAAGCGAAGAAATTGTTCATACGTTTGATGTTCTCAAACTTTTTCAATCTTCACGCAATATATGAGCGTGAGGCATGGACATAGCACTATATGTGGAATAGAATGGTGGTTGTGGAGAAGACAAAAAGGAGAAGATAGTCTCACATCAACTAGGTGTATCAACGGGCTATGGAGATGCCCATCAATAGATATAAATGTGAGCTTGTAAGGATTGCCATGCAACAGATGCACTAGAGCTATAAGTGTATGAAAGCTCAAAAAGAAAATAAGTGGGTGTGCATCCAACTTGCTTCCTCACGAAGACCTAGGGCATTTTGAGGAAGCCCATCATAGGAATATACAAGCCAAGTTCTATAATGTAAAATTCTCACTAGTATATGAAAGTGACAACATAGGAGACTCTCCATCATGAAGATCATGGTGCTACTTTGAAGCACAAGTGTGGTAAAAGGATAGTAACATTGTCCATTCTTTCTTTTTCTCTCTCTCTTTTCTCTTTTTTTCTTTTCCTATTTTTTTTTATTTTTTTGTCCGGAGTCTCATCTCGACTTGTGAGGGAATCATAGTCTCCATCATCCTTTCCTCACATGGGACAATGCTCGAATAATGATGATCACCACACTTTTATTTACTTACAACTCAAAAATTACAACTCGACACTAGAACAAAATATGACTCTATGTGAATGCCTCCGGCGGTGTAGCGGGATATGCAATGAATCAAGAGTGACATGAATGAAAGAATTATAAAGGTGGCTTTGCCACAAATATGATGTAAACTACATGATCATGCAAAGCAATATGACAATGATGTAACGTGTCATACAAACAGAATGGTGGTAAGTTGCATGGCAATATATCTCGCAATGTGTATGGAAATGCCATAATAGGTAGGTATGGTGGCTGTTTTGAGGAAGGTATATGGTGGGTGTATGATACCGGCGAATGTGGCATGATATTAGAGAGGCTAGCAATGGTGGAAGGGTGAGAGTGCGTATAATCCATGGACTCAACATTAGTCATAAAGAACTCACATACTTATTGCAAAATTCTATTAGTTATCGAAACAATGTACTAAGCTCGTGCTCCTAGGGAGATAGATTGGTAGGAAAAGACCATCGCTCTTCCCCGACCGCCACTCATAAGGAAGACAATCAATAAATAAATCATGATCCGACTTCATCACATAATGGTTCACCATACGTACACGCTTCGGGAATCACAAACTTTAGAACAAGTATTTCTCAAATTCACAACTACTCAACTAGCATGACTCTAATATCACCATCTTCATATCTTAAAACAATCATCAAGTATTGAACTTCTCATAGTATTCAATGCAATTTTTATGAAAGTTTTTATTATACCCATCTTGGATGCCTATCATATTAGGACTAATTTTATAGCCAAAGAGAATTACCATGCTGTTCTATGAGACTCTCAAAATGATATAAGTGAAGAATGAGAGATCATTAATTTCTATAAAATAAGACCACCACCGTGCTCTAAAAGGATATAAATGAAGCACTAGAGAAAAATTATCTAGCTCAAAAGATATAAGTGAAGCACATAGAGTATTCTAATAAATTCCGATTCATGTGTGTATCTCGAAAAGGTGTGTACAGCAAGGATGATTGTGGTAAACTAAAAAGCAAAGACTCAAATCATAGAAGATGCTCCAAGCAAAACACATATCATGTGGTGAATAAAAATATAGCCTCAAGTAAAGTTACCGTTGGACGAAGACGAAAGAGGGGATGCCTTCCGGGGCATCCCCAAGCTTAGGCTTTTGGTTGTCCTTGAATTTTACCTTGGGCATCCCCAATCTTAGGATTTTTCCACTCCTTATTCCAAAATCCATAAAATCTTTACCGGGTCGTGACATAATGTCGTGTTGCCAAAACAAGTTAGCAAACTGGATCTGTGGGAATATTATTCTCTCTACGGTGGTATGTGGAACTTATTTTGCAGGGCCGGACACTATCCATATATTCAAATTCTTCTATGGTGTATTCGGAGGAGGAACCCGCCTTGTAATGCCGAAGACAATACTACGCACCAGACTGATCGTCATTGAAAGCCTGGTTCAGGGGCTACTGAGGGAGTCCTAGATTAGGGGGTCTCCGGACAGCCGGACTATTAGATTTGAAGATACAAGATTGAAGACTTCGTCTCGTGTCCAGATGGGACTCTACTTGGCGTGGAAGGCAAGCTATGCAATACGGATATGTGTATCTCCTCCTTTGTAACCGACCTTGTGTAACCCTAGCCCTCTCCGGTGTCTATATAAACCGGAGGGTTTTAGTCCGTAGGACAACATACAATCATACCATAGGCTAGCTTCTAGGGTTTAGCCTCTCTGATCTCATGGTAGATCTACTCTTGTGCTACCCATATCATCAATATTAATCAAGCAGGACGTAGGGTTTTACCTCCATCAAGAGGGCCCGAACCTGGGTAAAACATTGTGTCCCCTGCCTCCTGTTACCATCCGCCTTAGACGCATAGTTCGGGATCCCCTACCCGAGATCCGCCGGTTTTGACACCGACAGTCATGCACCCCGAGCACTGGCGGGCGTCGATCAGGTGCAAAAAGAAGAAATGGCAGAACAAGGCCACGGAGGGAACAATGCCCACCATGGCCTTGCAGACGAAGGAGAAGACGACAAGGAGAAGGATGGATCGGGGATCTAGGTGCAGCGCGTGGACTTGGTAATGCGAGATTATGGCATTGACGGAATCAGAGAAGGGGGGAATCTAGCCTACCAAGAGGGCGTCGAGATGAATGGGGACCTTAGTGGCCGCCATGTCGACCATGGCGCGGGAAGCGGCCTAGGCCACCATCGCACCCCACTCATTGGAATTGGCAGCGAGCACCGGATGGACCTTGTCCAGCATCTCCTGGTTAATCATCATTGACTGCTCGAGGGAGGGCTCAAAGGCCAGCGGGGATTTGGCCGGAGTGTGGCTCTTCACTTTCTTCTTCTTTGCCAGCTTCGGCGCCATGTCGATAGGGGAGAGCTGAGAAGGTGGAGGAGCCAAGGAAGCACGCAGCAAGCAATGAAGATGGAGCTGAACTGGTGGCGACGGCCACCAAGCCCGGCACATATCAAGGAAGCGTGGGGAAGTGGGGGCGCCCACGTCCCATCAATTTCCACGCGTCGACCAAGGCCGCAGGCGGTTGGGGCCTACAGCGCTGCGCACTTGCCCTTTGGCTTTGCCTCGAAGACAAGTTCGAGCACGCCTTGGGCCCGGGGGCTACTGTCGGCGTCCTGGGAATGGGGGTACCCAGACTTGCGTGCCTATGGCCCACGGCGTGGCTCCATTGGCAGCCCTGTACGGCCTAGTTTCAGCGGCAACGACTCAAGACCCTTGCGAGGGGCCAAGCCTCGCGAGGCGGACGACACCAAGACCTCCCTGGGGGTGGTCTCACCAGGCTAGCTCCCGAGGAGTAGAGATATCAAGGCAAGGTGCACCTCACGAGGTTCGCGTGACGTGAGCCATGACGAGCAAGGCCAGGAAGGTGCCAGCGGGCGCAGTGTACCAGTTTCCCCTTCGGTGCCAAGGAGGCAAGTGCAGGCACAGAGTCCCGAGGAATCAGGAAAAGCTTTTCATATTGGTGAGATCAAGACTGCCAGACAACATGACGGAGGTCATCGCGGAGCCCACTACAGCGTCACCACCACAGACTTCGCAAGCGAAGACTACTTTTGTCAGCCTAACTTGTACTAGTTATCTCCCTTTGAAATTGGCCGTTGTGGGATCCCTTCCCGCCTACATTTGGGAAGAGGACCGAGGACACTATAAATAGAACTTAGCAACCACCATAGAAGGGGACGGATCATTCAGACCATCTTCTTAGCCATCAAATCATCAAGCTCAAGAACACCTCTCCTCCTGAGTTTGTTCACCCACTGTACTAGTCCATCCTCAGCCCCTCGAGGCAATGCACCACAAAGCTGGAGTAGGGTATTACCCCGTAAGGTGGCCCGAACCAGGATAAACTACTGTGTCCCTTGTCCCTCGGGTTCATCAAGCTAGGTTGGGGAATCGTTGGGCCGGTAGGTCGGGAAGAAGGAGTGCTCCGTGTGCACCCCAGTGTTCGAGCCTCTCAAGGGTCAACAGAGCCATGGATCAAACAATAGGGCACTTGGAGGCGGTCTAACATCTCGATGGAAAGAACATTGAGACCCGCGCCATCGTCGATGAGGGTCTTGGTGACAAGGACATTGCTGATAACGGGCGAACAGAGCATCGGGAGGGCGTCGACAATCACCCCGCACTTGAGCTGGTCGGACGAGCTGAAGGTGATGGTGCACTTGGACCACCTGAGAGGGCGCATGGCCTCGAGCCTGGGGAGGGCCGCATTCACCACTCAAGCAAACTGCTTGAAGATGCACTGGGAGGCTGGGGCCTGAGTGCCACCCAAGATGCAGGCGATGGCGCGAGGCTCCTAGAAGCCCCCAGCCCCCTCGTGCTGCTGGTGGTTGATACGCCTCCGTCGTATCTACTTTTCCAATCACTTTTGCCCTTGTTTTGGACTCTAACTTGCATGATTTGAATGGAACTAACCCGGACTAACGCTGTTTTAAGCAGAATTGCCATGGTGTTATTTTTGTGTAGAAATAAAAGTTCTCGGAATGACCTGAAAATCAACGGAGATTATTTTTGGAATATATAAAAAATACTGGAAGAAGAATCCATGTCAGGGGTCCCACACCCTGTCTACGAGGGTGGGGCGCGCCTACCCCCCTGTGCGCGCACCCTGCCTCGTGGGCCCCCTGACGCTCCACCGACCTCAACGCCAACTCCATATATTCATGTTCGGGGAGAGAAAAAAATCAGAGAGAAGGATTCATCGCGTTTTCCGATACGGAGCCGCCGCCAAGCCCTAATCTCTCTCGGGAGGGATGATCTAGAGTCCGTTCGGGGCTCTAGGGAGGGGAATCCGTCGCCATCGTCATCATCAACCTTCCTCCATCACCAATTCCATGATGCTCACCGCCGTGCGTGAGTAATTCCATCATAGGCTTGCTGGACGGTGATGGGTTGGATGTGATTTATCTTGTAATCGAGTTAGTTTTGTTAGGGTTTGATCCCTAGTATCCATTATGTTATGAGATTGATGTTGCTATGACTTTGCTATGCTTAATGCTTGTCACTAGGGCCCGAGTGCCATGATTTCAGATCTGAACCTATTATGTTTTCATGAATATATGTGAGTTCTTGATCCTATCTTGTAAGTCTATAGTCACCTACTATGTGTTATGAACCAGCAACCCCAAAGTGACAATAATCAGGACCACTCCGGGTGATGACCGTAGTTTGAGGAGTTCATGTATTCACTATGTGTTAATGCTTTGGTTCAGTACTCTATTAAAAGGAGGCCTTAATATCCCTTAGTTTCCAATAGGACCCCGCTGCCACGGGAGGGTAGGAAAAAAATGGCATGCAAGTTCTTTTCCGTAAGCACGTACGACTATATTCGAAATACATGCCTACGTTACATTGATGAACTGGAGCTAGTTCTGTGTCACCCTATGTTATGATTGTTACATGATCGATCGCATCCGGCATAATTCTCCATCACCGATCCATTGCCTCTGAGCTTTCCATATATTGTTCTTCGCTTATTTACTTTTCCGCTGCTACTGTTACAATCACTATAAAACCAAAAATATTACTTTTGCTACCGTTACCACTACTATCATATTACTTTGCTACTAAATACTTTGATGTAGATATTAAGTTTCCATTTGTGGTTGAATTTATAACTCAGCTACTAATACTTGATAATATTCTTTGTCTCCCCTTGTGTCGAATCAATAAATTTGGGTTGAATACTCTACCCTCGAAAACTGTTGCGATCCCCTATACTTGTGGGTTATCAAGACCATTTTCTGGTGCCGTTGTCGGGGAGCATAGCTCTATTCTTTGAGTCACTTTGGGATTTATATCTACTTATCATTATGAAGAAATTGAAAGATCAAAGAACCAAGATTTTTCCCTCAACTACGAGGAGAGGTAAGGAACTGTCATCTAGCTCTGCACTTGATTCGCCTTCTATTTTGAGTAAACTTGCAGCACCTACACATGCTATTGTTTCTGATAGGTCGCATGTTATTGATGATGCCACTTCTGCTTCGCATGATACTTATGATGAAACTACTTCTATGCTTGATACTACTATGCCACTTGGTGAATTTCTTGATGAACAACTTGCTAGGGCTAGAGAGAATGAGATTATTGAATATGATAATATTGATGGAAGTGATGATGAAGATTCTCCCCCTAGATATGAAGTTCCTGTTGTGCCTGAGGGTTATGTTATGGATGAAGAAACTGCTAGAGACTTTCTTGCCTGCAATGATAGAAGTGATCTTAAGAAACTATTAGCTAAGCTGAAAGAAAAATCTCTGAATGCTAGAATGAAATATGATCCTGGTTATACTACTTTACCTATCTTTATTACCGATAAGGATTATGATTTCTCAGTTGATCCTGATAAAATTACTTTGGTTGAATATGATCTTTCTGTGGCTATGAATAAGCCTTTAAATGATGTAGCTACCCTGTTCACTAATGATGAGAAAACTCGCTACTATCATATCCTTAAATTATTTCCGTTCTCATTAAAGGGTGATGCTAAGATATGGTTTAATTCTCTTGATCCTGGTTGTGTGCGTAGTCCCCAGGATATGATTTACTACTTCTCTGCTAAATATTTCCCCGCTCATAAGAAACAAGCTGCTTTAAGGGAAATATATAATTTTGTGCAAATTGAAGAAGAGAGTCTCCCACAGGCTTGGGGGAGGCTTCTCTAGTTACTTAATCCTTTTCCTGATCATCCTCTCAAGAAAAATGAAATACTTGATATATTTTATAATGGACTAACCGATGCATCCAGAGATTACCTGGACAGTTGTGTTGGTTGTGTTTTCAGGGAAAGAACAGTTGATCAAGCTGAAATTCTATTGAATAATATGTTGACCAATGAAAATAATTGGACACTTCCTGAACCAACTCCTAAGCCAACTCCAAAGAAAAGGGGTATTCTATTTCTCAGTCCTGAAGATATGTAAGAGGCAAAGAAATCTATGAAATAAAAAGGTATAAAAGCTGAAGATGTTAAGAATTTACCTCCTGTTGAAGAAATACACGGTCTTAATTCATCACCTATTGAAGAAACACACGGTCTAGATAACCCGACACAGGTAGTAAAGGTAAATTCTCTCTATAGATTCGATAAATGTGAAATCCCATTTACTAAGTTTTCTAGCCCATGCTTGGATGAGTTTGATGACTTTATGGTTAAACAAGAAAACTTCAATGCTTATGTTGGTAGACAATTGAAACACAATGCTGATATATTTGAACACTTGGGTGGTTATATGGCTAATGTTAAAGGTGAACTTAAAGTTATTAGTAAACATGCTTCTATGGTTACCACTCAAGTAGAACAAGTACTTAAAGCTCAGAATGATTTGCTCAATCAATTAAATAATAAGAAGAATGATAATGATGTTAGAGTTATGACTAGAGGTGGTAAAATGACTCAGGAACCTTTGTATCCTGAAGGCCACCCTAAGAGAATTGAGCAAGATTCTCAAAGAGATAATGTATATGTACCTAGTCCTTCTAAAAGGAAGAAAAAGAAAAATGATAGGAGTTTTCATGCTTCTAGTGAACCTGTTATTGACACACCTGAGAATCCCAATGATATTTCTATTTCTGATGCTGAAACACAATCTGGTAATGAACATGAACCTAGTGATAATGTTAATGATGATGTTCATGTTGATGCTCAACCTAGCAATAATAATGATGTAGAAATTGAACCTACTGTTGATCTTGATAACCCACAATCAAAGAATCCACGTTATGACAAGAGAGACTTTGTTGCTAGGAAGCACGGTAAAGAAAGAGAACCATGGGTTCAGAAACCCATGCCTTTTCCTCCTAAACCATCAAAGAAAAAGGATGATGAGGATTTTGAGCGCTTTGCTGAAATTCTTAGACCTATCTTTTTGTGTATGCGTTTGACCAATATGCTTAAAATGAATTCTTATGTTAAATATATGAAGGAAATTGTTACAAATAAAAGAAAGATTCCGGAAGCTGAAATTTCCACCATTAAAAGAAACTATGTTAAAACTGCTTTATGTGATCATGGAGCCGGTGTTAGTGTTATGCCTCTCTCTTTATATCGTAGACTTGATTTGAATCAGTTGACACCTGCTGAAATATCTTTGCAAATGGCTGACAAATCAAATGCTATACATGTCGGTATTTATGAGCATGTGCCTGTTGTGGTTGCAAACGTTACTATTTTAACAGACTTTGTTATTCTTGATATTCCCAAGGACGATAATATGTCTATTATTCTTGGAAGACCCTTTTTGAATACTGTAGGGGTTGTTATTGATTGCACCAAAGGCAATGTCACTTTTCATGTTAATGGTAATGAGCATACGGTACACTTTCCGAGGAAACAACCTCAAGTCCACAATATCAATTCTATTGGAAAATTTTCAACAATTACTATTGGAGGTTTGGAGTTTCCTCTTCCTACTCTCAAGAACAAATATGATATTCTTATTGTTGGGGATGTGCATATCCCCGTTGAGGTAACCTAGTGTTATTCAAAATTTCTCCGGTTTCATGTTATTCGAAATGGATTTGTGAACAAGACCTGATCAACCTTGTTAGCGGATTCCTTTTGATGAGCATGAGAAGGATGAATTTAGAAATCACAACTTTCTGTACCCTCCTTTTACTTTCTATTATTTATATTAAATAAAGAAAAAAAATATTTCCTGTCAGTTTTCTAAATTATCCGTGCAATAAAAAATACCTCAAAAAATAAAAGTTCTCCAAATGCCCTGAAAATTTAATATGATTTTTTCCGGAATATTTGAGAATATCTGGCACTGAGAACACGTCAGGGGGAGCTAGCACCTGGCCACGAGGGTCCAGGGCGCGCCCTACCCCCCGGGCGGGCCCCCTGCCTCGTGGGCCCCTGGTGGCCCCCCTCCACTTATTCTAGCCAGCACACACTCCTTCCTCCCAAAAAAATCACCAACCAGCTCAAGCACGAGTTCTAGCTCATCTTGATTTGGGGGATTGTTCTTTGATATGTGACTCCTCCAATGGTCCAATTAGTTTTTGTTCTAGTTCTTTATTCATTGCAAATTTTTGCTGCCTAGGTGACCCTGTTCTTGAGCTTGCATGTCAAATTTATATGGTCCTAAGTAGTTCTAATGCATGATATAGTCTCTATGCACTTGTGGGAGTAGTTGCTATCAATTTTGTTGAGTTTGGTTCACTTTTATTTTGAAGTTACTAAAATCTTTAGAAATTTTCAGAAAATGGTGAAGAGATTTTTGAGGGGCTCGTCGAGCCGAAGCTCGAATGACAAGCAAAGTGAGAAGGATAAGAGGCCCAAATGTACTCTCCCTCGCACCGCGGAAGTTCGGCCGTGTGAATGGCCTTGTGATGATTTATTGAGAGCAGTCGGGATTTATGATGATTTTTATGAGTCGACTGAGAATGCACGCCTCATTGACTTCCTCCGCAACCAACGCAAACAGTATCTCTTACTCACTAATATTTTTGTGCAAATTTTTCATTTCCATGCTTGGAGGTCACCACCTTCGGTGGATTTCTATTTATATGATGAGTATAAGGAGATGTCCCTCTATGAATTTTGTGAGGTCTGCAAGTTGCCCTTTTCGGGCAGCGTAGAGGAACCACATCGTAACGACGTGGAGGGGTTTATTGATACAATTGGTGTAGGGGAAACTAGGAAGGTTTCCGATGCAAGAATTACTAGCATACATTTTCCTGTTCTACGTTACTTTGCAATATTTGCTAGTAGATGCTTGATTGGTCGCGGAAACTGTAGCAACCTTAGTGCCGCTGATAATGTTATTTTATGCCATGCCTTGTTCCGTGATGACACATTTAGTATGGGCGCTATTGTTGCAAAGCGGTTAAATCTTAACCGTACTAATGGCCCCATCTTGGGAGGTATCTTCGCCCCGCGCCTCGCTGCACATTTTAACATACCTATTAGACATTATGAGAAAGAAGAAAAGTTGCTGCCTCCTATTTTTCTAGGCTATAAGAGTATGGTAGCACATGATTTTATCGTTAAGAATAAGGAAAACATGCTTAAGTACAAGCTGATTTTTGATAAAAATCACCCTGAGACTATCCCTTTGCCTGCTCCTTCCTTGTTTGACTTATTTGCACGCAAGTACCTTGTTCTGCCGGAGGCCATTGACGCCTATCGAAACCCCACACCAACTATAGAGCTAGATTCGGAACCACAATTTGTTCCTACACGACAGTTTGTTTACCAGTGGGATCCGGAGGAGATTGCCAACTAGTGGCAACCCGAGGCTCCTTCTCAGTACGACCCCAACTACAACTTTGGATATCCGCCAGGCCAGCCGTGGTAGTAGACCAACTTAGTCCAAAAGCCTAAGCTTGGGGGAGTACGTATTTCTTACCG
Source organism: Triticum urartu (assembly GCF_056163025.1). Classification (NCBI taxonomy): domain Eukaryota; kingdom Viridiplantae; phylum Streptophyta; class Magnoliopsida; order Poales; family Poaceae; genus Triticum; species Triticum urartu. Next base: position 188,567,406 of record NC_141877.1, on the reverse strand, counting down.
ACTTACATTCCTGTTCACACACTCATGCTAGTTGTCGGTCCTCATACTTTTTCATTGTAATATCCATGCTAGTTTATTTCCCTTTTTATGCTTTCTTCTTCTGTGTTTGATAAACCTTAAGAAAAAACCAAAAAAATAATTGTAGCTTTTAGTTAGTTTACTTTCCATGCTTGTAGTAGTAGTAATTAAAAAGAAAACCCACAAAGATTTCTCGTTCTTCTTTTGCTTGTTGGGAGCTTTCCCGTGTAAATAGTTTTGTTTCTTTCCTTTGGGGGTCGAGAGGAGAAGACCATAATGAAAATGTTGAGTGGCTCTCATATGCATTATTGTTGATCTAACAAAGAGCCCATATTACCTTGTCTTCTCTCTTGAATTGAATGCTTGCAGATTCCAGCTTAGTCCAATGCACGTGCACTATTATTATTATCCACACTATTCGGTCGTGCAAGTGAAAGGCAATAATGACGATATATGATGAACTGGTTGAGATGAGAAAAGCTGGTATGAACTCGACCTCTCTTGTTTTTGTAAATATGATTAGTTCATCGTTCCTGATTCAACCTATTATGAAAGAAACATGTTTGCAATGACAATTAGAGATTGTAGTTGCTTATGCCATGCTTAATTAGCTAGGAGCTTATAATGGTTTACCTTGCATGCCAACATGCTATTAAAATGGTTGTGATGTGGTATGATAGGGTGGTATCCTCCTTTGAACGATTTGAGTGGCTTGACTTGGCACATGTTCACGCATGTAGTTGAAACAAAATCAACATAGCCTCTACGATATTTATGTTCATGGTGCATTATATCCTACTCATGCTTGCATTCCGTGTTGATTAATTTTAATGCATGTTCATGATTGTTGTCGCTCTCTAGCTGATCGCTTCCCAGTCTTTTTCTAGCCTTCACTTGTACTAAGCAGGAATACTGCTTGTGCATCCAACTCCATAAACCCCACAGTTATTCCATATGAGTATCTACCTGCCGTTCCAAGTAAATTTGTATGTGCCAAACTCTAAACCTTCAAATAAACATTCTGTTTTGTATGCTCGAATAGCTCATGTATCAACTAGGCTATCTGTATCCTCCATGCAAGGCGGGTTATTCTCAAGAGGAGTGGACTCCGCTCCTCACTCACGAGAAAATGGCTGGTCACCGGGATGCCCAGTCCCATGCTTTAAGCAAATCAAATCAAAATAACTGCAAAGAAAACTCCCCCAGGACTCTTGTTAGTTGGAGGCACTCGTTGTTTCGAGCAAGCCATGGATTGATGCTTGTTGGTGGAGGGGGAGTATAAACTTTACCATTCTGTTTGGGAACCGCCTATATTGTGTGTAGCATGGAAGATATCGAGATCTCTCGGTAGTTATGTTGACAATGAGAGTATACCACTCAAAATATTATTCATGTCTATTTCAAAATCGAGCTCTGGCACCTCTACAAATCCCTGCTTCCCTCTGCGAAGGGCCTATCTATTTACTTTTATGTTGTGTCATCATCCTCTTATTAAAAAGCACCAGTTGGAGAGCACCGATGTCATTTGCATCCATTACTATTAGTTTACATTGAGTATGACTTGAATGGATCTCTTTTACCATGAATTACAATGTCTAGTCAGTCCTTGATCTTTAAAGGTGCTCTGCATTTATGTTTTGCGGTCTCAGAAAGGGCTAGAGAGATACCATCTTGTTATATCATATTATGATTGTTTTGAGAAAGTGTTGTCATCCGAGATTTATAATTATTGCTCGCTAGTTGATTATGCCATTGATATGAGTAAACCTGAGACCTAAGTGTTATTGCGAATGTGGTTAGTTCATAATCTTTGCTGAAAACTTGAATGCTGGCTTTACATATTTACAACAACAAGAGCAAACAGAGTTTGTAAAAGTTTTTCTTTATCACTTTTAGTTTATCAACTGAATTGCTTGAGGACAAGCAGTGGATACGTCTTTGTCGTATCTACTTTTCCAAACACGTTTGCACTTGTTTTGGACTCTAACTTGCATGATTTGAATGGAACTAACCCTGTTTTCAGCAGAATTGCCATGGTGTTATTTTTGTGCAGAAATAAAAGTTCTCGGAATGACCCGAGGAAGGCATTGGGAAGTAATAAGTAGATGATGGGTTCCTGGAGTGACAGAAGCTTAAACCCTCGTTTATGAGTTGCTTCGTAAGGGGAAGATTTGAATCCATATGTTTCATGCTATGGTTAGGTTTACCTTAATACTTCTTTTGTAGTTGTGGATGCTTGCTATAGGGGTTAATCATAAGTGGGATGCTTGTCCAAGGAAGGACAGTACCCAAGCACCCACATATGAAATTATCAAAGTACCGAACGCGAATCATATGAACATGATGAAAACTAGCTTGACGATAATTCCCATGTGTCCTCGGGAGCGCTTTCCTTTATGTAAGAGTTTGTGCAAGCTTGTCCTTTGCTACAAAAAGGATTGGGCCACCTTGCTGCACCTTATTTACTTTTATTACTTGTTACCCGTTACAAACTACCTTATCACAAAACTATCTGTTACCGATAATTTCAGTGCCTGCGGAGAATACCTTGTTGAAAACCACTTATCATTTCCTTTTGCTCCTCGTTGGGTTCGACACTCTTACTTATCGAAAAGGCTATGATAGATCCCCTACACTTGTGGATCAAGACTCTTTTCTGGCGCCGTTGCCGGGGAGTGAAGCACCTTTGGTAGACGCAATTTGGTAAGGAAAAATCTATATAGTGTGCTGAAATTTATTGTAACTTGTTACTATGGAACATAATCCTTTGAGGGGCTTGTTCGAGGTATCTTCGCCCCGACCAACAGAGCAAAGAGTTGCTCCTCAACCTACTGAACCTACTGAAAATGTTAACTTTGAAATTCCTTCATGTATGATAGAGAAACTGCTAGCTTATCCTTTCACAGGTGATGGAACATTACATCCCGATTTGCACCTAATCCATGTGGATGAAGTTTTTGGATTATTTAAGATTGCAGGTATGCCCGAGGATGTTTTCAAGAAGAAGGTCATCCCTTTATCTTTGAAGGGAAATGCATTGGCATGGTTTAGGTTATGTGATGATATGGGATCATGGAACTACAACCGATTGAAATTGGAATTTCATCAAAGTTTTATCCTATGCATCTTGTTCATCGTGATCGTAATTATATATATATATGTATATATAATTTTTTCCTCACGAAGGAGAAAGCATCGCTCAAGCTTGGGGGAGGATTAAGTCAATGTTATATTGATGCCCCAATCATGAGCTCTCAAGAGAAATTATTATTCAAAATTTTTATGCTCGGCTTTCTCTCGATAATCGCTCCATGGTCGATACTTCTTGTACTGGTTCTTTTATGATGAAGACTATTGAATTCAAATGGGATTTATTGGAAAGAATTAAACGCAACTCTGAAGATTGGGACCTCTATGAAGGTAAGGAGTCAGGTATAACACCTAAGTTTGATTGTGTTCAATCTTATATGGATACCAATGCTTTCCATGAATTTAACACTAAATATGTACTTGACTCTGAGATAGTAGCTTCTTTCAGTGAATCCTTTGCTACTCATGTTGATCTCCCTAAAGAGAAGTGGTTTAAATATAATCCTCCCATTGAAGTAAAAGTAGCTGCACCTATTAAAATTGAAGAAAAGACTATCACTTATAATGATCATGTTGTTCCTACTACTTATATTGAGAAACCACCTTTCCCTGTTAGAATATGTTGGAAATATGCCCTAGAGGCAATAATAAAAGCATTATTATTATATTTCCTTGTTCATGATAATTGTCTTTATTCATGCTATAATTGTGTTATCCGGAAATCGTAATACATGTGTGAATAACAGACACCAACATGTCCCTAGTATGCCTCTAGTTGACTAGCTCGTTGATCAACAGATAGTCATGGTTTCCTGACTATGGACATTGGATGTCATTGATAATGAGATCACATCATTAGGAGAATGATGTGATGGACAAGACCCAATCCTAAACATAGCACAAGATCGTATAGTTTGTTTGCTAGAGTTTTCCAATGTCAAAGTATATTTTCCTTAGACCATGAGATCGTGTAACTCCCGGATACCGTAGGAGTGCTTTGGGTATACCAAACGTCACAACGTAACTGGGTGACTATAAAGGTAGACTACGGGTATCTCTGAAAGTGTTTGTTGGGTTGACATGGATCAAGACTGGGATTTGTCACTCCGTATGACGGAGAGGTATCACTGGGCCCACTCGGTAATGCATCATCATAATGAGCTCAAAGTGACCAAGTGTCTGGTCACGGGATCATGCATTACGGTACGAGAAAAGTGACTTGCCAGTAACGAGATTGAACGAGGTATTGGGATACCGACGATCGAATCTCGGGCAAGTAACATATCAATTGACAAAGGGAATTGCATACGGGGTTGATTGAATCCTCGACATCATGGTTCATCCGATGAGATTATCGTGGAGCATGTGGGAGCCAACATGGGTATCCAGATCCCGCTGTTGGTTATTGACTGGAGAGTCGTCTCGGTCATGTCTGCTTGTCTCCCGAACCCGTAGGGTCTACACACTTAAGGTTCGGTGACGCTAGGGTTGTGAAGATATGTGTATGCAGTAACTCGAATGTTGTTCGGAGTCCCGGATGAGATCCCGGACGTCACGAGGAGTTCCGGAATGGTCCGGAGGTAAAGAATTATATATAGGAAGTGCTGTTTCGGCCATCGGGACAAGTTTCGGGGTCACCGATATTGTACCGGGACCACCGAAAGGGTCCCGGGGGTCCACCGGGTGGGGCCACCTATCCCGGAGGGCCCCATGGGCTGAAGTAGGAGGGAACCCAGCCCAAAGTGGGCTGGGGCGCCACTCCCCTAGGGCCCATGCGGCTAGGGTTGAGGGGAAACCCTAGAGGGGGCGCCCCCTTGCTTGGGGGGCAAGCCCCCCACCCTTGGCCGCCGCCCCCCCTAGTAGATCCATCTACTAGGGCCGGCGCCCCCCCCTTGGCACCCCTATATATAGTGGGGGAGAGGAGGGACTTCATACACCAGCCCCTGGCGCCTCCCTCTCTCCCCGTTACGTCTCTCTCTCGTAGTATAGGCGAAGCCCTGCTACTGTGACGCCCTGCATCCACCACCACGCCGTCGTGCTGCTGGATCTTCATCAACCTCTCCTTCCCCCTTGCTGGATCAAGAATGAGGAGACGTCTCCCGTCCCGTACGTGTGTTGAACGCGGAGGTGCCGTCCGTTCGGCGCTTGGTCATCGGTGATTTGAATCACGTCGTGTTTGACTACATCATCACCGTTCTTTGAACGCTTCCGCACGCGATCTACAAAGGTATGTAGATGCATCCGATGACTCGTTGCTAGATGAACTCCTAGATGGATCTTGGTGAAACGAGTAGGAAAATTTTTGTTTTTTGCAACGTTCCCCAACAGTGGCATCATGAGCTAGGTCTATGCGTAGTTCTTCTTGCGCGAGTAGAACACAATTTGTTGTGGGCGTAGATTTGTCAACTTGCTTGCCGCTACTAGTCTTTTCTTGCTTCAGCGGTATTGTGGGATGAAGCGGCCCGGACCAACCTTACACGTACGCTTACGTGAGACCGGTTCCACCGACTAACATGCACTAGTTGCATAAGGTGGCTGGCGGGTGTCTGTCTCTCCCACTTTAGATGGAGCGGATTCGATGAACAGGGTCCTTATGAAGGGTAAATAGAAGTTGACAAATCACGTTGTGGCTTTAACGTAGGTAAGAAGAAGTTCTTGCTAGAACCCTAATTCAGCCACGTAAAAACTTGCAACAACAATTAGAGGACGTCTAACTTGTTTTTGCAGCAAGTGGTTTGTGATATGATATGGCCAAAGTTGTGATAAATGATGAATGGTCTATATGTGATGTATGAGATGTTCATGCTATTGTAATAGAAATCACGACTTGCATGTCGATGAGTATGACAACCGGCAGGAGCCATAGGAGTTGTCTTTATTCTTTTATATGACATGCGTGTCATTGAGAAACGCCATGTAAATTACATTACTTTATTGCTAAACGCGTTAGCCATAGTAGTAGAAGTAATAGTTGGCGAGCAACTTCATGGAGACACGATGATGGAGATCATGATGATGGAGATCATGGTGTCAAGCCGGTGACAAGATGATCATGGAGCCCCAAGATGGAGATCAAAGGAGCTATGTGATATTGGCCATATCATGTCACGTTTATTATTTGATTGCATGTGATGTTTATCATGTTTTGCATCTTGTTTACTTAGAACAACGGTAGTAAATAAGATGATCCCTCATAATAATTTCAAGAAGTGTTCCCCCTAACTGTGCACCGTTGCGACAGTTCGCTGTTTCAAAACACCATGTGATGATCGGGTGTTTTATTCAGACGTTCACATACAACGGGTGTAAGACAGATTTACACATGCAAACACTTAGGTTGACTTGACGAGCCTAGCATGTACAGACATGGCCTCGGAACACAGAAGACCGAAAGGTCGAGCATGAGTCGTATAAAAGATACGATCAACATGAAGATGTTCTCCGATGTTGACTAGTCCGTCTCACGTGATGATCGGACACGGCCTAGTTAACTCGGATCATGTAATACTTAGATGACCAGAGGGATGTCTAATCTAAGTGGGAGTTCATTAATTATTTGATTAGATGAACTTAATTATCATGAACTTAGTCTAAAATATTTTACAATATGTCTTGTAGATCAAATGGCCCACGTAGTCCTCAACTTCAACGCGTTCCTAGAGAAAACCAAGCTGAAAGACGATGGCAGCAACTATACGGATTGGGTCCGGAACCTGAGGATCATCCTCATAGCTGCCAAGAAAGATTATGTCCTACAAGCACCGCTAGGTGAAGCTCCCGTCCCACAGAACCAAGACGTTATGAACGCTTGGCAGACACGTGTTGATGACTACTCCCTCGTTCAGTGCGGCATGCTTTACAGCTTAGAGCCGGGGCTCCAAAAACGTTTTGAGAGACATGGAGCATATGAGATGTTCGAAGAGCTGAAAATGGTTTTTCAAGCTCATGCCCGGATCGAGAGATATGAAGTCTCCGATAAGTTCTTCAGTTGTAAGATGGAGGAAAATAGTTCTGTCAGTGAGCACATACTCACTATGTCTGGGTTACATAACCGCTTGTCTCAGCTGGGAGTTAATCTCCCGGATGATGCGGTCATTGACAGAATCCTCCAGTCGCTTCCACCAAGCTACAAGAGCTTTGTGATGAACTTCAACATGCAAGGGATGCAGAAGACCATTCCTGAGTTGTTCTCAATGCTGAAATCAGCGGAGGTAGAAGTCAAGAAGGAACATCAAGTGTTGATGGTCAATAAAACCACTAAGTTCAAGAAGGGCAAGGGTAAAAAGAACTCCAAGAAGGACGGCAAGGAAGTTGCCGTGCCCGGCAAGCAAGCTGCTGGGAAGAAGCCAAAGAATGGACCCAAGCCCGAGACTGAGTTCCTTTATTGCAAGGGAAGCGGTCACTGGAAGCGGAATTGCCCTAAATACTTAGCAGACAAGAAGGCCGGCAAAACAAAAGGTATATGTGATATACATGTAATTGATGTGTACCTTACTAGTGTCCGTAGTAGCTCCTGGGTATTTGATACCGGTGCAGTTGCTCACATTTGTAACTCAAAGCAGGGGTTGCGGAATAAGCGGAAACTGGCAAAGGACGAGGTGACGATGCGCGTCGGGAATGGTTGCAAGGTCAATGTGATCGCCGTCGGCACGCTACCTCTATATCTACCTTCGGGATTAGTTTTAAACCTTAATAATTGTTATTTAGTGCCAGCTTTGAGCATGAACATTGTATGGGGATCTCGTTTAATTCGAGATGGCTACTCATTTAAATCTGAGAATAATGGTTGTTCTATTTATATGAGAGATATGTTTTATGGTCATGCTCCTATGGTGAATGGTTTATTCTTAATGAATCTCGAGCGTAATGCTACACATATTCATAGTGTGAGTACCAAAAGATGTAAGGTTGATAATGATAGTCCCACATATTTGTGGCACTGCCGCCTTGGTCACATAGGTGTCAAACGCATGAAGAAGCTCCATGCAGATGGACTTTTAGAGTCTCTTGATTATGAATCATTTGACACGTGCGAACCATGCCTCATGGGTAAGATGACCAAGACTCCATTCTCAGGAACAATGGAGCGAGCAACCAACTTATTGGAAATCATACATACTGATGTGTGCGGTCCAATGAGTGTTGAGGCTCGCGGTGGCTATCGTTATGTTCTCACCCTCACTGATGATTTGAGTAGATATGGGTATGTCTACTTAACGAAACACAAGTCTGAAACCTTTGAAAAGTTCAAGGAATTTCAGAGTAAGGTTGAGAATCAACATGACAGGAAAATCAAGTTTCTACGATCAGATCGTGGAGGAGAATACTTGAGTCACGAATTTGGCACACACTTAAGAAAATGTGGAATAGTTTCACAACTCACGCCGCCTGGAACACCACAGCGTAATGGTGTGTCCGAACGTCGTAATCGCACTTTGTTAGATATGGTGCGATCTATGATGTCTCTTGCCGATTTACCGCTATCTTTTTGGGGCTATGCTTTAGAGACTGCCGCATTCACTTTAAATAGGGCTCCGTCGAAATCTGTTGAGACGATACCGTATGAATTATGGTTTGGGAAGAAACCTAAGCTGTCGTTTCTAAAAGTTTGGGGATGCGATGCTTATGTCAAGAAACTTCAACCTGAAAAGCTCGAACCCAAGTCGGAAAAATGCGTCTTCATAGGATACCCAAAAGAAACTATTGGGTATACCTTCTACCTCAGATCCGAACGCAAGATCTTTGTTGCCAAGAATGGGTCCTTTCTAGAGAAAGAGTTTCTCTCGAAAGAAGTAAGTGGGAGGAAAGTAGAGCTTGATGAAGTATTACCTCTTGAACCGGAAAATGGCGCAACTCAAGAAAATGTTCCTGAGGTGCCTGCACCGACTAGAGAGGAAGTTAATGATAATGATCAAGATACTTCTGATCAAGCTTCTACTGAAATTCGAAGGTCCAAAAAGACACGTTCCGTACCAGAGTGGTACGGCAACCCTGTCTTGGAAATCATGTTGTTAGACAACGGTGAACCTTCGAACTATGAGGAAGCGATGGCGGGCCCGGATTCCGACAAATGGCTAGAAGCCATGAAATCCGAGATAGGATCCATGTATGAAAATGAAGTATGGACTTTGACTGACTTGCCCGTTGAACGGCGAGCCATAGAAAATAAATGGATCTTTAAGAAGAAGACAGACGCGGATGGTAATGTGACCATCTATAAAGCTAGGCTTGTCGCTAAGGGTTATCGACAAGTTCAAGGGGTTGACTACGATGAGACTTTCTCACCAGTAGCGAAGCTGAAGTCCGTCCGAATCATGTTAGCAATTGACGCATTTTATGATTATGAAATTTGGCAAATGGACGTCAAAATGGCATTCCTTAATGGTTTCCTTAAGGAAGAATTGTATATGATGCAGCCGGAAGGTTTTGTCGATCCTAAGAATGCTGACAAGGTGTGCAAGCTCCAACGCTCAATTTATGGGCTGGTGCAAGCATCTCGGAGTTGGAACATTCGCTTTGATGAGATGATCAAAGCGTTTGGGTTTACGCAGACTTATGGAGAAGCCTGCGTTTACAAGAAAGTGAGTGGGAGCTCTGTAGCATTTCTCATATTATATGTAGATGACATACTATTGATGGGAAATGATATAGAACTCTTGGACAGCATCAAGGCCTACTTGAATAAGAGTTTTTCAATGAAGGACCTTGGAGAAGCTGCTTATATATTAGGCATCAAGATCTATAGGGATAGATCGAGACGCCTCATAGGTCTTTCACAAAGCACATACCTTGATAAGATATTGAAGAAGTTCAATATGGATCAATCTAAGAAGGGGTTCTTGCCTGTGTTACAAGGTATGAAATTGAGCTCAGCTCAATGTCCGACCACGGCAGAAGATATAGAAGATATGAGCGTCATCCCCTATGCATCAGCCATAGGTTCTATTATGTATGCCATGCTGTGTACCAGACCTGATGTAAACCTTGCCGTAAGTTTGGTAGGAAGGTACCAAAGTAATCCCGGCAAGGAACACTGGACAGTGGTCAAGAATATCCTGAAGTACCTGAAAAGGACTAAGGAAATGTTTCTCTTTTATGGAGGTGAAGAAGAGCTCGTCGTAAAGGGTTACGTCGACGCTAGCTTCGACACAGATCTGGATGACTCTAAGTCACAGACCGGATACGTGTATATTTTGAATGGTGGGGCAGTAAGCTGGTGCAGTTGCAAGCAAAGTGTCGTGGCGGGATCTACATGTGAAGCGGAGTACATGGCAGCCTCGGAGGCAGCACATGAAGCAATATGGGTGAAGGAGTTCATCACCGACCTAGGAGTCATACCCAATGCGTCGGGGCCAATCAAACTTTTCTGTGACAACACTGGAGCTATTGCACTTGCCAAGGAGCCCAGGTTTCACAAGAAGACAAGGCACATCAAGCGTCGCTTCAACTCCATTCATGAAAATGTTCAAGATGGAGACATAGAGATTTGTAAAGTACATACGGACCTGAATGTAGCAGATCCGTTGACTAAACCTCTCCCTAGGGCAAAACATGATCAACACCAGAATTCCATGGGTGTTCGATTCATCACAATGTAACTAGATTATTGACTCTAGTGCAAGTGGGAGAGTGTTGGAAATATGCCCTAGAGGCAATAATAAAAGCATTATTATTATATTTCCTTGTTCATGATAATTGTCTTTATTCATGCTATAATTGTGTTATCCGGAAATCGTAATACATGTGTGAATAACAGACACCAACATTTCCCTAGTATGCCTCTAGTTGACTAGCTCGTTGATCAATAGATAGTCATGGTTTCCTGACTATGGACATTGGATGTCATTGATAACGAGATCACATCATTAGGAGAATGATGTGATGGACAAGACCCAATCCTAAACATAGCACAAGATCGTATAGTTTGTTTGCTAGAGTTTTCCAATGTCAAAGTATCTTTTACTTAGACCATGAGATCGTGTAACTCCCGGATACCGTAGGAGTGCTTTGGGTATACCAAACGTCACAACGTAACTGGGTGACTATAAAGGTAGACTACGGGTATCTCTGAAAGTGTTTGTTGGGTTGACATGGATCAAGACTGGGATTTGTCACTCCGTATGACGGAGAGGTATCACTGGGCCCACTCGGTAATGCATCATCATAATGAGCTCAAAGTGACCAAGTGTCTGGTCACGGGATCATGCATTACGCTACGAGTAAAGTGACTTGCCAGTAACGAGATTGAACGAGGTATTGGGATACCGACGATCGAATCTCGGGCAAGTAACATATCAATTGACAAAGGGAATTGCATACGGGGTTGATTGAATCCTTGACATCGTGGTTCATCCAATGAGATTATCATGGAGCATGTGGGAGCCAACATGGGTATCCAGATCCCGCTGTTGGTTATTGACCGGAGAGTCGTCTCGGTCATGTCTGCTTGTCTCCCGAACCCGTAGGGTCTACACACTTAAGGTTCGGTGACGCTAGGGTTGTGAAGATATGTGTATGCAGTAACTCGAATGTTGTTCGGAGTCCCGGATGAGATCCCGGACGTCACGAGGTGTTCCGGAATGGTCCGGAGGTAAAGAATTATATATAGGAAGTGCTGTTTCGGCCATCGGGACAAGTTTCGGGGTCACCGGTATTGTACCGGGACCACCGGAAGGGTCACGGGGGTCCACCGGGTGGGGCCACCTATCCCGGAGGGCCCCATGGGCTGAAGTAGGAGGGAACCCAGCCCAAAGTGGGCTGGGGCGCCACTCCCCTAGGGCCCATGCGGCTAGGGTTGAGGGGAAACCCTAGAGGGGGCGCCCCCTTGCTTGGGGGGCAAGCCGCCCACCCTTGGCCGCCGCCCCCCTAGTAGATCCATCTACTAGGGCCGGCGCCCCCCCTTGGCACCCCTATATATAGTGGGGGAGAGGAGGGACTTCATACACCAGCCCCTGGCGCCTCCCTCTCTCCCCGTTACGTCTCTCTCTCGTAGTATAGGCGAAGCCCTGCTACTGTGACGCCCTGCATCCACCACCACGCCGTCGTGCTGCTGGATCTTCATCAACCTCTCCTTCCCCCTTGCTGGATCAAGAAGGAGGAGATGTCTCCCGTCCCGTACGTGTGTTGAACGCGGAGGTGCCGTCCGTTCGGCGCTTGGTCATCGGTGATTTGAATCACGTCGTGTTTGACTACATCATCACCGTTCTTTGAACGCTTCCGCACGCGATCTACAAAGGTATGTAGATGCATCCGATGACTCGTTGCTAGATGAACTCCTAGATGGATCTTGGTGAAACGAGTAGGAAATTTTTTGTTTTCTGCAACGTTCCCCAACAGAATAAAGGATCATGCTAAAGCTTCAACTATGGTTCACAAGAGTAATACTAGAACACCTACTCCCTTTGAAAAAATTAAAGTTGAACCTAGTATTGCTATGGTTAAATATCTCATAGCTGATAATATTGATAGGCATGTTATTTACTTCTGTGATGAAGCTGCTAGAATTGCTAGACCCGATACTAAAAATAAACATAGACCTGTTGTAGGCATGCCTGTTATTTCTGTTAAAATAGGAGAACATCGCTATCATGGCTTATGTGATATGGGTGCTAGTGCAAGTGCAATACCTCATTCTCTATATAAAGAAATCATGCATGATATTGCACCTGCGGAGATAGAGGAAATTGATGTTACTATTAAACTTGCCAATAGAGGTACTATTTCACCCGTTGGGATTGTTAGAGATGTTGAAGTCTTGTGTGGGAAAGTAAAATACCCTGCTGATTTTCTTGTTCTTGGTTCCCCACAAGATGACTTTTGTCCCATTACATTTGGTAGACCCTTCTTGAATACTGTTAATGTTAAGATAGACTGCAATAAGGATATTGTTTCTGTTGGTTTAGGGGATATGTCTCATGAATTTAATTTTGCTAAATTTCGTAGACAACCCCATGATAAAGAATTGCCTAGTAAATATGAAATTATTGGTCTTGCTTCTATTGTCGTGCATCCTAGTGATCCTTTAGAACAATATTTGCTAAACCATGAAAATGATATGTTTATGAATGAAAGAAGGTAAATAGATGAAGTATTATTTAAACAGGGACCTGTCTTGAAACACAACTTGCTTGTTGAAATCCTAGGGGATCCTCCTCCACCTAAGTGTGATCCTGTGTTTGAGCTTAAACCTTTACTTGATACTCTTAAATATGCTTATCTTGATGAGAAAGAGATATATCTTGTTATTATTAGTGCTAACCTTTCAAAGCATGAAGAAAAGAAATTATTGAAAACTCTGAAGAAGCACCGTGCTGCTATTGGATACACTCTTGATGATCTTAGGGGCATTTGTCCCACTTTATGCCAGCACAAAATAAAATTGGAGAAAACGCTAAACCGGTTGTTGATCACCAACGACGGTTTAATCCTAAGATGAAAGAAGTGGTAAGAAAAGAAATACTCAAGCTTCTGGAGGCAGGTATAATTTATCCCGTTGCTGATAGTCAGTGGGTAAGCCATGTTCGTTGTGTCCCTAAGAAGGGAGGTATTACTGTTGTTCCTAATTATAAACATGAATTGATCCCACAAAAAATTGTTACAGGTTATAGAATGGTAATTGATTTCTACAAATTAATTAAAGATACTAAAAAGGATCATTACCCTTTACCTTTTATTGATCAAGTTCTAGAAATATTATCCAAACATACACATTTTTGCTTTCTAGATGGTTATTCTGGTTTCTCTCAAATACCTGTGTCAAAAGAGGATTAGGAAAAGACAACTTTTACTTGCCCTTTCGGTACCTTTGCTTATAGACGTATGCCTTTTGGTTTATGTAATACACTTGCTACCTTTCAAAGATGTATGACTGCTATATTCTCTGACTTTTGTGAAAAGATTGTTGAAGTTTTCATGGATGATTTCTCCGTTTATGGAACTTCTTTTGATGACTACTTAAGGAACCTTGATTGAGTTTTGCAGAGATGCGAAGAAACAAAACTTGTCTTGAATTGGGAGAAGTGCCACTTTATGGTTAATGAAGGTATTGTCTTGGGGCATAAAATTTGTGAAAGAGGTATTGAAGTTGATAAAGATAAAGTTGATGCTATTGAAAAGATGTCGTGTCCGAAGGACATTAAAGGTATAAGAAGCTTCCTTGGTCGTTCCGGTTTTTATAGGACGTTCATTAAGGACTTCTCTAAAATTTATAGGCCTCTGACTAATCTCTTACAAAAAGATGTTACTTTTGTATTTGATGACGATTGTGTAGAAGCATTTGAAATACTTAAGAAATCTTTGATTTCTGCAACTATTGTTCAGCCTCCTGATTGGAATCTACCATTTGAAATTATGTGTGATGCTAGTGATTATGCTGTAGGGGCTGTTCTAGGACAAAGAGTTGATAATAAATTAAATCTTCTCCAATATGCTAGTAAAACTCTAGACAGTGCTTAAAGAAATTATGCTACTACTAAAAAGGAATTTTTAGAAGTTCTCTTTGCTTGTGATAAGTTCAGACCTTATATTGTTGATTCTAAAGTAACTGTTCACACTGATCATGCTGCTATTAAATATCTTATGGAGAAGAAAGATGCTAAACATAGATTTATTAGATGGGTTCTATTGCTTCAAGAATTTGATTTGCATATTATTGATAGAAAGGGAGTTGAGAACCCCGTAGCAGACAACTTGTCTAAGTTAGAGAATGTTCTTGATGACCCACTACCTATTGATGATAGTTTTCTTAATGAACAACTAGCTGTCATAAATGCTTCTCGTACTGCTCCATGGTATGCTGATTATGCTAATTACTTTATTGCTAAATTTATACCACCTAGTTTCACATACCAGCAAAAGAAAAGGTTCTTCTATGATTTAAGACATTACTTTTGCGATGACCCACACCTTTATAAAGAAGGAGTAGACGGCGTTATTAGACGTTGTGTACCTGAGCATGAACAGGAACAAATCCTACACAAGTGTCACTCCGAGGTTTATAGAGGACTCCATGCTGGAGATAGAACTGCACATAAGGTATTGCAATCCGGTTTTTATTGGCCTACTCTCTTCAAGGATGCTCGTAAGTTTGTTTTGTCTTTGATGAATGTCAAAGAATTGGTAATATTAGTAGACGTGAAGAAATGCCTATGAATTATTTACTTGTTATTGAACCATTTGTTGTTTGGGGATTTAATTATATGGGACCGTTTCCTTCCTCTAATGGGTATACACATATTTTAGTTGTTGTTTGAACTAGTAGTGATGATTATAACACCTATATTAAGATGCTTAAAGAAGTTATTTTTCCAATGTTTGGAGTCCCTAGATATTTAATGACTGATGTTAGTTCACATTTTATTCATGGTGCTTTTCGTAAAATGCTTGCTAAGTATGATGTTAATCGTAGAATTGCATCTCCGTATCACCCACAGTCTAGTGGTCAAGTAGAACTGAGCAATAGAGAGCTTAAATTAATTATGCAAAAGACTGTTAATAGATCTAGAAAGAATTGGTTCAAGAAATTTGATGATGCATTATAGGCTTATAGAACTACATATAAAAATCCTATGGGTATGTCTCCGTATAAAATGGTTTATGGTAAAGCTTGTCACTTACCTCTCGAACTGGAATATAAGGCATATTGGGCCATTAAAGAGCTCAACTATGATTTCAAACTTGCCGGTGAGAAGAGGCTTTTTGACATTAGCTCACTTGACGAATGGAGAACCCATGCCTATGAGAACGCCAAACTGTTTAAAGATAAAGTTAAAAGATTGCATGATAAAAGGATACAAAAATGTGAGTTTAATGTAGGTGATTATGTATTATTATACAACTCTCATTTAAGATTTTTTGCGGGAAAACTCCTCTCTAAATGGGAAGGACCTTACGTCATCGAGGAGGTTTATCGTTCTGGTGCCATAAAAATCAATAACTTCGAAGGCACAAATCCGAGGGTGGTGAACGGTCAAAGAATAAAACATTATATCTCAGGTAATCCTATAAATGTTGAAACTAATCTTATTGAAACCGTAGCCCTAGAGGAATACATAAGGGACACTTTCCAGAACGTTTCAGACTCCGAAAAAGAATATGTATGAGGTACGGTACGCAAACCATCTCCAAAACAGTTCTAATAGCATTTTTCTCCGTTTTGGAATATTTAAGAAAATAGGAAAATAAGAAGCAGTCCGGGAAGGACACGAGGCCTCCACGAGGGTGGAGGGCATGCCCTACCCCCCTGGGCGCGCCCCCTTCCTCGTGGGCACCTCGTGTGCTCTCCGGACTCTGTTTTCTTGCACGATACTTCTTTTGGTTTGTAAAATTTCATTATATAATCTCCTGAAGGTTTTGACCACCGTATCACGCAAATATCTCATGTTTTTGTTTCGAGCTGTTTTCTGCCGGGGTTGTCAAGGCCAGGCATCATGTAGTCTCCCTCCTCCTCTAACAATGAGGGCAATGATGCTTGGCTAATGAAACTAGAGCTGAAGAGAGAAGAGCCCGGAGAGATCAACAAGGATGATGGGATCAAGAAGGCCATGGGGGATCAAGTTCCGGCAGTAGCAGAAGAAGACATCCTTCAACCTCATCACAATTTCTTTACCCCAACGGAGACTGAAGCTTTCAAGATGATTGAGTTAGCTTGCATTCAAAACAGGTATCTCACAAGTGAATTTTTTTTGTTGAAGGAGCATATCATCGCACTCAAGGGCATTATCCGCAAATTGGAGGATCTCCTACGCTCGATGTGCGACTATCCATCATCACCAACACCTTCTTCACCATCCCCGAAGAAAGAGATATAAACACATGGGTATGGGCACTCCCTTGGCAACTACCAAGCTTGGGGAGTGCCCCGGTATCGTATCACCATCACACTTTTATCTTTACCGTTTTTCTTAGTTCGATCCTCTTGGTAATATCTTGATCTAGTAGAATAAAAGTTTTAGTATGATCTAGTTTTAAGTTTTGCTTTATGATCCTTCTATGTAATCGAGTCCGTGAGCTATATATAATAAAGATTAGTGTTGAGTTAAGGTCTTGGTTATCTTGCTATGATCTTGAGGGAATAAAGAAAAAAATAAAAAGAAATAAAGAGATCATATGGATCTTATGGAGAGTAATGACTTCACATATAAAGAGTATGATGAATAAAAGTTGTTGAGAGTTGACAAACATAGTTTTGGTCATCGTTGCAATTAATAGGAAGTAATAAATAAAGAGAGGTTTTCACATATAAATATACTATCTTGGACATCTTTTTATGAGTGTGAGCACTCATTAAAATATGACATGCTAAAGAGTTGACATTGGACAAGGAAGACAACGTAATGGGTTATGTTTTCTTACAGCTGAGATAAATTATATTGTCATGGATCATCCAACATGTTGAGCTTGCCTTTCCCTCTCATGCTAGCTAAATTCTTTGCACCAAGTAGAGATACTACTTGTGCTTCCAAATATCCTTAAACTTAGTTTTGCCATGAGAGTCCACCATATCTACCTATGGATTGAGTAAGATCCTTCTAGTAAGTTGTCATCATTGCAATCAAAAAAAATTGCTCTCTAAATATGTATGATTTATTACTGCGGAGAAAATAAGCTTTATACGATCTTATGATGTGGAAGAAATAAAAGCGACAGACTGCATAATAAAGGTCCATATCACAAGTGTCAATATAAAGTGACGTTCTTTTGCATTAAGATTTTGTGCATCCAACCATAAAAGCACATGACAACCTATGCTTCCCTCTGCGAAGGGCCTATCTTTTTATTCTTGTCCTATACTTTATGCAAGAGTCACGGTGATCTTCACCTTTCCTTTTTACATTTTATCCTTTGGCAAGCACAATGTGTTGGAAAGATCCTGATATATATAGCTAATTGGATGTGAGTTTTCATGAAGTATTATTGTTGACATTACCCTTGAGGTAAAAGGTTGGGGGGCAAAACTATAAGCCCATATCTTTCTTTGTGTCTGATTAAAACTTCATACCCATAAATATTGCGTGAGTGTTAGCAATGGTGAAAGACTAAATGATGGTTGAGTATGTGGACTTGCTGAAAATCTCTTATATTGACTCTTTCCTATGTTATGATAAATTGCAATTGCTTCAATGACTGAATTATAGTTTGTTGGTTCTCAATGAAGTTTCTGATTCATACTTGAAATTGTGATTGAATTGTTACTTTAGCATAAGAGATCATATAGCAATATATGTATATGTTGCGGTTCTAAGAATGATCATGATGCCCTCATGTCTGTATTGTATTTTTATCGAAGCCTCTATCTCTAAACATGTGGACATATTTTTTTGATTTCCGCTTTCGCTTGAGGACAAGCGAGGTGTAAGCTTGGGTGAGTTGATACGTCCATTTTGCATCATGCTTTTATATCGATATTTATTGCATTATGGGTTGTTATTACACATTATGTCACAATACTTATGCCTATTATCTCTTATTTTACAAGATTTACATGAAGAGGGAGAATGCCGGCAGCTGGAATACTGGGCTGGAAAAGGAGCAAATATTAGAGACCTATTCTGCACAACTCCAAAAGTCCTGAAACTTCACGGGAGCAAGTTTCAGAATATATAAAAAATATTGGGTGAAAGAAGTACCAGAGGGGGCCACCCACCATCCACGAGGGTGGGGGCGCACCCTACCCCCCTGGGCGCACCCCCTGCCTTGTGGGCCTCTTAGCAGCCCTCTGATGTCCATCTTCTGCTATATGAGCTATTTTGTCGAGGAAAAATCATAAGCTAGCTCATGGGACAAAACTCTGAGGCCACGAGGCGGAACCTTGGTGGAACCAATCTAGGGCTCCGGCGGAGCTGTTCTGCCGGGGAAACTTCCCTCCGGGAGGGGGAAATCATCACCATCGTCATCACATCGATCCTCTCATCGGGAGGGGGTCAATCTGCATCAACATCTTCACTAGCACCATCTCATCTCAAACCCTAGTTCATCTCTTGTACCAAAGCCTCATATTGGTACCTGTGGGTTGCTAGTAGTGTTAATTACTCCATGTAGTTGATGCTAGTTGGTTTACTTGGTGGAATATCATATGTTCAGATCCATTATGCACATTAATACCCCTCTGATTATGAACATGAATATTATTTGTGAATAGTTACGTTTGTTCCTGAGGACATGGGAGAAATCTTGCTATAAGTAGTCATGTGAATTTGGTATTCGTTAGATATTTTGATGAGATGTATGTTGTCTTTCCTTTAGTGGTGTTATGTGAACATCGACTACATGAAACTTCACCATTGTTTGGGCCTAGAGGAAGGCATTGGGAAGTAATATGTAGATGATGGGTTGCTAGAGTGACAGAAGCTTAAACCCTAGTTTATGAGTTGCTTCGTAAGGGGCTGATTTGGATCCATATGTTTCATGCTATGGTTAGATTTACCTTAATACTTCTTTTGTAGTTGCGGACGCTTGCAATAGGGGTTAATCATAAGTGGGATGCTTGTCCAAGGAACGACAGTACCCAAGCACCGGTCTACCCACATATCAAATTATCAAAGTACCGAACGTGAATCATATGAACGTGATGAAAACTAGCTTGACGATAATTCCCATGTGTCCTCAGGAGCGCTTTCCTTTATATAAGAGTTTTTCCAGGATTGTCCTTTGCTACAAAAAGGATTGGGCCACCTTGCAGCACCTTATTTACTTTTATTTCTTGTTACCCATTACAAACTACCTTATCACAAAACTATCTGTTACCGTTAATTCCAGTGCTTGCAGAGAATACCTTGTTGAAAACCGCTTATCATTTCCTTCTGCTCCTCGTTGGGTTCGACACTCTTACTTATCGAAAAGGCTATGATGGATCCCATACACTTGTGGGTCATCACGTTTCCCCGCCCCCTATTGATCACCCGACTCTCGGTGACCGGCTGGGCCGCCGAGAAGGAGTCAGAGAGAATGACGCCTGTCACCGGTGATGAAGCCATGTACCTAGGGTAGGGGCACGGACCTGTCCAAGGAGCCCTACCCTAGGGACATCCCTAGGAGAAGTCACCTTTCAATCGACTTGAAGGTATCCCACTCGACGGATTCAAGACACACGACCAAAAAGCTATCACTCGACCATGAAGCCAACCA
This sequence comes from Triticum urartu, assembly GCF_056163025.1. NCBI lineage: Eukaryota > Viridiplantae > Streptophyta > Magnoliopsida > Poales > Poaceae > Triticum > Triticum urartu. The sequence continues at coordinate 188,547,174 of NC_141877.1, read as the reverse complement.
CTCGACCGCCAGGAGACCTATAGTCACTCCGCAGGCAAACGGTCAGCTGTTAAGTAGTCTTTATGGTCATTATAGCACTTTATTAGGGGCGTTACTAGTAACGCCCAACCTTAAATGTACCTTAAACCCTGCATTGCTGAGGGCAGGAGGGGGCCGACGAACTCTATATAAGCCACCCCCCTCCTCAGTACGAAGGGTTCGCACCCCTGTTATTCACACGCCAGTAATCCAGTCGACCACCTCCGGGCACCGAGACGTAGGGCTGTTACTTCCTCCGCGAAGGGCCTGAACTCGTACATCTTGGTGTGTTTACAACTTCCCAATAGCTGAGATCTAGCCTCTCCATACATCCCCCCCTACATCACTGTCAGAGTTAGAACCACGATAGTTGGCGCCCACCGTGGGGCAGGAATCTTAGCGCCTGATTGGAGAAGTTGCGATTTTTTCGATCCCTTTGATCATGGTTTCGTGCGGAGTTTTGGTGGAGGGCCGCGAGATCTGCCTCGGCGCGCTCACGTTCATCGCCGACGACTCGGCCTGGCTTCAGGAGGCGCCACTCAACATCGACGCGCTCCCCGTCCGCGGTGCGACGCATTTCCGCGCCTGCGTTCGTGGCGTCCTCCTGCGGCAGCCGTCGACCCAGTATCGGTCGGCCCCCGTATCGTCTCCCTACTCTGTCTCCCACCGGCGCAAGCGCTCCGGTCGGTCGAGACTTCAGAGGTGGGCGAGGCATGCCGTGGCTCGCCAGTTGGCCGCCCCGCAAGTCACGGCAATCGAGCCTGACGAATCCCTCTGCGGCCTATTCGACCTGTCGACTGGCTCCGCGGAGACCGCATCCGAGTGCGATAGCAGCGAACCAGCGGCTGAGATCCTGGCGGTCGATGGAACGCACAGTCCTCCCGGTTTCCCTCGCGCTGATGGAGGCGCGGGTGGGGGCGACCCGTCGCATCCCCACGATGAGTATCTCCCCGAACCTCTCACGTCATTACAACGAGAGGAGCTTCTCCGCCGGAACACGGACGCACTCCGCACTCCTATCGTCGGAGAGTCCCCCGAGGCCCGGGCCTTGGAGGACGTGCACTTGGCTAATTTGGCCGAGCGCACTCGACTGGAGAATCTCCAGCGAGCACTCGACGAGCAAGCGCGTCAGCGGGCTCGCGAGTCTAGTCGACGCCAGCTCTTCCCGCCGACGCAGGTATACCGAACCCCAGTTCAGAATTTGGCCGCCGCGGCCCGTATAGCAGAATCAATTCAGCCCTCCCAGTCGGAGGCTGGCAGGGGCTTGTTACAGATCAGAGCGTTGCTTCGGGCGGCGGGAAACCGGAATTCTGCTGTTTCTCAGTCGCGGAATAGGATCCACAGTCGATCCGTTGCAACAGATACAGTCCAGTTGGCTCACAGCCCGCGGTCGCCCCCGAGGCGTGAGGGACGTGGCGACCGGCATGATCAGGACAGAAGGAATGAGCAGTATGATCACCGATCCGATCGTGATGATCGACGTCGAGTGCCAACCCCTCCCCCGAGGAGTGGGTCATATGCGCCTCGACATTGAGATGACAGGCGCCCTCATAGCGTTGGGCAGAGGATTCCCGTCGACCCCAGGGACCCAGGCTTTGACGCGAGATCTGTCCTTGTTCAAGGCTTGGTTAACAGGAACAGGGCTCATCGGGAAGGCCAGAACAGAGATGCGCCCACCAGCAGCAGAATACGTGTTTCAGGGCCAGAGTGTTTCAGTCGAGCCATCAGGGCCGCGGTGATTCCTCCCAACTTTTGGTTGGCGACTGGAGTCAGCAAGTTCACCAGTGAGTCTAAGCCTGACACTTGGCTCGAAGATTACCGAGTGGCTGTACAGATTGGCGGTGGCAATGATGAGGTGGCTATGAAGCATTTGCCTCTCCTATTAGAGGGCTCGGCCAGAGCGTGGCTGAATCAGTTAGCACCCAGCAGCATCTACACTTGGGAGGATCTCTCTCGAGTGTTTGTCACAACCTTTGAGGGAACATGCAAGCGACCCATAGGCCTTACAAAATTGTGGTCTTGCGTGCAGAAGCCGAGTGAAACTCTGAGGGATTACATCCAGAGGTGGATCACTTTGCATCACATAGTTGAGAACATACCGAATCACCAAGCAGTTTGTGCCTTTAAAGAAGGTGTCAAGAACAGAGAGTTGAACCTGAAGTTCGGTCGGACCGGAGAAATGTCCCTGAATCGGATGATGGAAATTGCCACCAAATACGCTAACGGAGAAGATGAAGATCAACTCCGGAGTGGCAAGCAGAAAGCAGTCGCCCAGGAAACCGGAGGCAATTCCAGTCGGAAGCAGAAGCGGAAGGCCGAGCCAGCCGCCCCTGGGGAGGCCCTGGCCGTGGCCCAGGGAAACTTCAAGGGAAAACCCAAGGGCCCCTGGATGCCCAAGAAAGTCAAGGATCAGGATGGGAATGATGTTTTGGATCTGCCATGTCACATGCACACCAAGAAAGATGAAGAGGGTAATTTTATTTACCCAAAACATACCACTCGACAGTGCCGGCTCCTAATCCAGCAGTTTCAAGGCAAGCAGTCCAAGGACAAGGAAAAAGAGTCGGACAGAGTTGAGGACAAGGAAGACAGTGACGATGGATACCCCCAAGTCAATTCCACCCTGATGATTTTTGCCGATGTCGAAAGCAAAAGTCGACTGAAAGTCATTAACCGCGAGGTGAACATGGTTGCTCCGGCAACGCCTAGTTACCTGAAGTGGTCTCAGACTGCCATCACATTCGACCAGTCTGATCACCCTACGCACATTGCCACCCCTGGGAGGCAAGCTTTGGTGGTCGAACCAATTATTGAAGGCACTCGACTGACCAAAGTCCTGATGGATGGTGGCAGTGGCCTGAACATACTGTACGCTGAAACTTTGAAAGGAATGGGCATTCTGATGTCCAGACTCAGTACCAGTAACATGAGCTTCCACGGAGTCATTCCTGGGAAGAAAGCCCAATCACTCGGCCAGATTGCTCTTGATGTGGTTTTCTGTGATTCAAAGAATTACCGCAAGGAAAAGTTGACATTCGAGGTTGTGGACTTCCAAAGTGCTTATCATGCCATTTTGTGCAGGACAGCTTACGCACGCTTCATGGCCCGACCATGTTATGTGTATCTCAAACTGAAGATGCCTGGCCCCAAAGGTGTGATCATTGTTACGGGCAATCAGAAGAAGGCGGAAGAGTGTTTTCAGAAAGGCTCAAAGATTGCAGATGCTCAGATGGCAGTGGTCGAGCTGCAAGAGTACCAAAAGACTGCCGATCCGAGTGAATTACTACGGGCCAAGAAGCCTGCTTCAGAATCAGCTTTTCAGTCGTCCGGTGAAACAAAAACAGTCCATGTTCACCCGACCGACCCCGATGCTGCCCCGACTCACATCTCAACGACGCTCGACTCCAAATAGGAAGAAGCGCTGGTCTAGCTCCTCCGTGAGAACTGGGACATCTTCGCATGGAAACCCTCTGACATGCCTGGAGTTCCCAGAGAGCTGGCTGAGCACCGTCTACGAGTCGACCCAAAATTCAAGCCTGTGAAGGAACATCTTCGACGGTCCGCCGTCCAGAAGAAGCAAGCCATTGGCGAGGAGGTGGCTCGGCTCTTAGCAGCAGAGTTCATCCGAGACATTTACCACTCCGAGTGGCTCGCCAATGTCGTCATGGTCCCCAAGAAGGACAAGTCACTTCGCATGTGCATTGATTTCAAACATGTCAACTGGGCCTGCCCGAAAGATCATTTCCCTCTCCCTCGCATCGACCAAATAGTCGACTCGACTGCGGGGTGCGAGAGATTGTCTTTTCTAGATGCCTATTCCGGGTACCATCAGATCCGTCTGTATGGACCCGACGAGATCAAAACAGCTTTCATTACTCCATTCGGATGCTTCTGTTATGTCACCATGCCGTTCGGCCTCAAGAACGCCGGAGCCACGTTCATGAGAATGATTCAGAAGTGTTTACTCACTCAAATCAGTCGGAATGTGGAGGCATACATGGATGATATAGTGGTCAAGTCACGCAAAGGTTCCGACCTGCGGACTGACCTTGCTGAAACCTTTGCCAACCTCAGGAGGTACGATATCAAGCTCAATCCATCAAAGTGCACATTCGGAGTTCCAGGTGGAAAGTTACTCGGTTTTCTCATTTCTGAACGAGGAATCGACGCCAATCTCAAGAAAGTTGGCACCATACTCCGGATGAAGCGCCCTGTGCATGTACACGATGTCCAGAAACTTACAGGTTGCTTGGCCGCTCTAAGTCGATTCATTTCTCGTCTCGGTGAAAAGGCGTTGCCTCTTTACCGACTAATGAAGAAGTCTGACAAGTTCGAGTGGACTCCAGAAGCTGACACAGCGTTTGCAGAGCTCAAAGCTCTGCTCTCCACCCAGCCAGTTCTTGCTGCCCCAATCAGTAAAGAGCCTCTGCTACTGTACATTGCGGCCATGGGACAAGTTGTCAGTACAGTACTCACAGTCGAGCGGGAAGAAGAAGGAAAGGCCTTCAGAGTTCAGCGCCCAGTTTATTATGTGTCTGAAGTTTTGACCCCTTCAAAACAAAGATATCCTCACTACCAGAAGCTTGTATATGGGATTTATATGACCACGAAGAAGGTTGCACATTACTTCTCTAACCACTCCATTACAGTCATCAGCGACGCCCCATTGTCAGAGATCCTGCACAACAGAGATGCAACTGTTCGAGTGGCTAAGTGGGCGATTGAACTCCTTCCCTTAGATATCAGGTTTGAAGCAAAGAAGGCTATCAAGTCCCAAGCAATCGCAGATTTCGTCGCCGAGTGGATTGAACAGCAACTTCCGACTCAAGTCCACTCGGAGCACTGGACCATGTTCTTCGATGGATCTAAGATGCTGAATGGTTCCGGTGCTGGGGTAGTATTGGTCTCCCCCCGAGGAGACAAGCTCAGATACGTTCTCCAGATTCACTTCGATTCCTCCAACAATGAAGCAGAATATGAAGCACTCTTGTACGGGTTGCGCATGGCCATTTCACTCGGCGTCCGGCGCCTCATGGTCTACGGCGACTCAGATTTGGTGGTTAATCAGGTGATGAAGGAGTGGGACGTCAGAAGCCCAGCTATGACTGGCTATTGCAACGCAGTAAGAAAGCTAGAAAAGAAATTCGAGGGGTTAGAGCTTCATCACATCCCCCGACTGAAAAATCAAGCAGCAGATGATCTGGCAAAGATAGGCTCCAAGAGAGAAGCCATTCCCAGCAATGTGTTTTTGGAGCACATCCGCTCCCCGTCAGTCCGGGAGGATCCCTTCGCAGAAGAAGCCCCGCAACCGAAAAGTGCCACAGATCCGACTGAAGTCGAAATTCCTGCTGTGGTCGATCTAGTCATGGAGGCCTTGGCTATCACTCCTTACTGGACGGTAGCATACATCGCGTATATCTTGAGGAAAGAACTCCCGGAGGACGAGGAAGAGGCTCGACAGATCATCCGCCGATCCAAGGCCTTCACAGTCATAAAGGGACAGTTGTATAGGGAAAGCGCGACTGGAATCGGTCAGAAATGCATAACACCAGAAGAGGGTCAGATGATCCTTAATGATATCCACTCGGGGACCTGTGGTCACCATGCGTCCTCTCGGACCATTGTGGCTAAAGCATACCGAGCAGGATTTTACTGGCCAAGAGAAAATGAGATGGCAAAAGAGATAGTCGACAAGTGTGGAGGTTGCCAGTTCTACTCCAACATGTCACACAAGCCTGCATCAGCCCTGAAGACCATTCCACTCGTCTGGCCCTTTGCTGTCTGGGGACTAGACATGGTTGGCCCACTGAGAACAGGCAGAAGTGGTTTCACTCATGTGCTTGTGGCAGTCGACAAGTTTACCAAATGGATTGAAGCTAAGCCTATCAAGAATCTTGATGCTTGCACTCCTATCAGTTTCGTCAGAGGGCTAACATTCAGATATGGAGTCCCGCATAGCATCATCACTGACAATGGGTCAAACTTCGATTCGGACAAGTTCAGAGCTTTTTGCGCCTCTCAAGGCACTCGAGTCGACTACGCATCGGTCGCCCATCCCCAATCGAATGGACAAGCTGAAAGAGCAAATGGTCTGATTCTCAAAGGACTAAAACCTCGACTGATGCGTGATCTCAAGCACGCGGTAGGTGCTTGGGTCGACGAGCTTCCGTCAGTTCTATGGGGATTGAGGACCACCCGGAACCGGTCAACTGGAAGAACTCCATTCTTTCTAGTTTATGGAGCCGAAGCAGTTCTGCCAAGTGATCTTCTTCACAACGTGCCTCGAGTCGAACTTTATACCGAAGATGAAGCAGAACAAGCCCGGCAAGACGCAGTCGACCTCCTAGAAGAAGAAAGAGAGATGGCTATGATCAGATCGACCATTTATCAGCAAGACTTGCGTCGATTCCACGCCAGGAATGGCAAGAGTCGAGCCTTCCAAGAAGGGGATTTGGTCCTCCGAGTGGATCAGCAGAAACCACACAAGCTTGCTCCTACTTGGGAAGGCCCCTTCATCATCACCAGAGTCCTCCACAATGGAGCGTATCACCTCTACAATGTTGATCGCCAGATCGACGAGCCACGAGCTTGGAATGCGGAACTACTCCGCCCCTTTTACACTTGAGTTCTCCCTTGGACGAGATGTAATAAGAAAAAATTTCTGCAGTTCATTTTTACCAAAGACAAGAGCGTCCCAATAATTGCTGTCACTTTTGTTTGCATACGAAATCCCCCAGTGGGTGACTTAGCCGCGAATCCGTTTCGCCTAAGTTTAAAAAATCCTACCGAGTGGAGAGCAAACCTCCCACTCGGGGGCTTAGCCGCAGTCCAGTACTCGCCTAAGTTCTCCCACTTAGAGACTTAGCTGCAGTCAGGCACTCGCCTAAGTTTGAAAAAATCCTACCGAGTGGAGAGCAAACCTCCCACTCGGGAGCTTAGCTGCAGTCCAGTACTCGCCTAAGTTATCCCTCTTAGAGACTTAGCTGCAGTCAGGCACTCGCCTAAGTTTGAAAAAATCCTACCGAGTGGAGAGCAAACCTCCCACTCGGGGGCTTAGCTGCAGTCCAGTACTCGCCCACGTTCTCCCAATTAGAGACTTAGCTGCAGTCAGGCACTCGCCTAAGTTTGAAAAAATCCTACCGAGTGGAGAGCAAACCTTCCACTCGGGGGCTTAGCTACAGCCCAGCGCTCGCCTAAGTTTTTAAAAATCCTACCGAGTGGAGAGCAAACCTCCCACTCGGGGGCTTAGCTGCAGCCCAGCGCTCGCCTAAGTGTTTAAAAATCCTACCGAGTGGAGAGCAAACCTCCCACTCGGGGGCTTAGCTGCAGTCCAGTACTCGCCTAAGTTCTCCCACTTAGAGACTTAGCTGCAGAACAAGCCCAGCAAGACGCAGTCGACCTCCTAGAAGAAGAAAGAGAGATGGCCATGATCAGATCGACCATTTATCAGCAAGACTTGCGTCGATTCCACGCCAGGAATGGCAAGAGTCGAGCCTTCCAAGAAGGGGATTTGGTCCTCCGAGTGGATCAGCAGAAACCACACAAGCTTGCTCCTACTTGGGAAGGCCCCTTCATCATCACCAGAGTCCTCCACAATGGAGCGTATCACCTCTACAATGTTGATCGCCAGATCGACGAGCCACGAGCTTGGAATGCGGAACTACTCCGCCCCTTTTACACTTGAGTTCTCCCTTGGACGAGATGTAATAAGAAAAAATTTCTGCAGCTCATTTTTACCAAAGACAAGAGCGTCCCAATAATTGCTGTCACTTTTGTTTGCATACGAAATCCCCCAGTGGGTGACTTAGCCGCGAATCCGTTTCGCCTAAGTTTAAAAAATCCTACCGAGTGGAGAGCAAACCTCCCACTCGGGGGCTTAGCCGCAGTCCAGTACTCGCCTAAGTTCTCCCACTTAGAGAATTAGCTGCAGTCAGGCACTCGCCTAAGTTTGAAAAAATCCAACCGAGTGGAGAGCAAACCTCCCACTCGGGAGCTTAGCTGCAGTCCAGTACTCGCCTAAGTTATCCCACTTAGAGACTTAGCTGCAGTCAGGCACTCGCCTAAGTTTGAAAAAATCCTACCGAGTGGAGAGCAAACCTCCCACTCGGGGGCTTAGCTGCAGTCCAGTACTCGCCCAAGTTCTCCCAATTAGAGACTTAGCTGCAGTCAGGCACTCGCCTAAGTTTGAAAAAATCCTACCGAGTGGAGAGCAAACCTTCCACTCGGGGGCTTAGCTACAGCCCAGCGCTCGCCTAAGTTTTTAAAAATCCTACCGAGTGGAGAGCAAACCTCCCACTCGGGGGCTTAGCTACAGCCCAGCGCTAGCCTAAGTGTTTAAAAATCCTACCGAGGGGAGAGCAAACCTCCCACTCGGGGGCTTAGCTGCAGCCCAGCGCTCGCCTAAGTGTTTAAAAATCCTACCGAGCGGAGAGCAAACCTCCCACTCGGGGGCTTAGCTGCAGCCCAGCGCTCGCCTAAGTGTTTAAAAATCCTACCGAGTGGAGAGCAAACCTCCCACTCGGGGGCTTAGCTGCAGCCCAGTGCTCGCCTAAGTGTTTAAAAATCCTACCGAGTGGAGAGCAAACCTCCCACTCGGGGGCTTAGCTGCAGCCCAGTGCTCGCCTAAGTGTTTAAAAATCCTACCGAGTGGAGAGCAAACCTCTCACTTGGAGGCTTAGCTGCAGCCCAGTGCTCGCCTAAGTACAAGACACAACCCAATCCGCGAGTCGACTGCTACCTTCCCCTTCGGAGCTGCGCCGCAAATACAAGGTTATTCCGAGTGAAGATCAAGATCCACTCGACGAATCAAACCATGAAGATATTCAATGAGAAATCAAGATCAGATAAAGCCTAAAAGGTCCCAAACCTCAGATCAAAGTACTCAAGCCCTCGGCTCGGCGGAGTTTAACGGTTACAAATCCACTCGGCATTCCGAGGCAAATTTAAAGTGAAGCATAGAAGTTTTTCATTCCTCAGGAGGAGGACTGGAGGGGGCGACGAACTCATCCAAGTCGATCCCATCTGCAATACGAGTGGCAGCAGCAATAAAAGTCTCCATGAAGTCCTGAAAGTTGTGCTTCCTGGTATTGGCAACTTGGATGGCGGCCAGCTTTTCTTCTCGCGCCTCCTTGCAATGGACGCGGACCAGAGACAGAGCGACATCAGCACCGCATCTAGCAGAAGATTTCATCCATTCCGCCACTCGACCCGGGACTTCATTCAGTCGGACCATCAGGGACTCGAGGTCGTTCTGAAGTGTCGTTCTGGGCCAGAGTGACGTGTCGATCCGCGACATCGCAACCTTCAGCCGAGCAAGATAATCAACGACGCTGGTAACACGAGACTCCAGTCGGAGCACGTTCATAGCAGCCTCGTCCTTCACGAGAGAATTGGCGGGATCCAAGCCTGGCTCCACTCAACTGGTTTCCTCTTCGAAGCTCTGGCAAAATTCTGCAAACATGATTCAAGAATAAGACAGTGGCCGTACGCGGGCTCGGCAACTACAAGACAGCTGGTTTGGAATAATTACCTTCGAGCATGACGAACAGCTTCTTGGTGAGTCCTCCGAGATAAGCCTCCAGATCTTTTACCTTCCCCGCCAGCTCGCCCGCCTTGTCGTGCAGAGCCATCTTCTCCTTCTTCAGTCGACTGGCATCTCGATTAGCTGTCTCGAGAGCAGTTTTCAGTCTGGAGTTCTCCTGTTCAAGAGTTCCGACCGAAGCCAGTTTCTCCTCTGCGAGCTTCGTTTTGCTCGAGGCCTCCTTCTGCGCCTCTGCAAGGTCTTGATCCTTCTTCTTCAGAGCTTCCTCCAGTTTATCTGCGGCGCGTCGAGTGGAACCAACATCAAGAATGGACAAGAAAGAAAAGCCACCCGTTAAGAATGGAGAACCTCACCAGCCATACCTTTTGCTTCTTCTTGCGCCTTCTTCAAATTCTCCTGAGAAAGCTTCAAGTTAAGGTTGAGCTGGATCTGCTGATTCTCCAACTCAGTATAGCGAGCTACAAGTTCGCAAGATTTCTGTAAAAAGAAAAATCAGTCGACAGACGTCCAAGATAAGTTGCTTCCGAGTAACTAAGAGACAATGGTGACGTTTCTAAGACCACAGCCGAATCAAAAACATTCGACAGTAGTCTCGGGGACTACACCCAGTGGGTGCACTCAGCGTGCCCCCACTGGTTCGACCAAAAAAAAGAGAGAAAAAGTCGACTGCCCGCAGTCGACCGGATACAGTTCCACTCGACCTGGCCCGACCAAACCGAGTGAAGAAATACAGCTACAGCAACACAATGTAAAGACTACAGTCGACTGCCAGCAGTCCACCGTAGTCTCGGGGACTACACCCAGTGGGTGCACTTAGCGTGCCCCCACTCGTCCAAGGATTGGCAGACACACCCAGTGGGTGTATAGATACAGATACAAAAGATCTTCGGAAAAGAGACTCTTCAAACAGCATATCATAACAGACCAAGTGTTGAGTCGACTGACCTGGATGTTGCTCTGAAGAGCCGAACTCGCGTCATAGGCTGCTTGGCTGGCCTCCCGAGCCATCTTCACTTCCTCCATCATGATCCCCGCCTGGCGTATAGCCTCGTTTGCAGTAGCCGCTTGGTCCTCAGGGACGGGATACGCAGCAAAAAGCGAAGGTGGATCTACAGTCGACGCCGAAGGCCGCACGCTCGTCAGAGGAATGGCAAAAGTCACAGAAGCCCGAGTGGTGTCACCACCATCCCGAGCCATGGCCTCAGATGCCGGAGCAGGTTGGGGAGTCTTGTCAGCCGACGATCTCTTGTTCCTCCTCATTCTCAGCGGTTCGTTCTCGTCGTCATCCGGAAGGTCGATAACATGAGGAGGGGCTGCAAGAGAAACATTCAATCGACCAGAGTTGCAATAAATGATCAGTCGACTCAAAGCAGAACGTCAGTAATCGTACCAGGGTTGGAGGTAACAGCATCCTCCATCTCTTGGTCGTCGTCCTTGGCAGAGACCTCAGAAGTAGCAGTGCTGCAAATCTCGAAAGTTAGTCAGTTGGCTCAATGAATCGACCAAGGATCTGTCCATGGTCGACGAAGGAAAGCAAGTTTTATTATTACCCGGAAATGGTAGGGACAGCTATCTTCATCTTGGGCAGAGCCTTGGGCGGCTTGGACAGCGTCGTGCGTGGGTGCTTGGGAACCTTCCCAGTCGGCGTAGGAGAAGAGGTCCAAGGGCGTTTCGACGACTGCCCAACAGAAGCAGTCGCCTTGCCACGTTCCCGCGCTGGGTCGTGTGTGTGCTTGGACCGCCCCTCTGGGCGAGGGGGTTCGACCTCCTCCTCCTCCTCCTCTTCACTGGAGTCGACGTTGTCGTCTCCCTCTCCTTCACCGTCGGACTCCCACTCACCTTGGTCGTCCCCACTCTCACCTCCGCTCGCCTCCCCTTCCTCAGTTGGCTCCTGAGCCCCATTGGGCGTCGAGTACATCTTGGTGGTCGCCTGGAAAACAATAGACAAGATGAAAGTCAATCGACCAACTCAAAGAAGACCAATGCAGAAAACAAGATTTCAGTCGGGAGCATAAAGACATACCTGGTCCACTTCATACGAGTTGTCAAGTGGAGTTATCCTCCTGGCTCCTCGGGGGTTGTCTTTGTTCCCCGTGATGCTCGACAGCCACCCCTCCAGCATCTCGTCGGTGACCTCCTCCGGGTGGATCCGAGTGGTGTCATCGAGACCCGAATACAACCACATCGGGTGGTCACGGGCCTGGAGCGGTTGGATGCGCCTCTGGAGGAAGACCTCCAGCAGGTCCATCCCAGTCACACCCTCACGGACAAGCTCAACCACTCGACCGGCCAACACTTTGACTTGGGCCCTTTCCTCCAGTGTCACTTTCAGAGAAGCGGGTTTTTCAGCTCGGTCGAGGGAGAAAGGAGGAAGACCAGTCGACTGTCCTGGGGTCGCCTGGTCCTGACAGTAGAACCAGGTCGCCTGCCAACCATGGACCGACTCCGAGAAAGTAATGGATGGAAAACAGCTCTTCCCCCTCGTCTGGATCGCCAAGCCCCCACACAACTGGATCACCTGCGTCCTCTCGTCACTCGACTTGGCCTTCTTGACCGATTGAGAACGGCAGGTAAAGATGTGCTTGAAAAGTCCCCAATGGGGGCGGCAACCCAAGAAGGCCTCACACATGGAAATGAAAGCGGCAAGGTATACAATGGAGTTGGGAGTAAAGTGGTGGAGCTACGCTCCGAAGAAGTTCAAGAAGCTCTGGAAAAAAGGATGGAGCGGCAGAGAAAACCCTTGGTCGATGTGGGTGGCTAGGAGCACGCACTCACCGTCGCGGGGTTGAGGTTCGATCTCTCCCCCCGGAAGACGCGCGGCTTTGTGGGGAATGACTCCCCCCTCGACCATGTCGTCGAGGTCCTCTTGCCGGAGCACCGACGGCATCCAGTCGCCCTAGATCCAACCTTTGGGCAGAGCGGTCCTAGAGGAAGATCCGCCCCGAGCAGACCTCTTCCCTTTCCCCGCCGCCGCTGCCTTCTTCGCGCACTCCAGAGCGGAGGTCTTGCCCTTCGTCATCGTCGCCGGCGAAGTCTCGCACGGGCCTGCTGCGCTGGGGCGAGAACGGAGGTGGCGGAAGGACTTGCGAAGGTAGAGAGGTAGAAGAAAGGAGGAGAAGAGAGCGCACTGCTTGGAAGCCCCGAGCCGGCGATTTATAAGGGGCCGCTCCCGAGTGGCTGACTGGTAGGCCCAAACTATCCAGTCAAATCCCGCAGCGGACGCGCGCGTAGTACGTGGCTAAAAAGGCGACGCGGGGATCGAGGAGCTTCCGCTTTATCGCTTCCGATTACTGCGGCCGCTCCCATCCCGCGCGCTTCCCAAAATCCGAAATCCCACAACATCCGCGGGCTGCAGAACAACTTGTCAAAACGGAAGACCCCGCCCGCGCCGGCGCTCGGTATGTCACAAATAAAAAAAATTCACTCGACGAAAGGCCTGGAATGGATCAAGGCGATTGAAAAAGGTTGGCAACGTCATCTGTGACGATTGACCCAAAACGAGGTGCTCGTGTAACCCAAAGAACCAGTCGGAAAGATCTCCAACTCTTTCCCCACTCTAACCTCGATCCATTCGGGGGCTAATGATGAAGCCATGTACCTAGGGTAGGGGCACGGACCTGTCCAAGGAGCCCTACCCTAGGGACATCCCTAGGAGAAGTCACCTTTCAATCGACTTGAAGGTATCCCACTCGATGGATTCAAGACACTCGACCAGAAAGCTATCACTCGACCATGAAGCCAACCACTCGACCGCCAGGAGACCTATAGTCACTCCGCAGGCAAACGGTCAGCTGTTAAGTAGTCTTTATGGTAATTATAGCACTTTATTAGGGGCGTTACCAGTAACGCCCAACCTTAAATGTACCTTAAACCCTACATTGTTGAGGGCAGGAGGGGGCCGGCGAACTCTATATAAGCCACCCCCCTCCTCAGTATGAAGGGTTCGCACCCCTGTTATTCACACGCCAGTAATCCAGTCGACCGCCTCCGGGCACCGAGACGTAGGGCTGTTACTTCCTCCGCGAAGGGCCCGAACTCGTACATCTTGGTGTGTTTACATCTTCCCAATAGCTGTGATCTAGCCTCTCCATACATCCCCCCTACATCACTGTCAGAGTTAGAACCACGACAACCGGATCGACCTCCTTGCTCGATCCTTGGCGCTAGAAGATGAAGATGCAATGGGTCCCCCTTGTTTCGGACCCCACATTCACGACGAGCCCTTTCCCAAAGGTTTCTTGCTCCCAAGAGATACGCCGAAGTACAACGGCTCTGTGAAGCCAGAGGATTGGCTGGTGGACTACTCCACAGTCGTCAGCATAGCAAATGGCAACAAGCTCATTGCCGTGAAGTACGTCCCGCTCATGCTCCAGGGAATGGCCCGGACATGGCTTAACAGCCTCAAGCCCTACAATATCAACAACTGTGTAGATTTCACCGAAGTGTTTATCCGCAATTTCACCAGCACCTACAAGCGGCCTCCCAAGACCCGCCAGCTCTCGCTGTGCGTTCAAGGCCCAGATGAGTCCACCCGCGATTACCTCACGCGGTGGGCTGAATTGTGCAACTCCTGCGAAGGGGTGCACGTGGTCCAATCAATTGAATACTTCAGTACCAGGTGCCGAGAGGACACCCTTCTCAAGCACCGACTCCTCTGCAACGAGCCTGCTACACTCGACGAGTTGTTAATCATAGCTAACAAATACGCCACTGCCGATTCCTCCATGAAGTCGGAGCGCCGAGTGGACGCTTCTGGGAAGGTGCTCCCTCTAGCTCCTAGGATGACGGCTGCTGACAACAGTGGGCGTCAACAGCTGAACGACAACAAGCACAAAGCCCCGCAAACGACTTCCACCAGCCGGCAAGTGGCAACAGTCAAATACCGGCAACCTGAAGGACAACCACTCCCCAAGCGCTAGAAGGGAGGCAAGGCTGCTTGGTTACCCGCCTTCTCCTACAAGCAAACCCTTGATGCTCCTTGAAAATTCCACGGCGGTGTGAAGCCATCAAACCGTACCACCCGGAAGTGCCATTGGCTCACCCGAATCTGAAAGGGCAAAGGACAACTGTCCCCTCCGCCTGCCGGCTAGCTGCCTCCTCCTCAGCAGCCGGCGGCCTGACCAGCAGTTGGTGCCATTCAAGATGATTACCCTGAAGAGCATGGAGCCTATGTTGTCTTCACCAGCGTGGCGCACGATCGGCGCAGCCGGCGTCAGCAGAACCGAGAGGTGAAGGATGTTGCTTCAAGTGCTCCAGAATTAATACATTGGTCTGAGAAGCCCATCAGCTGGAGCCGGGTAGACCACCCGGAGGTGATGCCCTCTCTGGGTTCTTATGCTCTCGTGCTGGATGCCACCCTTGCAACAGAGAGGCGAGCTGCTCATTTTCTGCCGAATTCTGATAGATGGCGGCAGCAACATCAACATCCTATACCGCGATACCATGGAAAAGTTATGCATTAAAGAGACGCAGCTCCAGCCCAGCCGGACTGTTTTCCATGGTATTGTGCCCTGCCTGTCCTACTCAGCAATCGGCAAGGTCAAGATAGATGTCATCTTCGGAGACAAGGATCACTTCCACTGCAAAGCGATTTGGTTTGATGTGGTGGACCTCGAGAGCCCTTATCATGTACTCGTGGGCCGGCCGGCTCTAGCCAAGTTCATGGCGGTGCCACAATATGCTTACCTCAAAATGAAGATGCCAGGAACCAAGGGCATTATGACGATATCTGGGGACTATGAGAAGTCGGCCGATTGTGCTGCGGCTAGCAGCCGGTTGGCCGAGTCCCTTGTGATTGCTGCTGAGAAGAAGCTCCTGGACTAGGTGGTGGCCATGGCCGGCAAGCAGCCGGACATGTCACCAGAGCTCAAAGAGTCAGAGACCCAGGGGTCCTTCCAGCCGGCCAAAGAAACAAAGAAGATCCGTTTGGACCCTGAGCACCCAGAGAGATTTGCTCTCATAGGTGCCAACCTTGATAGCAAATAGGAAAGCGAGCTCGTCGATTTCCTCCATGAGAACCGGGACATCTTCGCATGGTCTCCGAAGGACATGTCGGGTGTTCCAACGGATTTCGCCGAGCACAAGCTACATGTCAGAGCAAATGCGAAGCCAGTTAAACAGCCCCTCCGCCGACTGTCGGAGGAAAAGAGAAGAATTGTTGGTGAAGAGATAGCCCGGTTTCTAGCAGTCGGCTTCATCATGGAAGTATTTTTTCCAGAGTGGCTTGCCAACCCAGTCCTTGTACTGAAGAAGAAGAAGAAGAACAAGTGGTGCATGTGCATTGATTACACCAGTCTCAATAAAGGTTGCCCAAAATATCCGTTTGATTTGGCTCAGATTGATTAAGTGATAGACTCCATAGCCGGATGCGAGCTGTTGAGCTTCTTGGATGCCTACTCGGGATATCATCAGATCAAGTTGAACCCGGCAGACCGCCTGAAGACCTCCTTCATCACACCATTCGAAGCCTTCTACTACCTAACCATGACGTTCAGCTTGAGAAATGTTGGTGCCATGTTCCAACGTTGCATGCAGAAGTGCCTCCTCAAGCAACTTGGCAGAAACGCCCATGTCTATGTGGACGATATTGTGGTAAAGACGGAGAAGCATGGCACCCTCTTCGAAGATATCAAGGAAACTTTTGAAAATCTGCGCCGGTTTCAGATCAAGCTCGACCCAGAGAAATGCATTTTTCGAGTACCAATCGGCCAGCTCCTTGGCTTCCTGGTCTCAAAGCGCGGCATTGAGTGCAACCCCATGAAGATCAATGCCACCGAGAGGATGGAGAGACCCACCTCAGAGATGTCCAGAGATTCATCGGCTGCTTGGCATCCATCAGCCATTTCATCAGTCGGCTGGGTGAGAAGGCTCTTCCCCTGTACCAGCTCATAAAAAAAACCACTCACTTCGAGTGGAATGACAAGGCGGACGAAGCTTTTCTCTAGTTGAAAAATATGTTGACGATGCCGCCTATCCTGGTGTCTCTAGCTAATAATGAACCCATGTACCTATACATTGCTGAAACCAGCCGGGTGGTCATTACTGTCATGGTGGTAGAATGCCTAGAAGCCGGCAGGGCACAACAGGTTCAGAGGCATGTATATTATTTGAGCGAGGTGCTGTTGACCTCAAAACAGAACTACCCCCATTACGAGAAGATGTGCTACGGCGTGCACTTTGTGGCCAAGAAGCTGAAGCCATACTTTCAAGAGAACCCGGTCACTGCTGTCTGCACTTCACCACTTGCTGAGATCATTAGCAACAGAGATGCATCTGGCCAGGTGGCAAATGGGCCATCGAGTTGGCCCCTTATACCATCTTCTACCAGCCATGCATTGCCATCAAGTCCCAAGCACTGGCCGACTTCCTCGTCGACTGGGCCGAGACTCAGTACCTGCCACCAGCTCCCGACTACACCTATTGGCGGATGCATATTGATGGCTCGAAGATGTGCACAGGTTTGGGAGCCGGCGTTGTCCTCACCTCTCCCAAAGGCGACAAGCTCAGATACACATTGCAAATCCATTTTGCCGCCTCCAACAACGTGGCCGAGTACGAGGCGCTCATGCACGGCCTCCGGCTGGCCAAAGAAATCGCCATCCACCGGATCTTGTGCTACAGTGACTCCGACTTGGTGGTCCAGCAGTCATCTGGCGATTGGGATACCAAGGATGCAAACATGGCAAGTTACCATTTCCTCATTCAGCAGCTCATCGGATATTTCGAAGGGTGCGAATTCCTTCACGTACCACGAAATGAAAATGAGCTAGCTGATGCTCTAGCACGAATCGGCTCCACCCTTCAAGCAATACTAGCCGGCGTCTCCCTTCAGTGCCTCCGTAAGCCGTCGATCAAGCCTTCTCCAGAATCTTCATGATGTCTCCTCCTGAAGCAGCCGGATCTAACTCGGGGGTTCCGGCAGTCGGCTCGAGGACTTCGGCAGACGACACGGGGGATGGAGCAGTCGCACCTGGCCCGGGGACTTCACAACCCGGCCCGGGGGCTGCGGTAGTCAGCCCGGAGACTTCAACGATGCAGCAAGCGGCAGCCAGCCCGCCTCCACCCAGCCCCACCACCCCAGTACAAGTGGCCGTAGTGGTAGTAGAATAAATTCAAGCACCATTATGGGCCCAAGCCATCCTCAAAATTCTGGTGAACAGAGAGCTGTCGGCTGATGAGATCTAGGCCCAGCAAGTGCAGAGCCGAGCAAGAGCCTACACAATAGTAAACAGAGAGCTTCTCAGATGCAGCATGACTGGAGTCTTCCAGCGCTGCGTAGAGCCAGGGAAGGGCCAAGCAATTCTCAAAGATATCCACCAAGGTGAGTGCGGCCAGCACACGGCCTCCAGATCCCTTGTCGCCAAAGCCTTCCGCCATAGTTTCTTCTGGTCGACTGCTTTGGAAGACGGCAAGGAGTTGGTCAAGCATTGCAAAGGGTGCCAGAAGTTCAGTTCCAAGCAACATTTGCTAGCTTATGCACTCAGGACCATCCCCCTCGCTTGGAACTTTGTCGTGTGGGGGTTGGACATGGTGGGACCATTCAAGAAAGCACGCAGCGGCATGACCCACTTACTTGTCGCCATGGACAAATTCACCAAATGGATTGAAGCAAAGCTAGTCAAGAAATTGAACGGTCCGATTGCGTGACCTTCATCGTAGATATCACCATCCGGTACGGTGTGGCGCACAGCATCATCACCGATAATGGCACCAATTTTGCCAAAGGAGCATTGGCTCGTTTTTGCGCGACGTAGGGCATCCGACTGGACTTAGCGTCCATTTCCCATCCGCAGTCAAACGGTCAAGTTGAGTGAGCAAACGGACTCATCCTCTCCGGCATCAAGCCCCGACTGGTCAAGCCTCTGGAGCAGTTGGCCGACAGCTGGATCGATGAGCAGCCGGCCGTCCTATGGAGCTTGCACACCACGCCAAACAAATCCACCGGCTTCACTCCTTTCTTCCTTGTGTATGGGGCCAAGGATGTCATTCCAACTGACATCGAGTTCGACTCACCTCGTGTCACCATGTATATGGAAGCGGAAGCAATGGAGGCACGAGAAGACGGCGTCGATCTGCTGGAAGAGGGTCGCCTGTTAGCACTCAGCCGGTCCGCCATCTACCAGCAGAGTCTATGCCGATACCACAGTCGGAAGGTCAAGCCAAGATCCTTCCAAGAGGGAGACATTGTGGCCTAGCTGATCCAGCGAACAACCGGCCAGCACAAGCTCTCGGCACCATGGGAACGCCCCTTCGTCATCAGCAAGGCATTGGGCAATGATTCCTACTACTTGATCGATGCACAGAAGCCCAAAGCACACAAGAGAGACGACTCTGGCAAGGAATCGGAGCGTCCATGGAATAAAAACCTCCTCCGAAGATTTTACAGTTGATGCAGTATGTACCATGCTACCTTTTGTATTAAGCACTAAGACACAAGGTCCCTCGAGGAGCACTCGGGGGCTACCCTTTTATCTATATGATAAGTTCTGTACCTATGAATGTGTTATTTCATTATTTCCGCCTGGCAACGGGTTCAACCAATCGGCTCGGGGGCTTGCTGCCTCGTACTATGTCAATGCTACCTGCAGTCGGACAAGTAGTGTGTTGGCACCTAAGCCCTCTCTTGCCACAAGCCACAGCTCCCAAAGCGACTGTTCGACTGGCAAGAGATTGTCGGATCACGGGTTCCAGCAAAACCATTACCGTTCGAACACTAGGGTGCGTGTGAAGATCTCCCCCTATCGATCTACGTCCTAACTTAGCCTAGATCTCACGAACTAACTCAATGAACTCGCAACACAAAGAACACGAGATTTATACTGGTTCGGGCCACCGTTGTGGTGTAATACCCTACTCCAGTGTGGTGGTGGTGGATTGCCTCTTGGGCTGAGGATGAACAGTACAAAGGGAAGAACAACCTCCTCGGGTTGAGGTGTTCTTGTGCTTGGTGCACTTGTGTGGCTGAGGATGAACAGTACAAAGGGAAGAACAGCATCCTCAGGTTGAGGTGTTCTTGTGGTTGGTGCACTTCTGTGGCTGAGGATGATCTTGGATTCTCCTATGGTGGTGGCTAGTCCTATTTATAGAGGCCCTAGTGTAACACCCACGATGCGGCTATATCTCCCACGTGTCGGAGCACGACTTAGAGGCATAACCGCATTGTAGTCATGTCGCAAGAGGGGTAATCATTACACATCCCATGTACTGAATAAGAAAGGGATAAAGAGTTGGCTTACAATCGCCACTTCACACAATACATAAATATATCATTACATCATCCAGAATACAATCAAGGTCCGCCAACAGAACCAAAATAAAAGAAGACCACCCCTAATGCTAGATCCCCGATCACCCCGACTGGGCTCCACTACTGATCAACTAGAAACAAAACAACACAACGAACACGATCTTCATCGAGCTCCCACTTCAGCTCAGCTGCGTCACCTGCACTGGTATCATCGGCACCTGAAACTGGTTTTGGAAGTAATCTGTGAGTCACGGGGACTCAGCAATCTCACACCCTCGCGATCAAGACTATTTAAGCTTATGGGTTGAAAGAGGTAGTGAGGTGGAGCTGCAGCAAGCACTAGCATATATGGTGGCTTACTTACGCAAATGAGAGTGAGAAGAGGAGCAAAGCACGGTCGTGAACTAGAAGTGATCAAGAAGTGATCCTGAATCTACTTACGATCAAGCATAACTCCAAAACCGTGTTCACTTCCCAGACCCCGCCGAGAAGAGACCATCACGGCTACACACGTGGTTGATGCATTTTGATTAACTTAGGTGTCAGGTTCTCTACAACGGGACATTAACAAATTCCCATCTGCCCATAACCGTGGGCACGGCTTTCAAAAGTTCAAAACCCTGCAGGGGTGTCCCAACTTAGCCCATCACAAGCTCTCATGGTCAACGAAAGATATTCCTTCTCCCAGGACGACCCGAGCAGACTCGGAATCCCAGTTACAAGACATTTAGACAATGGTAAAACAAGAGCAAAGCCGCCCGATGCGCCGACATCCTGATAGGAGCTGCACATATCTCATTCTCAGGGCAACACCAGATGAGCAATCCGTAAAACTAAGACCAGCCCTCAAGTTTCCCCGAGGTGGCGCTGCAAGGGGCTCTAGTTCGGACCAACACTTAGACAAGCACTGGCCCGGGGGGGTTAAAATAAAGATGACCCTTGAGTCTGTAGAACCCAAGGGAAGGTGATAGGTTGTTAGTGCAAATGTAAAACCAAGGTTGGGCCTTGCTGGAGGAGTTTTATTCAAAGCGAAATGTCAAGGGGTTCCCATTATAACCCAACCGCGTAAGGAACGCAAAATCAAGGAACATAACACCGGTATGACGGAAACTACGGCGGCAAGAGTGGAACAAAACACTAGGCATAAGGCCGAGCCTTCCAGCCTTTACCAAGTATATAGATGCATTAATTAAAATAAAAGATATTGCGATATCCCAACAATATCCATGTTCCAACATGGAACAATCTTCATCTTCACCTGCAACTAGCAACGCTATAAGAGGGGATGAGCAAAGCGGTAACATAGCCAAACAACGGTTTGCTAGGGAAAGTGGGTTAGAGGCTTGGCTTAGCAATATGGGAGGCATGATATAGCAAGTGGTAGGTATCGCAGCATAGCATAGAGTGAGCAACTAGCAAGCAAAGATAGAAGTGATTTCGAGGGTATGGTCATCTTGCCTGCAAAGTTCTCCGAGTTGACGAAAGCTTGATCCTCGTAAGCGTACTCAACGGGTTGCTCGAACACGTACTCATCTCCCGGCTCTACCCAAGGCAAAATCACAAGCAAAGGAAACCACAATCAACCATGGTGCAATGCGCAAGCAACATGATGCAAAACATGGCATGATATGCGGGATGAAATATGTAATGCATATGTGTGCTCCAGAAGGAAAAGATTGAACTAGGCCTCAACTTGGCAAACCAAGTGCGCCGCTAGAAAGATGATATGATTTCGATCGAAATCAATATAAAGATCGCCGGAAACAGATGCATGGTTTGCAAATGACAAGGAAACAAGAATGGCACAATTCTGCGATTAACAACACGATGTCATCTAGAATGCAACGATAAACTAAGCTAATGCACTCCAACATAACAACAAAGCACATGGAAGTGATCTACTCAAGAATCTTGACGAAATATGAACACTGAGCTACGGCTAAATCACACAAGAGCAGGTTCAAACAAGCATGGCAAAAGTGAAAAAGATATCAACATCACAGACTTAGTGAAAATAACAACATGACAGGATTTAACATCACGAAGCAATGTTTAGAGCAAGATAGCAACATTCTATAGGAACAGGACATAGAAAAGCAAGGCATGGCATGAATCTACTCAAATCATATAACAAAAGTTCCTTACTAACCATAAGCCAAAAAGGATTAGAATATATGATTGCACCCATGTAAACATAGCAAGTTTCGTTAACAGATTCAGACTTGGCAGAAAACTGGACATGGCATAAACAGAATTACGAAGGCACGTTTGCGAGATCGATGCACTCAACACAAGGCATTGCATGACAAGCTAAGAATACTACCAGCAAGAAGACATGTTGAAGAAGCTAACCATGGCAAGAACTGTCGTGGAATTGTCATGGCAGATGTGAGGACTTAGTCGCGAGGCCAACGCATCTATGTGGTAGCTTGAGAGGGATTGAGCGGAATCGAGAGACGCAACACAAGACAAGGGTTTAGACAGCTTCGTGCCCCGAGAAACATCATCCGGTAATAACCCTACATGATGTTTGTGGCTAGGTCTCATTATGATCACGAGGGAGTCGCCAGTAAGCCGGCTCTTTGTGTCTAGCCCTAAAGATTGTTTTTTTTCTCCCCCCTCTTGGGGAGCCCTGCCCCTCCTTATATAAGCTAGAGGGGCGGGTTACATGTTGAGTCCTAGTAGCACTAGGACTAGTTTATTTTCACTTATCAGTTGATTACAAGTCCGGGTCTTGCTTCTTCGTAAAGAAACTATTCCTCATGCCTTCCGTCTTAAGCCGGCCCACAATAACATGAGCCGTCCTACTGGGCCTTGGGCCCTTGTCATCCGTCTGAACCGCCGCCGGGGCCATCATTAAGTCACCAGGCTCGTGAGTCGTCACACCAGTGAACCGCCAGACATGTGAGTCGCCAATCCTTCGGCGGGTTACGATGAAGCGCCAAGTCCGGCCGGGTCATACTTCCGGCCGGGTCATACCGCGGGGTATATCCCCGACATTAGCCCCCAGTTTAATTTGGATTTATCCATGTTAAACTGATTCTGCAAAATGAACACAAGAACAAATTTGACAGGATGTGCTCCGGTTTAAATATTCTTGTAAGCCGGCACCTGATCATTGTTAAGTCCTTGTCATTTCCTTGTTGATATCTACATGTCCATGATCACATATAAAATCTCCCTTAGCAGATATGTTTCGACTTTGTCAATGTAAAAAATCCAGTTACTTCTTTTGAGAAATCCGGGTCAATAGGCCAGCTTCAGAATCAATTTGCTGACATTGGTCTCTTGTAGAGAAATATTGTAAGAAATAATCCACTTGAATCGGTTTCCAAAGCGCCGGCTTAAAAAATATTGGCCTTGAAATACTCATCTGACTTTTAGCCAGCTTGTAGAACTTGTCGGTTTATCATTGCCAAAATATACAGTTTGTAAATATTGATAGCACCGGGTCATAATTGTTGCCGATGTCGGGTCATAATTATTGATGACGTCGAGCTATGATTGTTGCAGACACCGGATAATAATGATTGGGGATGCCGGGTAAATCTGATTTGCTCAAAACTGAGAATTCGAAAGTACTTCTCCTTATATCCGTGTTACCTATAGCCCCCAAGTACCGGGTTGTCGTGCTTGCATCAATCTAGGACTTGTAATTGCCTTATGCTCACAAAAACTTCAACCAGTGTAGCCCCCAAGGACTGGGTCATTATGCAATAATGAGCAGGGACTTTGTAAATATGATCATGTAAACTTGAGCAGCAATGTGTAGCCCCCAAGGGCTGGCTCAGTAAGATAATATTGAGCTAGGACTTTATATATATATTTCCTTGAAAAGAATACCATATGCTGTAATCCTATCCATGGGCCTCGAACCCACGTCCATAAGGTTAAGAGCTTTGCACTCTTCCAACTGAGTAGTGGACCTTTCAATATAATGGATTTAAACTTGTGTACCTTGAATTGTTGACAGGAGCAATTGGTAGCCCCGAAGGGCCGGCTCATTACAATATGATGAGTCGGGTCTTCAATAAGGCCAGTAAAAATGACTTTGCATTAGCCCCCACGTGCCATGGTGCATGCTGGCAGTAACATGGGACTTGCATATTTGATGTAATCTCAATTTAAATAATGTAGCCCCCAAGTGCCGGGTCGTAAGTCTGCAACAACTCGGGACTATTCCTTCCATTGTAGAATAAATCATATCCATTGATAAAATAATAGCCATTGCACCAAAGCGACTTTGAATACCTCATCTGTTGATAAGTAAATCCGGAGTTTAAATACCCGGTGGCTGTTGGCCGATGGCGATTTAATACGCCTCCATTGTAAGCCGGAATTTTTATAACCCGGCGGCTTATAGCCTTTGAGAAAATCAAGAATTGATAACCCTTTTGAGACACCAATTTCAATCTTTGATGATGGGCTTGAACTTAATCACTTATGTAAGACATAGCTCTGTAAATCCTGCATAGAGTTTAAACAACATATGCCCTGGCGACTTTAACGTCAAAAGCCAGGGCAGGTAACCACCCAAATGTAGTATTATCCTGCACACAAGTAGATCACAAGATCCCTTGGCGATTTACCGCAGGGCGGGTCATAATATCTCACATATAACCAGTGTGATATTGAATTTGTACTGCCGGTTTTCATGACCTGTCCAGTAAGGGTGATAACCCAATCTTTGATACGTGCATGATTCCAATGGCGTAATTCAAAATATACCGGCGGCTTAAAGTCCATAGCCAGGGCTGGTTTAAACATAATCATGTATAAACAATGCCATACCTATGATATTGTATCGTACTGCCGGCTTATGATACTTGTGCAGTAAGGGTGATAACCCAAAACTTAGAAGTCAAACCTTCCAAGTACTAATATTGTCATATGCTGGCGAATTCTTCATTGAAAGCCAGGGCGGGTTAATAGAAACCACATATATATGCTTCAGATATGAGGAAAAAGTCTCAAAACCCAAAAGGTTGTGTTCAAAAAACCTAATCCAGACAAAAAGAAAATCAAGGCTTCTGATTCGAATACGATCATTAAACCGTTCCAAAGGGGTTAAGCTAAGATTCAAATATGATCATGTAGCCCCCAGTGGCTTTGGCGTTGCCGATCAAGAGGGTACCGACAGCTATGTTCTCTTTGGTTCGAATACGACCTATGTTTGAACAGGAAGCCCCCAAATGACCTTGAGAGTTGTTTAATGACGCTGATTCGAATACGATCCACGTCGGACCCAAAAGGGGTTGACCTATGATTCGAATACGATCAAGAAGCCCCCTAGTGAGTTTGGTAGTGTGCTGATCAAAAGGGTACCGACAGCTATGTTCTCTTTGGTTCGAATACGACCTATGTTTGAACAGGAAGCCCCCAAGTGACCATAATAAGATAAGCCGTAAGGCAGGATACCCATGTTTGAACCACACATCATGGCAGCAAGTTCTCTTTTGGCAACCCTTAATTTGTTTGAGAACTCGAACTTGCGAGAGATTAATTCTTTTTGAAATCAGAAATTCTTAAACCGGATATTGAGAGCTTCCAAGCTTTGTAAGAGACAAATTTACCTTGAGCCGGATGTTTGAACCGGATTTGAGAGCTTCAAAGCTTTGTAAGAGATAAATTTACCTTGAGCCGGATGTTTGAACCGGATTTGAGAGCTTCAAAGATTTGTGGGAGAAAGATGTCTCTTGAGCCAAATTATAAACTGGAATATTTATTTTGAACCCACAATTTCCTGACGGCCTTTAAATTTTCATCAATATGGCGGTAGCCTTCAGAACCGGGTTATTATTCCCTCCAATGACCCGGAGTTCCCGAGTCATGTCATTGTAGCCCCCGAGTCTCAATATGACTCAAGGAGTTGTCTTGAGATTCTCCATATTTGACCGTGATATAAACCGGTATGAGTCAGTCAATAGCTCAGTGATATAACTTGTCCTGCATTGGAGAACTTGCAAGCCAGAGTAATTGCTCTTTTAAAGAAAAGCAACATATATTATAAAAATATACTGAATGGATTTCACCTGATATGTTAGGCCAGAAAATATCCACCGCGGAGTTGATGATCACCACGGTGAAGCTGAAATCAATCATGGGTGAGTCGGCCACACAAGCAGACAGATGAATCGGCCACGGCATTGTAAGCCGGCACGGACGGGTGAGTCGGCCGTAGGTTGATGTAGACTAGACTGCGCGGTTCGGCGGCATGTGCGCACTTTATTGGGTAATTCACACGGTCCTGACGAGTTGATGCAGGCTCGACCGTGGGAATGGTGGCTTGTACGCATGTTTGTCAACTAGCATGGCATGGACGAATGCTAGTGCATGCACTCCGTATCCGAGGCATAAAAAATTGTCCTGTGTAAAAATATTATAGGGCAGAGTAATTGTTCTTTGACAAAAAACAATAAGTATTTAATAGATAAACTTTAGATGGATATCACCTGATGTTTGTGAACGACAGATGATCTGTGCGTAAAGTCTGTTTAGTCAACCCGACACTTTGGATAGGCCGGACCGCAGGGCGGACAGTAAAACGAACGCAACATCAGAGGCAGCTCGGAGAGATGAGTCGGTCATGGTGTTGTAAACCGGTGCAGACAGAAGAGTCAACCGCAGGCATTGTAAGCCGGGTCGGACGATCAAGTTGCCCTCCTCGTTGTAAGCCAGTGCGGACGCGTGAACTGGCCGCGAGAGTCGTCCATGGTGTTGTAAGCCGGTACGGTCGCGAGAGACGACCAAGCCAAGGTAAGTCGGTGCGGTTCATATCCGTGGTATAATGCCACTTTGTAATGAATAATTCTCCTGCATATAAAAAATACCGTAGAGCAGAGTAGTTGTGCTCAGAGTAACTAAAGTATACTAAGAAAATATATAGGAGAAATAACACATGATTTATTTTTCAGACGCATGTGGGCGCGGCCATTAGCACGCAGCTGGTCTCTACATATGTGTATTCCATTCAATTTACGCAAACTGATCTCCGAAGAAAATCAACCCAATACGCAGTACCAGGACTAGTCACGTTGGTTTATTCCTTAGATCTCTGCGGCCTGATTAGACATCAATCAGCAGCAGCCTTCGTTGGCACATGTCCAGCGTAGCGGAGTGAAACCAGCGAACGGGCGGATCTGGTGATAGCAGCTGGTGGTTTTAGTGTTGCAGGGCCAGCAAAACGACGACCAGAAAGATCATTGGAAGCGACGCAATAAAAAACGCCAGCAAAAGCTATTGAGCTGAATAGATCTGCGAGCATAAAATAGCACGAGTAGACAACATATATTTTGTATTATGCTAATTTAATACATAGAGTAATTTAATGGAGACGAGTGGACCTGATTGCGTCCGTAGGCAGCGACTTTGAATACTCTGATTACTTCTTCATTGTTATTTTTTTTCTTTTTCCTCGGGGGATGAGATGTATGTCTTGGTTGAGGTAGGTAGTAGCAACAACAGTCACTCACAGGCGATCCTGGTGCCACTGTCTTCCGGCCGATTCGCCGATGACCGCTGACCTTTTGTACCAAGGCTACATATATTGACGCGGGCCGCCTCAAGCTCTTGAAGGGCCGGGTCAGTAGCAGCGGAGGCGAGCTGAGCCTGGGGACTGGGTGAACCGCCAGACCTGTGAGTCGCCAATCCTCCGGCGGGTTACGATGAAGCGCCAAGTCCAGCCAGGTCATACTTCTGGCCAGGTCATACCGCGGGGTATATCCCCGACAAGAACCATCTCATAGCATGCATGGATCAACTATAACAACCTTGACAAAATTGATCAACATGTAAACAATCTTCCAGGAACATTTTATAACAAAATTAGAGCAAGATTGAGTCATGCTAGGGCACTCCATAAATGCAAACAGGGACATGGATGGATAGAGAATAACAATATCTCAAAATCATCCTTACTGAACATACTCAAAAGAAGCATGGATCTCTCTGTAGCAACATGAATACATGGCATAAAAATAACAGCAGAGCAAAGACTTAGTGAAATTCTAAGTCTCTGAAATCAGCAACATCACGAGAGCTCCTTTGCATGCTTGTGCTAGTCACCACATTGATCACAAAAATACATGGCATACACCCCTGTAAAGATGGCATGGCATATAACAAAACACATGTAGAGCTCATGTCCATATGCAGCACACAATAATCATGGCAAAAATGACAAATGCTCATAATATGATAAGAGTCAGGAACCAACATTCTATAGCACTCTTGCATCAACAATTAGGGCATCAAGATGGACTCAAACAAGCATGGTGCAATGGTATGAAATGAAGACCACAAAACGGAGCTACGGATGAGGCGTTATGTCATGATGAACAGAGCATAAAAATACTGCAGGGATTCGGGACTTTGAGAAAATTTAATCTCTGGAAGAAGTGAACGGGATGAGGACGTGCTGGACGAGGGGATCTGGGACGCAACGAGGACGTTTCGATCGGTGTCCTGGTGGATCTCATCCACCTGGACCGGATCTAGGACGAGGCCGTCCAGATCGGCGGAACCCGAGGCCGGCCATGGGACCCGGGCGGCGAGGAAGCCGAGGGCGAGACTGCGGTGCGGAAACTGCAGCGGCGGCCGGATGGAGGACGGCGGCACGCCCGCCTGCACGGAGGCAGTGATGCTCGCTGGTGGCGGCGGCCGGTGAGGCGAACGGCGGGAGGGAGGCGAGGCAGTGCCGGGCGAGGGCGGGCGGTGGCTCTGGTCGCCGGCGGGAGGAGCAGGGGCGGCGCATGGCGGCAGAGACGTTGACGGGCAGCGGCGCAGGGCTCCGCGGGGCGAGGGAGCCCGCGGTAGACGGCGGCGCGGCGGACCGGGCCGGGGGGCCGGATCTGGGCCTCCCGGGCCCGCGCGGGCGTGAAGGAGAGAGAAGGCCGGCGCAGGTGATGTGGCAGCGGCAGGTTGGCTGGAGGAGGCGGCGGAGCTGAGGTGGCGGACGCTTATTGGGCAGAGCGAGGTGGCCGGTGGACGCGTCCGACGCGGACGGACATGTCCGGTGGCGCGGGGAGGAAGACACTAGGGTTTCATCCGTGAATATTTGCGAGGAGGTTCAAATATATAGGTAGAGGGAGCTAGGCGAGTCCAAATGAGGTGCGGTTTTCGGCCACGCGATCATGATCGAACGGCCAAGAGGATGGAGGGGGTTTGGATGGGTTAGGGGACACTTTGGAGGGGTGTTGGGCTGCAACACACACAAGGCCTTTACGGTTCCTCGGTTAACCGTTGGAGTATGAAACAAACTCCAAATGGCACAAAACTTGACAGGCGGTCTATCGATGGTGTACCAAGGCCGCTTGGCAAATCTCGGTTCATTCCGAGAAAGTTTAACACCCGCGCACGAAAAGAGACAAAAGGGGACGCTGGAAGATATAGGAGTGCCGGATTGCAAAACGGACAACGGGGAAAGTGCTCGGATGCATGAGACGAACACGTATGCGAATGCGATGCACATAATGACATGATATGAAATGCATGCCACACAAAAAAATGACAAGGCAACAACAGCGAATAACCGGAAGACACCTGGCGCAACGGTCTCGGGGTGTTACAACACTCCACCACTACAAGAGGATCTCGTCCCGAGATCTAGGATGGCACCGGA
The DNA here is from genome assembly GCF_056163025.1 of Triticum urartu. Taxonomy (NCBI): domain Eukaryota; kingdom Viridiplantae; phylum Streptophyta; class Magnoliopsida; order Poales; family Poaceae; genus Triticum; species Triticum urartu. Next base: position 188,517,750 of record NC_141877.1, on the reverse strand, counting down.
TGGCAAACGGAAGAGGAAGATAAGAGGTAACACTAAGTTGCTTCTTTGGCAAACGAGTGAAACCAAAGAACCTTGAAAGGTTAAGCCATCTTCGAGAAAAGAATACAACAAAATATGAACAAAGTTAAAAGCACTCCGTTAGGAAAGAGGAACAAGGAAGAACAAATTCGGACAACACTCCGGTTGAAAAGAGATGGAAGACATGATAAGGCGAAAAGAACTTAATCAAAGGGGCACAACACTCCGGTTAAATCGGTAAGCACGAAAAGAACACGATCCTCACCATTCGAGACGATGAGTGAGGAGAGCAACATCACAATGCCTCCGGAAGAATAATGGAATGAAATGAACGGAGGAGAAAACAATAACTTCAGAGAGAACGCTTACAAAAAATGCTAGAACGGAGTTGTTGGATGTCACACCCTGCATTTTTCAAGTGCTCTTTAAAGTAAACTACTCCACCTTATGTACTTCATCTCCTTGCCCCAAACTTCTGCCCAATGATCATGGCATGTGTATAGTACAGTATAGTATTTTCGTACAAAAATAATTTGGCCAAATAGTATTTTCAAAATTTAGTTTTCCAAAAACCCTTGAGTTGAGGTTTGCACTACAAGTACTTGATTTTGGGTATGAAAAATATTTCAAAGAGTATATTTGAAACCTATTAGATATAGGATTCCCATAAAACACAAAATTATATTTTTAACAGTTATTTTCCTATTTTATTTAAAAGATTTTTCTTAAGGCCAGAAATGGTCTTTAATAGGGAAAAATTATTTTAATGTCTCAAAAATATTTGACAAAAATCAGGGAAACTCAGTGGACATATATTTTCCATATATAAGAGTTTCAACACATGGCCATGTTCAAAATATTGGACAAAACCTCCCAGAACCATTTCTACCCATTTCAAGGATTTGAAATATTTCCATAGGAAGTATTTTGATAATAATCCAAGGAAAATCTAGCAAGTCACAAATGCATATTGTGGTCACCTTGTAAATCCTCATCTCAATTAAGGTTAGTTTGGTTCACCAATGCACCAAAACCCTCTCTGACCAGAATCAAATTTGAACAACTTTGTACTACCAACTTTATCTCCTTGACCCCAACTTTTGTGATCATGTTCATATGACCAAATGAGGCCACTACACCAAGTGGTGCATCAAGGAGAAATGATTTGATCAACTAGATCTGCACAAGTTCATTTATGCTAATTTCTAGGGTTTACAAAAGTTGCATTGGCAACTTTGCCCAAATAAGCTCAAAATCGGTGGAAGGCCCTAATTATATGTTTCATTCCACCCTGTGGAGTCTCATGGAAAATGGAAACCATCTACTTTCCCAAACCAGCATCAAACACCTTCTGCCACTTTACAAAAAACCCATTTTTGGCCTCTTCCACTAATCTCCGTAGGCTCAACTTTCTACCACGACCCCTCCTAGTCCTCCTCTAGCACCTGTGTGCTTTGCTGCCCGAGGAAGCAATGATGAAGGGGGGAGAAACCCATTTTTTCTTCTCTGGACAGTGGGTTCCTCTCTCTCTCAACCTCCCTCTCTCCTCTCAGCCTTCCAGAGCATCCAAGGCACTCCCCAGCTTTTGCCCATGCCCCCTGCAGTTGCCAGACGCAAGTGGACGCGCACGGACACGGGAAAGCCGCGGATGCCGGCCAAAGTCGCGCTCTGGAGCGCCTGGTAGGGAACCCGACCGTTGACGCCATGCCTCCCGGCCACCTCGAGCCTCCCCCGCGCGCCAGTCGATGCCCCTCGACGTCCGCTCCACGCCAGCAGGCCGCCCACTTGCTCCCGCGCCCTCCTCTCTCTCCTTCAGCTCGCGCCAGAACGCTGCCCTGTTCGGCCAATGATCGCGCTGCTCCTATGGCCCGCCTACAGCTCGCTCCGCTCCTCCTCTCTCTCCCTAGCACCCTAGACCACTCTCACGAACACCCCCGAGCCCTCCATTCCCTCTCTAACGGACACCCGAGCCGATCCCGCGGGCACCCGTAGGCCGCGCCTACGGTGGACCTCGGCCAGCCTATAAAAGGCGACCCCGAGCCTCTCTATCACTCCCTGTCACTCCCCCATGCTCCTAATCCACCTCCCGCACCACCCATTTGTCACCAGAGCCGCTCGATATCGAGATTGAGCTCGAGCTCCGCCGCCTCGGCTCGTCGGTGTTCGCACGGTACAGGCCTCCTCTGCCCCCGTTCTCTCTTGATTTGGAACCACACAGCACCACTGACTCCTTCCCCTCTCTTTCCCCACTCTTTTGCAGCCGAGAACGGCCGGAACCATCGACGCCCGAAGCACCTCCGCCGCGTGACCTCGTTGCCGGTGAACCAGGCTGCTCCGGTGTCCAACTCCACCTCCACCCGAACGGCGACAGGACGCTGAGCCCAGCTGTGCCCTCGCTCGACCTCGCCGTGCCCTGCATCGTCGCCGGTGAGCTCGCCGCCCCCTCTGACCCAGGGTTGACGACGACGGCCGTGGGGCCCGTCCGTCAGCCTCACATCCTGACGCCTGGGCCCCGCCCATTAGGTTTAAATCTGGCGCACGCGCGTGCACCAGTGCGCCGGGCCGCCTCTCTGGCTGGGCCTTCTGCGCTGCGCCTGTTCTGGCCGAGCAAGCGTAGAGCCCTTTTTCTTTTTCTTTTTCTATCACTTTTCCAAGAATTCCATAGGATAAAATATATGTCCAAATAAATTGATTCCAATTCCTAAAATCCTAAAGTATTGCAACCTATTTAATGGTGCAATTTTCATTCAAATCCAACAACCTTTTCTTCAATGTAAATATTTAAATGTGATTTTCAGCATTTAAATATACCTTTGTAAGTCCATTTCTCCTATTCTGCTACTCCAAATCCCCAACTAGGAATTTTTCCCCTTCTTAGTTTTCAACCTAGTATTTAACAAAAATGAGTTGACATTTTTCTGAGCACTTTGGTTTTTCTGTTTTATTATTGCCTTATTTTTCTCGTTATTATTTTGCAACGATAGATTGCGTTGCTGACGAAGGAGTTGGACCAGGAGACTTTGAAGACCCAGAAGACTTTGTTGAGCCAGGCAAGCAGCCCTTTGACCATGTCTATGAAACCCTTTTTATGCATGACATATAGCACCATATTGTTGTTGCAATGGAATCATGATGGGGTGGAACCCCTTTGATGGTTTGCCTCCGTTACTTCCTCATTGATACTTGCATGGTGCATGACCCTACCTCCTTATGAGGGTTATGCCGGTGGGAGTAGATAGGATGCTAAAGTAGTTGCTACGCAAAAAGGGGACGGGTATATGCATGGTGATGGAGACAAAATATTTTCAAAAGACTTTTCGAAAACCCCATCGGGTGCCACTTATGCCTGGGGGAGATGATGAGCTGGGTAGCCACTTGATGATGAAGTGCTGTACCGAGGCAAGTGTGTGTGTGTTGTTTTTCAAACCGGATTGGTTTAAGTTGCAACCGTTATTCCAACCTTACATGCGCAACCACTCTACCCTTATATGGGAAAGGACATTATTGATTACCTAGGCCGATACTAGCTTGGAGCCCGCATTACTAGTGACGGGAGAGTTGTTGCTGCGCTCTCTCGGGACGGGGTCGTGCCAGGTAGGGCGGCCATGACTGTCTTCACAGGGCACCGGACACACCGTTGGTACCCCGTGCTTGTGGTATGTGATGAAAATGGGAGCAAGGCTCCATAATTTTAAGATGTGAAATGTTGGGCACGGGGGTTATTGCCAATCGAGTGGACTCTATGTTAGTGTCGTCTAGGGAAAGATAGTGATCGGGTGCTTACCCCAGGTACTTGAGGTACCGCGGGTCGTGGCTGATATGGAAGTTCCCCGGATCTTGTGGGTAAAGTGTGCAACCTCTGCAGAGTGTAAAACTATTCGAATAGCCATGTCCACGGTCAAGGATAGTTGGGTAACCGCTCTTGGGCTACGTCCACATGTTACCAACCAGTGTGTGTGTTTCGATAAGTGGGAAGATCTACATGGGTCAAGTCAAAGGACTTGACATGATTGAGATGGGTTGATGCCCACTCTATTTATGTTGATATCTGTAACCTGTCCTCATGGTTAATTGAATTCTCCTGATGCATGTCTTACACGTGGTTGAACATGTCATAGCACTCAAAAACTAGCTTTCCACAAAAATTTACCTATATCATGCATTGTTGTACTTTGAACCAAAACATGGGTTGCTTGCGAGTACATTCAAAGTACTCATTGGCTTGCCACTGGTTATTTAATCGGCCAGGCATGGAAGAACAGGAGTTCGAAGAAGAGTTCTTTGAGGACGAACATGCGAACTAGGACGTTTCCCGGTCAGAATGCCTGTAGGGTTAAGGCAGATGGCATGGGTTCTACTTATCGACGAAGAATTTCCGCTGCTTAAGTTTATTTGGTATTCAGCCCTTGTGGCTTCATCTATGTAGGACTTGACCATAATGGTCATAATTTGTGTAAGACGATATCTATGGATATAAGACTCTTGTTATTCAGCTTCTGTGTGTTCAGTGAGCATTGATCTCTGGGATCACTATACACGTGCATTCGGTGATCACGACTTATGAGTCGGGGTCCCCACAGAGCTGGTATCAGAGCCATCCTGACTATAGGGAGCCTTAGTTAGCATGGTCCTTAGTTAGGGTTAAGACTATTTTCAAAACTATTACCAGTTTTCAAAACTATTTATACTTCTCTTCCCTTCTCAGTTTTTCGAAAACCAAGGTATACTTTCCTTATTGATCTCTTCCCCTTCAAAACTCTTGGTCGCTAGAACCCTTATGCCCCTGACTAGTGGATTCCTTGTAATCCTCGTGGATAATCCATAAGGAAGATGCCTTGTCAGACATTCACCCACACCTTCTGAACACGAGCTTGGCAACACCACGACAAGATGGAAAATACCTTCTCAATGATTGAGGAAACCAAGACCCAGAAGATGGTGACACCTTTGAATTTTCCCCAAGATGATGCAACCTTAGCCTATGATGATTAGGGCATGGGAAATGCAAGATCATGATATACATCGCTAATAGAGCAACCATGTCCTTGTCGTTGATGCATCGGCAACCACCGGTGGATGAGAACCTAGCCATTTGGTCCGCCTCACTATAGTGAGCAGGAAAATGGTTCTCTTCATCCCCTGCTCTTGGTGTTGATGTTGTCATCAACATAACCGACATGTTGGACCTCTACCATGCCTTGCCAATATCATTGCATAAAGGATTGCCGCCTGGTACCGTCAACGCCTTAGAAGGCAAAAGGGATCGTCATGATTAAGAAGAAAACAGAAGACCGAGTCAATGCCTGCTACGAGGAGCCACCTTCACCCCATCACTTCAAAAGGCGAGAAGTTGTTGAAGACTCTTCAGGCTCAAGCCAGATCATTTCATCGAACAACTACAAGAGACGTAGAAACACCAGAGGAAAACTCAGAAGACTGCACGAGGCACAAGGTACGACTACTGAGTCCGAGAACCCCTAGGGTAGGATGAGTCGTGTACCCCCCCTATGCGCAGTCGAGTCCGTATGATGGTTCGAATAGAACCATGATTGTGTGTTGCTTGTTTTATTGGTTGTGTTTTGGTATAGGTCGCACTTTTGCCAAGGCAACAAGTACGTGACTATATCACCTTCCTTACGTTATTTCTTTTGTTTGGCCCTTCTTGAACCTATTTGTCTACACTTGCACTATAGAACCCCTTTAGGCATTCCCCTCCTCTATGCTACTTTCCCCTCTCATCTCTCTCCTCAACTGAAGACCAGCAAGACAAGCTACACCAAGGATTCCACCTCGGCAGCCAACAAGCACTAAAGACTTTTGCTACAACCTCCTAGACCAAGTGCAGCCCCGTAGAGTTATGGTTGGCCCTCAAGACTAGAAACCCATTCCTAGACCCATCGAGACTTCACAAGATACCCCAGCTCGAATCCTTAACCATGTGCTTAACCCACAGAATTGCAAGAAAACAAGTTAAGGTACAGAAGTCCTTGCTTATCACTGGGTTCATTATGGAACTAATGGGCATAGTGAACGAGCACATTTTCATCCTAAGGTAGCACCAGAACTGACGATGCCATAGGAAAGACCAATGAACATAGGACAAATGACGTGATGAGTTTATATCAGAGACCTTGAGGAATTTTCAAAGACTCTGCGGTGGATTATAAGGCTTTCATGCTAGTAGATGAACTTGGTGGGATCAGTCAATAGAGTAGCATGACTCTCATTGCCCCTAAGTAAATTGGATTTAGATTAAAGGTCTCGATCATGATACCATGTTCTCGATGGATGGTAAACTAGGAGATTGGATAAATTGTTGGAGTTGATTTAGGGATTTATATACGCCTGACCTTGGAGTTTACTTCACCCTGATAATGGAAATTGGTGGAGTGACTATAGTAGGGGTAGACTTCCTAGCGGACCTTATCATCTTAAGATCGCAAGGCTTGGATGTGATCTTAGGAATGGATTGGCTCATCAAGCACCAAGTCTTGTTAGATTGTGCCAACCGGACTGTCACTGTGACCAATGACCAAGGAGTCGAAGTTAAATTTGCCTCCAACCCCTCCTCTGCTCAAGCCGACCAAGTCAACTGTCTGACTAAAGTTGGATTGGAGCAAGTGCCGGAAGTATGCGAATACCCTGATGTCTTTCCTGATGAGCTACCGGGAATGCCTCCTGACCGAGACATTGAGTTCATCAACGAGCTCATACCCGGAGCAGGACCCATCTATAAGAAGCCTTATAGAATGGGATCGGAAGAGTTAGCAGAGTTGAAGAAGCAACTGGAAGAGCAGTTGAGGAAGGGATTTATCCGCCCTAGTGCCTCCCCTTGGGGATCACCCGTTCTGTTTGTGGCAAAGAAGGATGGTACTATCCGCTTATGCATTGACTATCATTCCCTCAATGAAGTTACAATCAAGAACAAGTATCCACTTCCCAAGATTGAAGATCTGTTCGTTCAACTCAATGGGGCCAAGGTGTTCGCCAAGATCGACCTTAGATCTGGGTACTACCAGCTGAAAATCAGACCCCAAGATATTCCGAAGACGGCATTTGTAACCAGATATGGCCTGTATGAGTGCACGGTCATGTCCTTTGGATTGACCAATGCCCCAGCTTTCTTCATGTATCTCATGAATAAGGTCTTCATGGAATATTTGGACAATTCGTCGTTGTCTTCATTGATGACATTCTTGTCTTCTCGAAGATGAAAGAAGAGCACGAGCAACACTTGAGGATGGTCCTAGACAAGCTTCGAGAGCACCAACTATATGCCAAGTTTAGCAAGTGCGAATTTTGGCTCCATGAGGTTGGATTCTTGGGTCATGTTTTGACCGAAGAAGGATTGTCGGTCGATCCCGCTAAGATTGAAGCCGTGACTGAATGGCAATCCCCAAGCAATGTGAAGGAAGTCAGGAGCTTCCTCGGACTCGCAGGATACTACCGCAAGTTCGTTGAAGGATTCTCAAGCATTGCCCGACCCATGACTCAGCTCTTGAAGAAGGACAAGAAGTTTGAATGGACGCCGAAGTGCGAAGAGAGATTCTAGGAGCTGAAGAAGAGACTGACCACCGCCCCAGTGCTGGCCACACCAGATATACACAAGGAGTTTGTGATATATTGTGATGCGTCAAGAACCGGACTGGGAGGTGTTCTGATGCAAGAGGGCAGAGTCGTAGCTTACCTTTCAAGGCAACTACGGCCTCATGAAGATAACTATGCTACTCATGACCTCGAGTTGGCAGATGTAGTTCATGCCCTGAAGACATGGCGACATTACCTCCTAGGGAAGCGGTGTGAGATATACACGGATCACAAAAGTCTGAAGTATATTTTCACTCAGAAGGAATTGAACATGAGGCAAAGAAGATGGCTAGAGTTGATCAAGGATTATGACCTTAGTGTTCAATACCACCCTAGAAAGGATAATGTGGTAGCAGATGCATTAAGCAGAAAGGCTTGTTCCTTGAATGCTATGCTTAAGGACAGGCTACCCGCCTTGTGTGTAGAACTTGAAAGCTTCGGATTGGAACTGGTTGCACTAGGATTCTTGGCCAACCTCGAAGTTAGGCCTACCTTGATAGATGATGTTAAGGAAGCTCAAAAGGGACACGGAAGTATTGAAGGCATCAAGAGGAAGATCAAGGCAGGCAAGGCCCCAGGATTCTCAGAGGATGAGCAAGGAATTGTGTGGTTTGGGAATCGCATTTGCGTACCCAACAAGATTGAGCTCAAGAATTTGATCTTGCAAGAAGCTCATGACACCTGTATTCCATCCACCCCGGAGGAACCAAGATGTATGAAGACCTAAAGGAAAGATTCTGGTGGCATGGCATGAAGAGAGAGATAGCCACTTTCGTCACTATGTGTGACATATGCCAGAGGGTCAAAGCTGAACATCAGCGACCCGCTGGATTGTTACAGCCTCTCAAGGTGCCTGAATGGAAATGGGATAAATTCGGAATGGACTTCATCACTGGATTACCCAGGTCAAATAAGGGACATGACTCCATCTGGGTCATAGTCGACCATTTGACCAAAGTAGCCTATTTCATTCCTGTCAAAACGACCTACAAGGGAAACCAGCTAGCCAGCCTCTACATCAACAGAATCGTAAGCCTTCATGGTGTTCCCAAGGAGATTGTGTCAGACCGAGGAACCCAGTTTACCTCAAGGTTCTGGAAGAAGTTCCAAGAGGCCATGGGGACCAAGTTGTCCTTCAGCACTGCTTTCCACCCACAGACCGGAGGTCAGACAGAACGAGTGAATCAGATACTCGAAGACATGCTCCGAGCCTGTGTATTATCATATGGAGCTAGGTGGGAAGATTGCCTCCCTTTCGCCGAGTTCTCCTACAACAACAGTTATCAGTCAATCCTTGAGATGTCACCATTTGAGGTGTTATACGGACGGAAGTGCCGCACACCCCTCAATTGGTCAGAGACCGGAGAAGGACTAGTCTTTGGGTCTGATATCCTCCGTGAAGTAGAAGAGCAAGTCCAGCTTGTCAGAGAGCATTTGAAGACTGCCAAGTCAAGGCAGAAGAGCTACACTGACTCACGTCGTAGAGACATGAACTTCCGAGTTGGAGACCATGTCTATCTCTGGGTCACACCTCTCAAGGGAACCCAGCGCTTCCATGTCAAAGGAAAGCTCGCCCCAAGATACATCGGCCCCTTCAAGATCACTGACCGACGAGGAGAAGTGGCTTACCAGTTGGAAAACTGCCACCTGAACTATCCGATGTGCACAACGTATTCCACGTGTCACAACTACGGAAGTGTCTCCAGGTTCCAGACAAGCCAGATCTTTACAAGGACGTCAATCACCACGCCATTGATCTTCAACCCGATTTGACTTACTGTGAGAGGCCCATCTGCATTTTGGATGAGGCTGAGCAACGCACTCGAAGCCGCACCTTCAAGTACTTCAAAGTCCAATGGAGCAACCACACTGAAGCAGAAGCAACCTGGGAACGTGAAGACTACCTTAGATCCGAGTTTCCGTATCTCTTTAAAGCCTAGTTTAGGAATCTCGGGGACGAGATTCTTGTAAGGGGGGTAGGTCTGTCACACCCTGCATTTTGTAACATGTCATTTGCATTATTAAAGCATGAAAAATTGGTCCAACAAAAACTTTTGCATTATTTGGCTTTTATTTTGGAGTTGGTTTTCTCTGAGTGATTTTTCAAGTGCTCTTTAAAGTAAACTACTCCACCTTCTGTACTTCATCTCCTTGCCCCAAACTTCTGCCCAATGATCATGCCATGTGTATAGTACAGTATAGTATTTTCCTACAAAAATAATTTGGCCAAATAGTATTTTCAAAATTTAGTTTTCCAAAAACCCTTGAGTTGAGGTTTGCACTACAAGTACTTGATTTGGGGTATGAAAAATATTTCAAAGAGTATATTTGAAACCTATTAGATATAGGATTCCCATAAACCACAAAAATATAATTTTAACAGTTATTTTCCTATTTTATTTAAAAGCTTTTTCTTAAGGCCAAAAATGGTCTTTAATAGGGAAAAATTATTTTAATGTCTCAAAAATATTTGTCAAAAATCAGGGAAACTCAGTGGACATATATTTCCATATATAAGAGTTTCAACACATGGCCATGTTCAAAATATTGGACAAAACCTCCCAGAACCATTTCTTCCCATTTCAAGGATTTGAAATATTTCCATAGGAAGTATTTTCATAAAAATCCAAGGAAAATCCAGCAAGTCACAAATGCATATTGTGGTTATCTTGCAAATCCTCATCTCAATTAAGGTCAGTTTGGTTCACCAAAATGCACCAAAACCCTCTCTGACCAGAATCAAATTTGAACAACTTTGTACTACCAACTTTATCTCCTTGACCCCAACTTTTGTGATCATGTTCACATGACCAAATGAGGCCACTACACTAAGTGGTGCATCAAGGAGAAATGATTTGATCAACTAGATCTGCACAAGTTCATTTCTGCTAATTTTTAGGGTTTACAAAAGTTGCATTGGCAACTTTGCCGAAATAAGCTCAAAATTGGTGGAAGGCCCTAATTATATGTTTCATTCCACCCTGTGGAATCTCATGGCAAATGGAAACCATCTACTTGCCCAAACCAGCATCAAACACCTTCTGCCACTTTACAAAAAAACCTTTTTTGGCCTCTTCCACTAATCTCCGTAGGCTCAACTTTCTACCACGACCCCTCCTAGTCCCCCTCTAGCATCTGTGTGCTTTGCTGCCCGAGGAAGCAATGATGAATGGGGGAGAACCCCATTTTTCTTCTCTGGACAGTGGGTTCCTCTCTCTCTCTCTCTCAACCTCCCTCTCTCCTCTCAGCCTTCCAGAGCATCCAAGGCACTCCCCAGCTTTTGCACATGCCCCCTTCAGCTGCCAGACGCAAGTGGACACGCGCGGATGCGGGAAAGCCGCGGATGCCGGCCAAAGTCGCGCTCTGGAGCGCCTGGCAGGGCACCCGACCGTTGACGCCATGCCTCCCGGCCACCTCGAGCCTCCCCGCGCGCCAGTCGATGCCCCTCGACGTCCGCTCCATGCCAGCAGGCCGCCCACTTGCTCCCGCGCCCTCCTCTCTCTCCTGCAGCTCGCGCCAGAATGCCGCCCCGTTCGGCCAATGCTCGCGCCACTCCTATGGCCCACCTGCAGCTCGCCCCGGTCCTCCTCTCTCTCCCTGGCACCCTAGACCACTCTCATGAACACCGCCGAGCCCTCCATTCTCTCTCTAACGGACACCCAAGCTGATCCCGCGGGCACCCGTAGGCCGCGCCTACGGTGGACCTCGGCCAGCCTATAAAAGGCGACCCCAAGCCTCTCTATCACTCCATGTCGCTCCCGCACACTCCTAATCCACCTCCCGCGCCACCCATTTGTCCCCAGAGCCGCTTGAGCTCGACATCGAGCTCGAGCTCCGCCGCATCGGCTCGGCGGCGTTCGCATGGTACAGGCCTCCTCCGCCCCATTCTCTCTCGATCTGGAACCACGCAGCACCACTGCCCCCTTCCCCTCTCTTTCCCCACTCTTTTGCAGCCGGGAATCGCCAGAACCATGGACGCCCAAAGCACCTCCGCCGCATGACCTCGTCACCGGCGAACCAGGCTACTTCGGTGTCCAACTCCGCCTCCACCCGAACGGCGACATGACGCTGAGCCCAGCCGTGCATTCGCCCGACCTCGCCGTGCCCTGCATCATCGCCGGTGAGCTCTCCGCCCCCTCTGACCCAGGGTTGACGACGATGGCCGTGGGGCCCATCCGTCAGCCTCACGTCCTGACGCCTAGCCCCCGCCCGTCAGGTTTAAATCTGGCGTGCGCGCGTGCACCAGTGCGCCGGGCCGCCTCTCTGGCTGGGCCTGCTGCGCTGCGCCTGTTCTGGCCCAGCAGGCACAGAGCCCTTTTTCTTTTTCTTTTTCTATCACTTTTCCAAGTATTCCACAGGATAAAATATATGTCGAGATAAATTGATTCCAATTCCTAAAATCCTAAAGTATTGCAACCTATTTAATGGTGCAATTTTCATTCAAATCCAACAACCTTTTCTTCACTGTAAATATTTAAATGTGATTTTCAGCATTTAAATATACCTTTGTAAATCCATTTCTCCTATTCTGCTACTCCAAATCCAAAACTAGGAATTTTTCCCCTTCTTAGTTTTCAACCTAGTATTTAACAAAAATGAGTTGACATTTTTCTGAGCACTTTGGTTTTTCTGTTTTATTATTGCCTTATTTTTCTCGTTATTATTTTGTGACGATAGATTGCATTGCTGACGAAGGAGTTGGACAAGGAGACTTTGAAGACCCAGAAGACTTTGTTGAGCCAGGCAAGCAGCCCTTTGACCATGTCTATGAAACCCTTTTTATGCATGACATATAGCACCATATTGTTGTTGCAACGGAATCATGATGAGGTGGAACCCCTTTGATGGTTTGCCTCCATTACTTCCTCATTGATACTTGCATTGTGCATGACCCTACCTCCTTATGAGGGTTATGCCGGTGGGAGTAGATAGGATGCTAAAGTAGTTGCTACGCAAAAAGGGGACTGGTATATGCATGGTGATGGAGACAAAGTATTTTCAAAAGACTTTTCAAAAACCCCATTGGGTGCCACTTATGCCCGGGGGAGATGATGAGTTGTGTAGCCACTAGATGACAAAGTGGTGTACCGAGGCAAGTGTGTGTGTGTTGTTTTTCAAACCGGATTGGTTTAAGTTGCGACCGTTATTCCAACCTTACATGCGCAACGACTCTACCCTTATATGAGAAACGGCATTATTGATTACCTAGGCTGATACTAGCTTGGAGCCCGCATTACTAGTGACGGGAGAGTTGTTGTTGCGCTCTCTCGGGACGGGGTCATGCCAGGTAGGGCGGCCATGACTATCTTCACAGGGCACCGGACACACCGTTGGTACCCCGTGCTTGTGGTATGTGATGAAAATGGGAGCGAGGCTCCACAATTTTAAGATGTGAAATGTTGGGCACGGGGGTTATTGCCAATCGAGTGGACTCTATGTTAGTGTCGTCTAGGGAAAGATAGTGATCGGGTGCTTACCCCGGGTACTTGAGGTACCGCGGGTCGTGGTTGACACGGAAGTTCCCCGGATCTTGTGGGTAAAGTGTGCAACCTCTGCAGAGTGTAAAACTATTCGAATAGCCGTTTCCACGGTCAAGGACAGTTGGGTAACCGCTCTTGGGCTACATCCACATGTTACCAACCAGTGTGTGTGTGTTTGGATAAGTGGGAAGATCTACGCGGGTCAAGTCAAAGGACTTGACATTATTGAGATGGGTTGATGCCCACTCTCTTTATGTTGATATCTGTAACCTGTCCTCATGGTTAATTGAATTCTCCTGATGCATGTCTTACACGTGGTTGAACATGTCATAGCACTCAAAAACTAGCTTTCCACAAAAATTTACCTATATCATGCATTGTTGTACTTTGAACCAAAACATGGGTTGCTTGCGAGTACATTCAAAGTACTCATTGGCTTGCCACTGGTTATTTAATTGGCCAGGCATGGAAGAACAGGAGTTCGAAGAAGAGTTCTTTGAAGACGAACATGCGAACTAGGACGTTTCCCAGTCAGAATGCCTGTAGGGTTAACGCAGATGGCATGGGTTCTACTTATCGACAAAGAATTTCCGCTGCTTAAGTTTATTTGGTATTCAGCCCTTGTGGCTTTATCTATGTAGGACTTGACCATAATGGTCATAATTTGTGTAAGACGATATGTATGGATATAAGACTCTTGTTATTCAGCTTCTGTGTGTTCAGTGAGCATTGATCTCTGGGATCACTGTACACGTGCATTCGGTGATCACGACTTATGAGTCGGGGTCCCCACATTGGATTATTAACAACGGAAGGATAAGCTTGATGTGGGATAATAAAAGATATGTCAAAATTATGAGGTGAAATTCTGCCACTAACGGAAATAATAGATTGGATTGATATGGACAAGGAGACGAGAAACTTATTTCACCGGGAGGATGAATGAAGAACTTGGTTCATTTATAACCACCAAAAATAGCAACAATCCCTTAGGGAAAGCATTAGGTGAAATATAACCCAAGATAACTCCAATGAAGAGAATGATTGGTTGAACAGATGTCATGAGCGAAGAGAAAATGATGGATTCAGATATGTCACTCTTCAAAACTTGTGAATCATGAAACACGAAGGGAAATTATCAACAATGACATAACACCTCCTCAAAGATGAGATATGAAAGAATTGCACTTTGGAATGCAAGATGAAGAATACCTGAGCTCCTCTAAAAAGAATCTTGATGAACACTTCGAGAAGGAGTTAAATCCTTGGTCAACCATCATGTAGAACCTCCATGAAGAACTCTGGTAATAAAAGAATGATCAAGCGAAAGGAAAGTTGAAAAGAATAAGATTGAAGCCTTGCAATGATTAGATGGATATTCGTGATGATGAGAGCTTGTAACTCCGGGAAAAAGAGAAGATGAAACAATTGAACACGAGAATTTATTCATCATGAACAAACTCCGAAGGAAGGAATTAATCACTTGGATGAAACAAGAATAAGAATTATGTTATGCGTATCCTTCACCAATTTAAATTGATGACAAACAACGGATTTGGCATACTACTTATTCTCAATGAAACAAGATTCAAGAGAGATATTGCTCAACTTGGGAAGGTCTTCAACGAACCACCAGGTAGGATTGAAACAGCGAATGAATTGATATGATAATCAAGGAAGTAGAATCTTAGAAGAACCACCGTAAGAATTGAAAATGAATGAAGAAAAGATAAAGAAACCCTGGGAAGAATTAGCAAATGAACGAAGATGCTTGAGAGAATTTAGATACGTGAGAACGAAGAGATCACGAGCTGATAAGAGAATACTTGAATGATGCACCGGTAAGATTTAGAGAAAGAGAGCAGAAAGCTAGAATGAATAATTCTTCTGAAATGATGGGCTCCTGAGGAAAGAAATGAAAAAACAACTCATGAAATGCTCCGGATGGATGAAAAGAATTCTCACAATCAAAACAATTATGAGAGGATGGCCTCAAACTAGAACCACGAATCTCTGAGAGAACAGATAAGATATGGAGGAAAAACTCTTATTCAGTCTTCAAAATCGAAGAATGATGACGAGAAACACCACCAAGAATTGTTGAGACACTCCGGAATGGAAATTAGAAAGGTTGAACCAACGGTGAAAAGAATGTGAAAGATCTTGGAGAAGGCATTTGAGTGATGATAACTCATTCTTACATCAGACTTTGAAATGAATTTGAGAATAACTCCGGGAAAATAGAGGAGTCAGGTAAGATCCTGGGAAAAGACTTGTGGGTTAGGGCCTACTCAAAAGAAACACCGTTGAATGATTTGCTTGAAAAGAGAGATTACACTGGTTGAATTAAATGGCTTGAATGAGATAAAAACCTCGAAATAGGTTGAACAGATCTTGGATGACAAGACGAGCCTTCTGAGATATCTTCAGCACTACGGAACAATGAATAGCGAGAGATGAACGATTAAAAGGTGCACCGGTATGAGAAAACATTTAAAACGAAGAAAGGATATGATCAACAAAACGTGAATTGAATCCACCGGAGAAGAAAAAGAACGAATAATGATGAACATGAAGCTCCATTAGTAACTTTCTGAGAATCACCGGATAAGAAGATTGATGGAAAAGAATGGAGAGACTTCACATCCATAAGATGGATACTCGAATAAGAAATCTGAGTCCTTGAATAAAAAGGTTGGGAGGGCGGGAAAACAAAGGCAACTTGGGACGGATGAAACAAACAACATTGAGAAAACTTAAGTTGATCTTGCAGATGTTGAAAAAGATCGGATCCACTTGAAGAGAGAACACACCGGTTGAAAAAGAATTAACATGACAAACTCGATGATCAAGAAGGATTAGTACTCCCATTGGAATATGAGACCACCACTTAGGAAAGGTATGGAATCAACATTTGACTTTGAAGCAACTAGAATACCACAACTGAAAACAAAACAAAGCATTGGCTTGCAAAATAAGCCGGAACAAACATATGATAGGGATTTCATCCGAAGTTTTTGTGGTGGGGCCCACAGGGGCTCGATCGTACAACACCATCATGTACAAGGCAGTGCACATTACATAAGAAGCGTCCCAGAGTCAGCATAGCCAAGGACTCTTTAAGACACAATGAGACCACTGTAAAACCAACCATGGATGGGCGGACCACTAGACGTCGAACCCCAATTTCATATCATACATCTGTCGGAAAGATATCCTAGGAGCTACTTGAATTCCCACTTATAAACTCCCGAAACTTTCTAGTTATGCAATCAGGTGTTTGGGATACAGGGGAAGCATATTATCTCACCCAAAACTAACAAATCCTACATCCAGATGTATCCATCCTTCAACACGTAACCAAGAAACCTTCAGAAATCATTTACCTCAACCTTGGAAAAGCATCCGTTATACGAGTTATGGCAATACTCCCGAACTCCCGCCCCAGTACTGGGTGGCATCGAGGTTATCTCACCAACAACTGCATAAAGGAGATTTTCGATGTCGGCAAAACTTAGGTATTCCAGAACTGCTACGATAAAATTGTGACGACAACCCCTCGGACCTCAACTCCCCGGGACACTGCCACAACCCCTAAATGTCAGGAGGCAACAAGAACAATGTTCTCATCACAAAACCATCGAAACGATTCCAAGATACCCGCGTGATCCTAAAATTGTTTTTAGTGAAATTTGAGGAGAGAAGAGTCAAAACTCTACGTCAGGAGGCCTCACCAGAGCGACGAAGGGACTGAGGATTAAAAAGAATCCTAATCACCGATATATATAATCCTATAAGACTCAAAACATTTTTCTAGACTCAACAATGCCAGTGATTCTTTCAAACAGGGGTCTCCTAAGTCGGGGAAGGCTCTGATTACCAACTTGTAACACCCACGATGCGGCTATATCTTCCATGTTTCGGAGCACGACTTAGAGGCATAACCGCATTGTAGGCATGTCGCCAGAAGGGTAATCTTTACACATCCCATGTACTGAATAAGAAAGGGATACAGAGTTGGCCTACAATCGCCACTTCACACAATACATAAATATAGCATTACATCATATAGAATACAATCAAGGTCCGCCTACGGAACAAAATAAAAGAAGACCACCCCTAATGCTAGATCCCTGATCGCCCCGACTAGGCTCCACTACTGCTCAACTGGAAACAAAACAACACAACGAACACGATCTTCATCGAGCTCCCACTTGAGCTTAGATACGTCACCTGCACTGGTATCATCGGCACCTGAAACTGGTTTTGGAAGTAATCTGTCAGTCACGGGGACTCAGCAATCTCACACCCTCGCGATCAAGACTATTTAAGCTTATGGGTAGGAAAAACGTAGTGAGGTGGAGCTGCAGCAAGCACTAGCATATATGGTGGCTATTTACGCAAATGAGAGCGAGAATAGGAGCAAAGCACGATCGTGAACAAGAAGGATCAAGAAGTGATCCTGAATCTACTTACGATCAAGCATAACTCCAAAACTGTGTTCACTTCCCGGACCCCGCCGAGAAGAGACCATCACGGCTACACACGCGGTTGATGCATTTTAATTAAGTTAGGTGTCAGGTTCTCTACAACCAGACATTAACAAATTCCATTCTGCCCATAACCGCGGGCACGACTTTCGAAAGTTCAAAACCCTGCAGGGGTGTCCCAACTTAGCCCATCACACGCTCTCACGGTCAACGAAGGATACTCCATCTCCCAGGACAACCCGATCAGACTCGGAATCCTGGTTACAAGACATCTCGACAATGGTAAAACAAGACCGGATGAGAAATCCGTACAACTAAAACCAGCCCTCAAGTTTCCCCGAGGGGGCGCTGCAAGGGGCTCTAGTTCGGACCAACACTTAGACAAGCACTGCCCCGGGGGGGGGGGTTAAAATAAAGATGACCCTTGAGTCTGCAGAACCCAAGGGAAGGTGGTAGGTTGTTAGTGCAAATGTAAAACCAAGGTTGGGCCTTGCTGGAGGAGTTTTATTCAAAGCGAACTATGAAGGGGTTCCCCATTATAACACAACCGCGTAAGGAACACAAAATCAAGGAACATAGCACCGGTATGACGGAAACTAGGGCGGCAAGAGTGGAACAAAACACCAGGCATAAGGCCGAGCCTTCCACCCTTTACCAAGTATATAAATGCATTAATTAAAATAAGATATTGTGATATCCCAACAATATCCATGTTCCAACATGGAAAAATCTTCATCTTCACCTGCAACTAGCAACGCTATAAGAGGGGCTGAGCAAAGCGGTAACATAGCTAAACAACAGTTAGCTAGGGAAGGTGGGTTAGAGGCTTGGCTTTGCAATATGGGAGGCATGATATAGCAAGTCACTACTAGGGGAAAGGCTAGCAGCAGTGCGGGTTTTAGGTGTATCAGTAGCGCGGGGACCGGCACTACTAATAAGGCGCTACAGCTACCACATAGCAGTAGCACGTGCTCACCAGTGCTACTGCTACACAAGTGTAGCAGCAGCGCGCTTAATGGAAGCTCGCTACTGATAATAGCTATAGCGCTTCCCCTGTGCGCGCTACTGCTACTACTTCGCTGCTGCTAACTGTTCTCCGCTCGCTACTGCTAATTTTAGTAGTTTTTTTCGGCATATTTGTTTTATATTTGAACAGGCTTTATAGAAGAATCTTTAGCACATAAAAATGTCATCACGATACACATACAAATGCCTGCGAGACCACAAATGTAATCATAGCATATACATACAAATAGTCTCATCATAATCATCATCCAACACAAAGTGGTATCTTGTCATCATCTCGAAAATAGTGATACATGCAAGTCTCAAATACTTGCAACTACAACGTCATCCTTTTACCGAGGTAGCCATGGCTTACGAGGCGATGCTTCCCCCTGTTCCTTTGCTGAAGGCTCTTGAATTTCGCAGCCTTAGCCTTGGCTGCCTCGGTAGCGCAAGTGTCCTTGAACTTTTCGAACTCCTCTTCCGTAAGTGTCGGATTTTCCTCCAGAATCTTGGACAGGGGTTCGTCAGCCTCAATAGCTCGTTTCACCCTCCCTTTCCAGGAGGCCAAATCATTGCTAAACATGCCCATGGCGTGATTGTTAATCTTTTTCATCTTCGGATCATCCCACGGTTGTTCTATGTTATCATCCCAGTCGGGGAACTTGAATCTCTTGTGCAACTTCGTTAGGAGCAACTTCATCAAATGTTCTTTACTCCTTAAGTCATCATCGTTGATGCTCGCGCATTCCCGTAGGATGCATCCTAATTGGTTCCCATTGCACTTGCGAGGTTCTGCCAGCTCTAATGGCTCAAACTTGCCAGGTGCCATCTTTGTGATCACAAGTCGTCCAATCGCTAGTTTGTTAGGTTTTCATATCCTCTACTTCTTATGCTTCCTCATTTCGATAGCGGCATCAGCGCCGGTACCTTCCCCGCCGGTATCTTTCCCACCGGTACCTTCCCCACCGGTCTCGGCGCCGCCATCGGTGCCGGCGCCGTCGGTGTCAATGTCGAGGTCAGTACCATCATCGAGGCCGACCTGCAAACCTTGCTTAGCAGTCAAATAGTCGAGGTACTCTTGTTCACCCTCATAATCCATCCCGTGTGCATCTTGGTTAGAAGGCTTAGTTTCTTCGTTGTTCGACATGTTTCCTATGATTAAGTGTCCTCGTTTATTTCTAGAAGTATGAATAAATGTGAAATGACATAAAAAAGAAATCTATGTGACAGCACTCGATATGCCAACTATGTAGCACAAATCATGCCTTTATTCATGGCAAATTTTGGCATGACCTTTGCTAAAAAATGGACATATCGAGCGCCTGAAATTCACCGGAACGGAAATGAATCAACATTCCGGCGTAACATAGGTCACTCGGATCATTTACCAAAATTGAACCAAAACATCACATGTCCAAATGACATGTTCAAATTCCAAACATGACATGCCCAAAACATGACATATCCACATATCACATGTCCAGTTCAAATTTGCATATAAATTTAGCCTACCTAAATTTGCTTTAACAAGGGATGTTCATTTGGACAATTGCTTAAATGCTGCCTTTTCTTTTAACTACAATTGCTTAACCCTAAATTTTTGTCCTATTTTAAAACCTAGCTAAATTCATAACTAAATAGATAGCCTAATTAACCTACTTCCCTAACTAAAACCTAAGTAAATTAACTGAAGATCCCTAGCTAGCAGAGAGAGGGGGGCTACAGAGGGTGCAGGGGCGAGGAGGCAGGCCCGACGACGGCCGAGGTTGGGAGGGGAGGAAGTAGAGGAGGGAGGCGAGGGCCGACGGGTCAGGGGCAAGCGCGCCGGGGTCGGGGGAGAGCGTCGGGTCGGGGGCGAGCGCTGGGGTCGGGGGCGAGGGCCGGGTCGGGGGTGAGCGCCGTCCGGTGTCGGGGGCGAGCGCCGGGGTGTGGCGGCGCGACGTGGGAGAGAGTGGGGATTTGGGGGTAAAAGAGGCGGGATGAAGCAGAGGGAGAGTGAGAATTTTGGGTTAAGTGGACGTAGCAGTAGCGCGTTTAGACAAAACGCGTTGCTACTACCTTCACTAGCTGTAGCGCGTTTAGACAAAATGCGCTTCTACTACCTTCACTAGCTATAGCGGTTTAGATAAAATGTGCTGCTACTACCTTCACTAGCTATAGTGGTTTTATAAGGAAATCGCTACTGCTAGCTTGACTGTAGCTATTTTATAAGGAAATCGCTACTGCCAGTTTTCCTTTTGCTTTTCCTTTATTTTCTCCCACTTTTATTTCCCAAGAGCAGTGAACGAAGGGAAGGCGATATATATTGCATCATTTGACCGTTAAATATGTATACAAAATAGGAACATATATATTACATCATTGCACCCATGCATAATAATGGCTAAGTGTGTATACAAAATAGGAACATATATATATATATATTACTTCATTTGACAGACAACATACGGTTCCTCAGCGCTGATGTTTTCGTTTTTGAGTCAGCTTCTTTCCCTTCTTGTTCGTCGAAGAATAATTGAGCCTCTCATTGTGACTTTGCCTTTTCCATGGAGTACGATTTTTCTTAGGTAACGTAGTATTGATTCTTCTTTTGACGTATACTTCGTCATCATCGTCATCTTCCCTCATTGGGTTGCCCTAATGATCATAGTCTTCCTCGTTGGCGACTCCATCCATTCCAATGATGTTCCTTTTGCCTCACCTCACGACAACACGACTGGGATTGCATGGGTCGGTTAAGAAGAAGCATTGTGTCACGTGCTTAGCGTGTACCCATGGCTTGTTTTTGGCGATAGCGTTCACGGTAGCGCTCTTGGCGTCGGGTATAGTCATGGTAGTGAAAATCCGGTTTTCTCTTTCGACATTCTTAGCCCATCTGGCACGGAACATCATCGTGTTGTGCAGTCCAGGGCAAAAGCTGAGCAAGATTGAGTCATGCTAGGGCAATCTGTAAATGCAAACAGGGACATGTATGGATAGAGCATAACATTATATCAAAATCATCCTTACTGAACATACTCAAAAGAAGCATGGATCTCTCTGTAGCAACATGAATACATGGCATAAAAATAACAGCAGAGCAAAGACTTAGTGAAATCAGCAACATCACGAGAGCTACTTTGCATGCTTGTGCTAGTCACCACATTGATCACAAAAATACATGGCATACACCCCTGTAAAGATGGCATGGCATGTAACAAAACACATGTAGAGCTCATGTCCACATGCAGCACACAATAATCATGGCAAAAATGAGAAATGCTCATAATCTGATAAGAATCAGGAACTAACATTCTATAGCACTCTTGCATCAACAATTAGGGCATCAAGATTGACTCAAACAAGCATGGTGCAATGGAATGAAATGAAGACCACATCATGATGAACATTGTGATATATTGCACGCACAAAACGGAGGTCAAGATGAGTAGTTATGGCATGATGAACAAAGCATAAAAAAACTATAGGGATTCGGGACTTAGAGAAAATTCAACCTCCGGAAGAAGTCAACGGGATGAGGACGTGCGGGATGAGGGGATCTGGGACGCAACGAGGCCGTTTGGATCGGTGTCCTGGTGGATCTCATCCACCCGGACCGGATCTAGGACGAGGCCGTCCAGATCGGCGGAACCCGAGCCGGCCATGGGACCCGGGCGGCGCGGAAGCCGAGGGCGAGGCGGCGGCGGGGAAACTGCGGCGGCGGCCGGACGGAGGACGGCAGCGCGCTCGCCGGCGTGGAGGCGGTGACGCTCGTCGGTGGCGGCGGCCAGCGAGGGGAACGGCGGGAGGGAGGCGAGGCGGCACCGGGCGATGGCGGGCAGTGGCTCCAGTCGCCGGCGGGAGGAGCAGGGGCGGCGCATGGTGGCGGAGACGTCAGCGGGCGACGCGCAGGGCTCCGCGGGGCGCGGGAGCCCGCGGGAGGTGGCGGCGCGGCGAACCGGCCCGGGGGGCCGGATCTGGGCCTCCCGGGCCCGTGCGGGCGCGGAGGAGAGAGAAGGCCGGCGCTGGTGATGTGGCGGCGGCGGATTTGCAGGAGGCGGCGGCAGAGCTGAGGTGGCGGACGCTGATTGGGCGGAGTGAGGTGGCCGGCAGACGCGTCCGACGCGGACGGACATGTCTGGTGGCATGGGGAGGAAGACGCTAGGGTTTCATCCGCGAATGTTCGGGGGGAGGTGCAAATATATAGGTAGAGGGATCTAGGAGAGTCGAAATGAGTTGCGGTTTTCGGCCACGCGATCGTGATCGAATGGTTAAGAGGATGGAGGGGGTTTGGATGGGTTACGGGCCACTTTGGAGGGGTGTTGGGCTGAAACACACACGAAGCCTTTACGGTTCCTCGGTTAACCGTTGGAGTATCAAACGAACTCCAAATGGCACGAAACTTGACAGACGTTCTATCGATGGTGTACCAAGGCCACTTGGCAAATCTCGGTCCATTCCGAGAAAGTTTAGCCCCCGCACACGAAAAGAGACAAAAGGGGATGCCGGAGGACATAGGAGTGCCTGATTGCAAAACGGACAACGGGGAAAGTGCTCGGATGAATGAGACGAACACGTATGCGAATGCGATGCATATGATGACATGATATGAAATGCATGACACGCAAACAAATGATAAGGAAAAAACAGCGAATAACTGGAAGACACCTGGCGCAATGGTCTCAGGGCGTTACACCAGGTCCTCTCCCCAAATATTGAGCGGGAAGGGAACAACGACCAATTTGAAAGGGGGCAGCTAGTACAAGCTATCCTGACAAAAGGTGGACTTCGCGTGCCAAAGGCTCTGGTGGTGACGCCGCCCTAGGCTCCATGGCGACCTCCGTCTTGCCGTCCTTCTGGTTTTGGTCTCGTTGCACCAATATGGAAACCTTTGCTTGATACCTCGGTACTCCGCGCCTGCGCTTGCCCCCTTAGAACCAAAGAGGAAACAAGGACGCTGCGCGCGCTGGCGCCCGCCTGGTCTCGATCGTCATGGCTTACATCACGAGAACCTCGCGATGTTCGCCCGACCTTGAACTCTCCGCCCCTCATGAGCTGGCCTGAGGAGGTTGCTCCCGAGGAGGTCTTGTGTCGTCCTCCTCGTGAGGCTTGGCCCCTTGCGAGGGTCTTGATTTCTTGTTGATGAAGATGGGCCGTACAGGCTTGCCAGCAAAGCCACACCATGGGCCGCAGGCATGCAAGTCTGGGGACCCCCATTCCCAGAACGCCGACAAAGATAAAGGCAGGAAATGGTGCCCACACAGAAAATGGCTAAGGACTAAAGCATATGCGTAGGCTGAGTCGGCTCCTTGCCTCACCCATCGGCTGCCGAGCAGCGACCGGCCGATTTCTAAACTCAACTCCTTACCCTCTACAAATGGCTAAGTACTTGCCTTCCCAAAGCGTCCATGTACTTGACCCGGCCACAGACCGCAGAGCAGCTGTCCGGTTGGCAAGACGATAGCTTAGGGAAGGCGGCAAAGGAAAAAGGCTAGATGAGCAGAAGGAGAAAGACAAGTTGAGAATCGGCAAAAATAATTTACTTAAAGGCTTATGGCCAACATTCAACAAAGTTTGAATACATGCCCAGCGGGTGGAATTGCACCAGCTAAGGGAAGCCGGATCAGAAGGGTCGGCGGAGGTCGAGGCTCCGGGTGGTGGAGCGGCCGCCTGGTCGATCTCGGCCTGGTCAACACCAGCGGCAGCCGGCTCTTCTGCGTGCCGCCCGTTTGTTGAGATCTGGTCGGGATGAGGCTGGTTGTCGCCTCCATCATCCGACACATCATCTCCGCCGTCTTCACCCTCATCCTCCTCTGCTTCGCCTTCATCGCTAGAGGCGATCCCCTCCACCGATTCCTCGCCGCCTTCAGGGTTCAGCCTAAACCAGTTGGGCGACACCTTGGCGCCCTCTTCAGTCAGCTCGGGGAGGAAGACGCTGGTGTCCATGTACTCGGTGACCACAGTAGAACGACGGTAGAGGTCGGGCGCCACCATCGCTAGCTCTTCGGCGACTTCAGCATGGAGGGTGGCCAGCTGATCCAAGTTCAGCCAGGGGTACCATCCCTTGACGAACTGCAGAGCCTGACGTGCGCCGGCCCGGGCTGCGGAGCCTTTCCTTGCTTCAAAGCGGCCAATGGCCACCTCCAACCAATCGGAGGAGAAGCGGAGTACCTGGTCAGATGGCGGAGACCATTTGAGCTCTAGCGCGCTGCAGACGGCGGAGCACTCTGTGGGCCGGCTGAAGGCAAGCCTAAATGGCAAGAAGCTACTCAGCGAGGGTCCGAGGGGCGTTGGGTGCAATCTCTGCACCAGCCAGCCTTCGCTTGTCACGGCGGGCCTTGATGGCCTGGCTGGCGGCGACGACATGACCAGGGAAATACTCTACACAAGAAGAAAAAAGCAACGTGAATTTAGAGGTCCGGCTTGAACGAGTGGTCGGCTGACGGAAGAAAGGGAAGGGTGGCTTACCATCGAGCATGTCCTTAATCTCGCCGTAGCCGTCGGTCAAGGCATTCTCCTGGTCAACCCAGCTCGAGCGCTGGGTCTCAAACTCAGCATCGAGCGCCTTCTCCGCGTCCTGGAGTTTTTGCAGCTCTGTCTAGTGCTGGTCAGCCTGGTCAGCCAATTACTTGGCCAGGCGGTCGCGCTTCTGCCCCATCCGGCTGCGCTCCTCCTCCTTGGCATGCAGCGTGGTTTGTGCTTCGCCCAGGCGTTGCTCCAAGTCGGCATTGGCTCCTACGAAAGACCAAAAAAGAAAAGACAATCAACAAGATAGCAAAAGAAAAAAAGAGTAGTCACTACAAGATCCGGCCTGACTGCTCAGCAGTCAGCATGAATCTCGGGGACTACATCCCGCGGGTGCGCTGGCATGCCCCTGCATGAATAAGAAAGAAGTACTTATGCCTACTGTCGGTCAGTTCGGCGGCCCGCTTGGCCAGCTCCCGGACATGGGAGTTGAAGGCGGCCGCGCGAATATTGTTATAATCCTCCAACCAAGACAAGAGAAGAAATAAGAAGAGATTAGTACTCGGAACTTACCTTAATTTCTGAGCCGCCTGCTCGGCAGACGGCCCGGAACTCGGGGGCTACACCCAATGGGTGCGCTGGTGCGCCCCCACGGATGACTTTAAGAAAAATGCAAAGCTCAAAAGACATACCCGAATGGCGGCCCACGTCGCCAGGAACTCTTTGATGTACTGTTGGAGGGCGGTGCTTTGAGCCTGGAGATGGGCCTGGACATCGATGGCGGCACGATTAAGCATGTTCATCCTGCCTCCGGGAGTCCATTCCTACGGGGCGGCACTGCTGGCTTCGGCGTCGGGGGCTGAAGAGCTAGCGGCCCCAACTTCCAGTGGCCTTGGCACCAACACCGCTTTCTCCAGGCAACGACGCCCCTGAGCGCGGAGCACCAGGGCAGAGCTCACCACCAGCTCATTGCCGGCTGCTGGCACCGAGGGCTCCTCTGGCCGGCTACTAGGAGCATCAGCAGTTGGCGCCTGCTGTGGTTCCTCCGCCCCCAAGATGATGGCGTCGCCTCCTCCACCTTCCACGACCGGCTGGTCATCGCCAGCTCCTCCAGTCGGCACCTCAGCCCCTAGCGCTGGCGGAGCGACACGTAGAGGGATGATCAGCTATGGCGCCTGGACGAATGTGGCCTTTTCTGCCCCCGCCTTGGCGACCACTTCCGCCCGCTCCTTGGCCGCGGTGTCGGCCTGGGCTCTGGCAGCCGCGTCGGCCTCTTCCAGCACCGCCTTCGCCGCCTCCGCCTTTTGCCGCTCGGCCTCTTCCCACTCTTCACACACCTCCCACGCGTTCTTCTCTATTGCCGCCTAGAGCTTGGCGTGCGGGTATATGTGGCGGGTGTTGCCATAGCTTTCCACTCCCTATGATGGAAGCAGAGGCCGACCGCTCAAGGGAGACCGGGGCGCTGATCAAAGAAAAGGCAAGGAGAAATTTCAGAAAGAATCATTGCTAGTGAAGCAAAGAAAAAATGCAAGATAAGTTGAAGTACTTAAGGGGATAATACTGGGGGCTGCTTCGGGGCCCTTGTGAATTGGTCCGCCTTCGCGGGGCCATCATGCCGCCTGGTCACGGCGGCCGGGTTCCTCAGTTTCTTCGGCTGGCGACCGAGCAACGTCCTGGCGGCTCGGCATTTCTGTGAGCCGCCTAGCGCGGCTGGCGGTGCTGATGAGCTCCCGCTGGCCCTGTAGGATCCGTGAGTGCGACGTGGCTCATCTTCCTCCTCCTCGTCGTCCGGCCACGCCTCGATGCCGCCTCCTCCGGAGCCGCCTGCTCCGCTGCCACCGCCTGCGGCGTCGTCTTCCTCCAAGGTGGCCGCCGCCAAGTCGGGGTCATCCATGTCACTCAACGCCTGGCTGGACAGGTATTCTTGGCCTTACTCCACGGCGTTGGCTGCCGACTGTGACGAGAGGATCTGCGCAAAGTGATTAGTTGATCAGACAGCAAGAAGAAGAACTCGGCGCGCAAGAAGAAAAAGAGATGTGGACGTACCGCGGGCAGAGGGTCTATGCGGGAATATGGTAGCTTGCCGAACTATCACTCTACCTCCGAGAGCTTGCAGTTTGAGATATAGTTCACCAGGCGGGCCACCATCTCCTTGGTGCACGTCTGGCTTGGGTCCCGATGCCCGCTCAACCGGCTAATCAGGTGCGGCCGGGCTTGGAGGGGGAGCACCCGGCGGGCCACGAAGGCGGTCAGCAGATTCGAAGCCTTCAGGCCCTCCGACTGTGTCAACTCCCGGAGCTGGGCGATGGCGGCAAGGAAGGCGGCCGATTATGCCTTTGGTTTCAAGGCCTAATTGGTGCGGGGTTTGGCTGGCGGGCCGGCCTTGTACACCGGCAGGTTGACGAAGTTATGCTTCGGGTGGACGTTTTTCACGTAGAAATACGACCGCTGCCAGAGCTTGACTGAATGCATCAGGCTGATTGCCGGGAAGCAGTTCCCGGCACCCGGTCGGCGCACTTCAATAAAAGCACCGCACTGTGCCGCCTCGTTCTTGGCGGCGGTGCCAAGTTTGGTGTAGAAGAATTCACCCCACAACTCGAGGGTGGGGGATTGCCAAGGTAGCCCTCGCAGAGGGTGACGAAGGCCGACAACAGCACCAACGTATTGGGTGTCAGGTGGTGCGGCTGAAGGCGGTAGAAGTGAAGGAAGGCCCGGTGGAAATCGCTCGCCGGCAGCCCGAGGCCGGGGATGAAGTGCGAGTGGAAGACGACCCGCTCGTCTTTCCACGGTGCTGAGAAGATCTCCTCCTCGGGCGGCGGGCGTGCCCGGACGTGGTTCTCGCCGGGCAGCCGCCGCATTTGGCCGAGGTACGTGTTGTGGTCCTCATGCACGTTGGAGCCATCCCACGCTCCGGCCCTCGTCATGAGGCTCGGACTCAACAGAGGCGAAGAGCTTGGCAATGCGAGCAGACCCGCGGTTGCGCGATGGCTCCGCGAGCGAGAAGTGCTTGTCGACTAGGAGCCGCGGTGGCTCTTCGACAGAGTTGCCGGAGTAAGGCAACGGCAGTGGGAGGAGGAAGAAAGAGGGGAGAGTGGGGGCGCGCGTGCATCTGCCACCCCTCACCTCCCCCTACTTATAGCCCCAGACGGCGAAGCTGAAGGAGCAAGAACGTGGGGAACATGGGATTAACTGCGCCCACGTCCCCACAATCCCTCTTTAATCGCGCAGTAACAACGTGAAGTTACTTCGCGGTGGGATTCCAACCATTTGCCTCAGCCGCACCGGATCCGTGCACGCGCCGAGGTACAGTAGTGGCGAGCCCTAGCATGCGTCAATGTCCCGTCATACGCGTGGGCTGGCAGGACGGTCTAGCCGGTAGGAGCCGCGTGGCGCGCAGACAGCGGGTGTCCAGGCTGCCAGCCGGCTGGCGTGCCATCCGGCCCCCGCCGCGACATTTCAAAAAAGCAGACGGTCCGCCAGGTTGCGACCAGCTCGTACCAATCGGCACTTCAAAGGACAGACAGAACAAGATCTTTAGGTCACTTAGAGTAGGAAGCTGCTGAGGCTTCTCTCCTTTTTCAGCCGCGGCGCCCCACCAGCTTCGGGGACTACTGTTGGAGTAAATGACCACGGGTAGCCTCATCAGCCTCCCACGGTGTTTCAAGACATCGGGGCCGGCTGGGCCCCTCAAGAATCAAAGACCAAAGCACCACCTTCTTTGCGGTCGACTGGTCCAAGAGGCCAGCTGCCAGAACACGGCAAGGCTCAGAAGAAGGCCCTAAGGAGGGACGGCTCTTAGCAGGCGCCCTCCAGAAAGGCCGGCTCATAACAGGCGGCCTCCAAAGAGGCTGTCTCCTAGTAGGCGGCCAAATCTCCCTCAAAGTTTGCTCCACATTATGACGATGAGACAGGGTGCAGCTACAGTGATGCCTGCCACCCCCGAATATAGGTTGGAGCATGGCCACAGTGCGGCGTACTGGGCGAACATCCCTCTCCCGGCGCGGCACTATTGCCACGCAGCCCATGACATCACCATGGCAGAGAAGGCCATGCTCCCACTACGAGCTGTCGATACGGCCCCGAGCGACGGGCCCTACCTATCAGTGAGAAGCCAGAAGGCGGCGAACTCGGACCAGTCGGCATGAGCGGAGGCCGACTCCCGGCAGGCGGCCCTCTTCTTCCCTCAGAGTTTGTGCGCCATTAACCAGAAGGGACGGGGAGTGGCTAAAGTAAATACCCGCCAGGCAGCGGCACTGTAGCCATGTCGTCCCCGACAAAGCGTGCATCATCAGCAACTTTGCCCCATTAATAAGCAACTGGCGAGACCCGCAAGCGGCGGGCATGGCCTGTCGGTGAAGTACGAGACAGCTGATGGGGCCCACCAGGCGGCGGGCCCCAGCGGTCGGCGGAGAAGCCGGCACCTATAGACACTGACAGCCGGGTCCACACTCGGCTGGATTACCATTCTACCCCTGGGGCTAGGCCTATATAAACCCCCCAGGGCACCCATGCAAAGGGTTCAGCCTCACTGAGACCTTAACACACCCACACACGCATATAGAGGGAGGAAGCTAGGGCTAGCATTGTTCTCCTTCCCCCTCTAGAGAAATAGCTCAAGGATCAAGCTTGTAGCCACCATTGTTGCTTGAGTGATCATGCGGAGACCCCGCAGAGCGGGTGTAGGGGTGTTATCTTCTAGGAGAGCCCCGAACCTGGGTAAGATTCGCCGGCGGGCATGTTTGCACCTTATCCCATTTCCTGGCACCAACGACGTATTATTAGCCCCCTCCATGATAAGCCATCCGTTGGCATATGTCGCACGACACCCCCGACAAACATCTTCGTCACCTTCCCCAATCTATCTACAGTGGTCCACTCTCCCGCAACCCATTGTACCCTCTACTTGAACATGGTGCTTTATGCTTCATATTATTATCCAATGATGTGTTGCCATCCTATGATGTCTGAGTAGATTTTCATTGTCCTATTGGTAATTGGTGAATTTCTACGATCGGTTTAATTTGCTTGTGGTTATGTTCCTGTCCTTTGGTGCCCATCATATGAGTGCGCGCGTGGATCACACCATAGGGTTAGTTGTAAGTTGATAGTATTGGGGGGCAAGAGTGACAGAAGCTTCAAACTAGCATAGAAATTGATGAATACGGGATTGAAGGGGGACCAATATATCTTAATTCTATGGTTGGGATTTGTATTAATGAACGTTAGCAGTTGTGGATGCTTGCTAATAGTTCCAATCATAAGTGCATAGAATTCCAAGTTCGGGATGACATGCTAGCAGTGGCATGTCCCACATAAAACTTGCTATCAGTCTAGTAAATTAGTCAATTGCTTAGGGACAATTTCACAACTCCTACCACCACTTTCCACACTCACTATACTAACTTTATTGCTTATTTACCTAAAACAGCCCCTAGTTTTTATTTATGTGCTCTTTATATTCTTGCAAACCTATCCCGTTACACCTACAAAGTACTTCCAGTTTCATACTTGTTCTAGGTAGAGTTATATTGGTGTGCGATAGAACTTGAGGGAATATTTGTTCTACCTTTAGCTCCCTGTTGGGTTCGACACTCTTACTTATCGAAAGAGGCTACAATTGATCCCCTATACTTGTGGTTATCAAGACCTTCTTCTGGCGCCGTTGCCGGGGAGTTATAGCATGGGGTGAATATTCTCATGGGTTCTTGTTTGCTTTATCACTAAATAGTTTTTATTTTGTGCTCTTGTTTTGTATCTTTAGTTATGGGTAGGAAATGCAAAATACCAAAAAAATTAGTGGTACCTACTGAACTAATGGTTGAAGAACCACTCAATATCTATCACACTACTGAAGCTTTTTACTTGGATCATCTTCGATCCCTACGTGATCAGGCTGAAACCCCAACTAGCTTAGTTGAGGGAAAATCTTTAGATGAGCATGCTTGTTATGTGCGACACCACATATTTGAAAAGGGAAACTTTTACTGGATCAAATTCATTGTTTGTAGTGCTATGCTTGGCATTTATGTGAAATATATGATTGTACTTGTTGTTATAAAGACCCTAAGAAAGACCTTCCTTACCAATGTGAGTTTATTGATAATGGAATCGTATCTTCCTATACTAAGGGTGTTTATAATTACTATGATGTTCAACAAATTGAATAATTTGTTGCTTTTAGGGGTACGTGTCAAATTGCTTCTTTTATTAAAGAGTGTGATACTACTCTATACAAATATGAAAATTTGGCCATACTTAAATATTGCTATGATAATTATGCTTCTAACCCTTACATTAAACCATATATTGAGGACTCCTCCGATGTCCAAGAAGAGACTATTATTTTGCAGGAGTCTATGGAAGAAGAAATTAAGGACATTGTGAGCTCATTGGATGAAAAAGATGAGGAGGAGAGCGAAGAAAAAAAGGAGGAAGAGCGGATTGATCACCCATTCCCACCATATAATTAGAGTAACTCTTTGTCCCATATATTGTTTAATTTACCTTTGAATTTACCGAAGGATGAATGCTATGATGATTATTATGATCATGTTGATTCTTTTGAAATACCCCTTTTTGATGATGCTTGCTATAGTTGGGGCCAAGATGCCAATATGAATTATGCTTATGGAGATGAGCTTGCTATAGTTCCTTATGTTAAAAATGAAATTGTTGCTATTGCACCCATCCATGATAGTCCTATTATCTTTTTGAATTCTCTCGACTACACTATATCGGAGAAGTTTGCCCTTATTAAGGTTATATTGATGGGTTGTGTTTTACTACTACACATGATGATTTTGATAGATATAACATGCATGTCCTTGCTGCTCCTACTTGCAATTATTATGACAGAGGAACTACATCTCTGCCTCTCCATGTTTCCAATATGATAAAATTGCAAGAAACTGTTTATACTATGCATTGGCCTTTACTATGTGTGCATGAATTGTTATTTTATGACATGCCGATGCATAGGAAGAGAGTTAGACTTCTTTGTTGCATGATAAGTTACTTTGTACTCACTACTAGATCACAAATCATTGTTAATTAAAATTGGCTTTGATATACCTTGGGATACGGGTGGATCCATTACTTGAGCACTACATGCCTAACTTAATGGCTTTAAAGAAAGAGCTGCCAGGGAGACAACCCGTAAGTTTTCGAGTGTAATTTATTTCTATTATGTTCTTTTATAAAGTTTAAAAATGAAAACAATAACGAGGGGAACCAAAAACTTTTTCAAAAAGAAAAGCGAAAGTAAGAAAGACGAGCATTGTTAAAGTCGGAGCTAGCCTTGAACTTTGTTCATGCCCATGGAAACTTTGTGACCCTTGATTACATAAACTTTTCAACAAAAATAATTATCCCCTTGTACAAATCCATTGTATCAAAAAAATAATGTGCCAAGATTTGCCTTTAGGATGTTTACATTGCTTGTTGGTTTGTGTGGTGCAAAACAGAAACTTTGGCTGTAGTGTGCGATTTTACATTTTTTACTGGAACGTCAAAAGTTTCTGAAACTTTTTGCAGTGTATTTATATACAAATTTTTATTTTTACAAATTGTTTCAGAATTTTTGAAGTACTAGACGTATGGTGAATGTTCAGATTAGTACAGACTGTCCTGTTTAAGACAGATTCTGTTTTTGATGCATTGTTTTCTTGTTTTGATGAAACTATCGATTTCTATTAGTGGATTAAGACGTGGAGAAGTTATATTACAGTAGCTACATTGAAAAAAAATATGAATTGGTTTGCAACAGTACATAGACTAGTGAGTTGCTTTATTATACTGATGGATCTTACCGAGCTTTCTGTTGAGTTTTGTGTGGATGAAATGATCAAAGATCGAGGAGGTCTCGATATGAGGAGAGGGAGGATAGGAAAGAGCTCAAGCTTGGGGATTATCAAGGAACCCCAAGTAAATATTTAAGGAGACTCAAGCGTCTAATATTGGGGATGCCCCGGAAGGCATCCCATCTTTCTTCAACAAGTATTAGTATGTTTTCGGTTTCGTTTTGTTCATGTGATATGTGCAAATCTTGGAGCGTATTGTGCATTTTGTTTTCACTTTTATTTGATGCACCATGCTAGTATGAGATAGTCCATGGCTGATTTATAGAATGCTCTTTGCACTTCACTTATATCTTTTGAGTATGGCTTTATAGAATGCTTCGTGTGCTTCACTTATATCATATGATGTTTGGATTGCCTGTTTCGCTTCACATAGAAAACCGCCATTTGTAGAATGCTCTTCTGCTTCACTTATATCTGTTAGAGCGTGGGCATATCTTTTGTAGAAAGGATTAACATCTCTTGCTTCACCTATATCTATTTAGAGAGTTGACAGGAATTGGTCATTCACATGGTTAGTCATTAAATCCTACATAAAACTTGTAGATCACTGAATATGTTATGTTTGAGTCCTTGCAATAGTTTTGCGATATAAAGATGGTGATATTAGAGTTATGCTAGTGTGTAGTTGTGTATTGGAGAAATACTTGTGTGGAAGTTTGTGATTACTGTAGCATGCACGTACGGTGAACCGTTATGTAACGAAGATGGAGCATGAGGTATTTATTGATTGTCTTCCTTATGAGTGGCGGTCGAGGACGAGCAATGATCTTTTCCTACCAATCTATCCCCCTAGGAGCATATGCGTAGTACTTTGTTACATAAGTATGTGAGTTCTTTATGACTAATGTTGATTCCATGGATTATGCACACTCTCACCCTTCCATCATTGCTAGCCTCTCCGGTACCGTCCATTTCCCTTTATCACATTGAGAGTCGGTGCAAACTTCACCGGTGCATCCAAACCCCGAGATATGGTACGTTCTATCACACATAAGCCCCCTTATATCTTCCTCAAAACAGCCACCATACCTACCTATCATGGCATTTCCATAGCCACTCCGAGATATATTGCCATGCAACTTCCATCATCATCATATACATGACTTGAGCATTCATTGTCATATTGCTTTGCATGATCGTAAGATAGCTAGCATGATGTTTTCATGGCTTGTCTGTTTTTTAATTTCATTGCTACGCTAGATCATTGAACATCCTGGTACACCACCGGAGGCATTCATATAGAGTCATATTTTGTTCTAGTATCGAGTTGTAATATTGAGGTGATCATCATTATTAGAGCACTGTCCCATGTGAGGAAAGGATGATGGAAGCTATGATTCCCTCACAAGTTGGGATGAGTCTCCAGACTTTACAAAAAAAAGAGGCCAAAGAAGCCCACCAAAAAGAGGCCAAATAAGCCCACCAAAAAAACACAAAAAGTGAGAGAAAAGAGAGAAGGGACAATGTTACTATCATTTTACCATACTTGTGCTTCAGAGTAGCACCATGTTCTTCATATAGAGAGTCTCTTGAGTTATGACTTTCATATACTAGTGGGAATTTTCAATATACAACTTGGCTTATATATTCCAACGATGGGCTTCCTCAAGTTCCCTAGGTCTTCATGAACAAGCAAGTTGGATGCACACCCACTTAGTTTCAGTTTGAGTTTTCATACACTTATAACTCTAGTGCATCTGTTGCATGACAATCCCTACTCCTTGCATTAACATCAATTGATGGGCATCTCCATAGCATGTTGATTAGTCGCATTGATGTGAGACTTTCTCCCTTTTTGTCTTCTCCACACAACCTCCACCATCATATTCTATTCCACCTATAGTGCTATATCCATGGCTCACGCTCATGTATTGCGTGAAAGTTGAATTGGTTTGAGAACATCAAAAGTATGAAACAATTGCTTGGCTGGTCATCGGGGTTGTGCATGATTTGAATGCTTCGTGTGGTGAAGATGGAATATAGCCAGACCATATGATTTTGTAGGGATAACTTTCTTTGGCCATGTTATTTTGAAAAGACATGATTGCTTTATTAGTATGCTTGAAGTATTATTGTCTTAATATCAAATGATATACTATTTCTTTGAATCACTCGTGTCCTGATCGAGCTGAACGTGTGCTGACCTCGGAGGTGCCGTATGTTTGGTGCTTGATCGTTCAGAACGGGAAGTTCGACTACATCAACCAAATTGTCAAACGCTTCCGCTTTCGGTCTACGAGTGTATGTGGAAACACTCTCCCCCTCTCGTTGCTATGCATCTCCTAGATAGATCTTGCGTGAGCGTAGGAATTTTTTTGAAATTGCATGCTACGTTTCCCAATAGTGGCATCCGAGCGAGGTCTATGCATAGATGATATGCACGAGTAGAACACAAAGAGTTGTGGGTGGTGGTCGTCATACTGCTTACCACCAATGTCTTATTTTGATTCGATGGTAGTTTTGGATGAAGCGGCCCAGACCAACCTTACATGACCACGTTCATGAGACCGGTTCCACCGAGAGACATGCAACTAGTTTTGCATAAAGGTGGCTGGCGGGTGTCTATTTCTCCAACTTTAGTTGAATCGAATTTGACTTTGGCCGGTCCTTGTTGAAGGTTAAACAACAGACTAGATAAATCACCATTGTGGTTTTGATGCATAGGTAAGAATGGTTCTTGTTAGAGGCCCGTAGCAGCCACGTAAAACTTGCAACAATAAAGTAGAGGATGTCTAACTTTTTTGCGGGGCATGTTTTGATGTGATATGGTGAAGAATGATGTGATATACGTTATTGTATGAGATGATCATGTTTTGTAAAAGTTGTCGGCAACTGGAAAGAGCCTTCTGGTTGTCGCCTTATTGTATGAAATGCAAATGCCATGTAATTGCTTTACTTTATCACCATGCGTTAGCGATAGTTGTAGAAGAAATAGTTGGCGAGATGACCATGATGCTACGATGGAGACCAAGGTGTCAAGCTAGTGATGATGGAGATCAGGACAGTGCTTTGGAGATGGAGATCAAAGGCACAAGATGATGATGGCCATATCATGTCACATATTTTGATTGGATGTGATGTTTATCATTTATGCATCTTATTTTGCTTAGTACAGCGGTAGCATTATAAGATGATCACTCACTAAAATTTCAAGGTGTAAGTGTTCTGCCTGAGTATGCACCGTTGCGACAGTTCATCGTGTAGAGACACCACGTGATGATCGGGTGTGATAGGCTCTACATTCACATACAACGGGTGCAAGACAGTTTTGCACATGCGGAATACTTGGGTTAAACTTGACGAGCCTAGCATGTACAGACCTGGCGTTGGACCACTGGAGACCAAAAGGTCGAATATGAATCATAAAGTAGATATGATCAACATAGAGATGTTCACCATTGGCGACTACTCCATCTCACGTGATGATCGGACATGGTTTAGTTGATTTGGATCACATGGTCATTTAGATGACTCGAGGGATGTCTATCTAAGTGGGAGTTCTTAAGTAATATGATTAATTGAACTTAAATTTATCATGAACTTAGTCCTGATAGTTTTTGCATATTTATGTTATAGATCAATGGCTCGTGCTCCCATTGCCTTGAATTTTAATGCGTTCCTATAGAAAACTAAGTTGAAAGATGATGTGATTGAGGTGTTTGTCGGTGTCAAAACCGGCGGATCTCGGGTAGGGGGTCCCAAACTATGCGTCTAAGGCGGATGGTAACAGGAGGCAGGGGACACGATGTTTTACCCAGGTTCGGGCCCTCTTGATGGAGGTAAAACCCTACGTCTTGCTTGATTTATTCTTAATAATATGAGTAGTACAAGAGTTGATCTACCACGAGATCAGAGAGGCTAAACCCTAGAAGCTAGCCTATGGTATGATTGTATGTTGTCCTACGGACTAAAACCCTCCGGTTTATATAGACACCGGAGAGGGCTAGGGTTACACAAGGTCGGTTACAAAGGAGGAGATATACATATCCGTATTGCCTAGCTTGCCTTCCACACCAAGTAGAGTCCCATCCGGACACGGGACGAAGTCTTCATTCTCGTATCTTCATAGTCCAACAGTCCGGCCAAAGGATATAGTCCGGCTGTCTGAAGACCCCCTAATCCAGGACTCCCTCAGTAGCCCCTGAACCAGGCTTCAATGACAATGAGTCCGGTGTGCAGTGTTGTCTTCGGCATTGCAAGGCGGGTTCTTCTCCAGATTTCGAATGTTTGTTAAGCAGTGTCGGGTCCCATAAATGTTGGACCTCTTGGCTTCTGCACCCAATAAGGGCTATCTTCCATGCGTTGAACGAATATGAGGAGCCAGGGCGTTTTTTACATTCGCTCCCCAAACCAGATAAATAAATTGTCTATTAAAGGGATGGGGATTCTTAGATCCAATCCATATCATCCTCCCCCAGCAAGAATCCATCGGAGCACGCTTCGGAAAAATTCATTCTAGCATGGCCGACAACCGCAGCTCCTCCTCCCGCCCCTGTAGCCCTAAGCCCGGTGATAGGGAGAGGTATTCCGTCCCACATAGTCGATTAGTTGAACTACAGACTAAGGGATTTCTCCCTCCAGCGTATATGGTTCACGTTCGAGCCGGGCTCGCCACCTACAATGGCGGGGAGCAAGCAGAGAGCTTCCCCAGTCCCTCTACGGGAGAGCGGGTATGCCTTGTTCCTTATTTATTAAGGGGACTCGGATTTCCAATTCATCCGTTCCTCCGCGGGCTCCTGGAGTTTTACGGCCTCCAACTACCCAATTTCACCCCTACTTCCATATTACACATCACCGGCTATGTTGCCCTCTGTGAGTTATTCCTGGGCTGCGAGGCTCATTTTGAGCTGTGGAAAAGGTTATTTTGCCTCGTCCCTTGCACACAGAAGGGGCCACTTTATCAAGTGGGCGGAGCCGAAATATGGCGCATTGCCGAAACCGGATACCTGTCCGGTACTCCGAAGAATACGTCCGAAGACTGGCCTTCGGAATGGTTTTATATGGAGGACGTCCCCCTTTCAGATCCTGTTCGGCGGGGTCTTCCTGAGTTCAGCAATGCTCCACTGAAGAAATGCCGAAGTTGGCACCCACGGTGCCCCCAGGAGGAAGACAGCGGAGAAGTCCTTTACCTGATGAACCGGATTAAAGCGCTGGCTCAAGCAGGATTGACAGTAATCGAGGATTTGTCAGTATGCATAATGCGGGGAGTGCAACCACTTCAATATCGAGGGCACGCCCTGTGGTGTTTTAACGGGGAAGATGACGCCACCCGTTGCGGGCGTAAGGGTCCGGACAACGCTGCCGCTTTAGCAAAAATTATGTCCGAATTGTTCAAGGGAGAGGAAGAGGAGTTCATCTGCATCAAGCCACGGGATGGATTCTCCATGTACAACCCTCCAAGCTGGGTGAGTTATATCTCCTTACTCCCATTCTTCCCGTATTCTTTGTCGCAGGTACTCACCTTGCTATTTTGCGGCAGGAACTGCGAAAAGCCATAAGGGAGGTCAGCAACCCATCTCCACAACCAGAGGACCCTGACCGGGCCCTCGGTCCCGGACTCGAAGAAGATCCGGACATATTTCGTGGAGCTGATAGACCGGCAGTTCTATCAATTAAGCTGTGATGACGCCATGGTGGCCATTACGGCCGACTATCCCGGACTGCTTCCTGTTGTCGCACGTAAGAAAAACCAAAAAATTCAAACTCCAAAAACTAGGATCCCCTTTTAGACACTTCACCTACCATATACATATGGTGTTTTACAGGGAAGGCATTCGGGATGCCACGCCGAACCCGCAACAACTCGCCAACAAGAGGCACCGAGGCCGGGCAGGCCAAAAAGGAAGGCGGTCAGGACGGAGACGCCGGCGCAGAGGAATGACAGAAACCCCGCTCCGTGGTTGTTGTCTTTCTCGAAATGTAATGACGTCCATGTTTCTTTAACAGAAAAAACGCTCGCCGGAATATGTCCGGTAATGCTGCCGATCACGCTTCCCCAGTCGGGCTCGAGGACCGGACATAGAGGCGGAAGCCGACATGGGGCGGACGCCGGATACTCCCCCTACAGAGTATGCAGATAGACTATCCGCTACAAATTCAGAAGTGGAGAGCGGCATGAATCATAGGCGTTGCTGGCCCGTACTCCGCGACACTTGCTTTTCATCAGAGGCATTTGATGCCTTCAATTCTGAAGAGGCGTACCTCCGTGCTGCTCAAAATGGTCTAGCCAGAGCCACAGACTAGTATGTAAATGTTCTACGGGTAAGCAAATCTGACGATTATATGTATCAGTAGCCCCTGAGACTTGAAACAATTAGCAAAACTGATTTAAGGATCATCTTATTGTGCAGGTTCTTATAGAGAAGAGTACTCGACTGTCACAGGAGCTGGAGGAATGCAAGACCCAACTGCGGGCCCCTGTTGCCGCATTGAAGGAACCTAAAAAGTCCCCAGCTAGTAACATTTGTTTCAAAGAATTATGGTTACCATATAGCATGTGGCGTGGCTGCGGATCTAACAATAGATGTTGCAGATGAATCCGGAGAGAATCCAGAGGACCAGCATGTCGTACGACAGCTAAAGGCTGGCGAACGCATGCTGACTGAGGTCAGGCGGGAGGAAAACAATCTCCAAGACGCCAATACCAAGATGAGCGTGGAACTAAAAGATGTTCGAGCCCAGCTTGCAGACTCCGAGAAGGAGAATAAGCGGCTTCAACGCGGCATTTTCAGCAAGTGCTTGAACGAACCCTTTTGAAGGAGTTCGGCGAAGAAGTCAGCTAACAGAGTTATGTCTTCAGGTATGCTGACGGGCCGTCCCGCGGAGGAGATGCCTGGGTCTGCGGGTGATCTTCTGCCCGAGCTTTCGCAACTGCACGA
Organism: Triticum urartu; assembly: GCF_056163025.1. Classification (NCBI taxonomy): domain Eukaryota; kingdom Viridiplantae; phylum Streptophyta; class Magnoliopsida; order Poales; family Poaceae; genus Triticum; species Triticum urartu. The sequence continues at coordinate 188,477,986 of NC_141877.1, read as the reverse complement.
ACAAGTTCAGCAGGTGATGCAAGGTATTGCTCAGGCCTTATGGCCATCCGTCTCCCTGCCACAAGGCACTAGAGAGCTTGCGGAGAAGCTCAAGGGAGCACGGTGGCGCTTCCGCTTATGGAAGATATCATCCTGCCGTCAAGGTGCCAGGGAAGCATGGGCCATGGTGAAGACACGGTATACCGAGGCTGACCCAAACCACATGGCCGAGGTCGGACCTGTGGGGCTCGATGGGAAAGAGATCCCCGTTAGCTTAGTGTATGGGCAAGTAGAGTTAGCTGCAAAGTATTCCCAACAGGATTGTAGGCTAGACAGCCTGTTGGATGGTATAGAAGAGGAATTTAGTCAGTCTACATGACTATGTAATTAGAGTGACATGTATAATGCCTTCTAGCCGGATTGTAAATCATTTGTCATGGCGGACCTTTTCGCTTCGACCTCGGGACATGATAGTCCGGAGTGTGTCCGAATACCCGCTCGGTTATATAAGAACCGGGGTATGCGTGGAAACCAGGCGTAGGGGTCATTAGTGCTTGAACAGACAAGTATCCAACTAGTTATGTTATATTACATGGGTAGTAAGAAACATCTTCCAGGGAGAATAGTTCCGTTAAGGGTTCCTTTCCCTGGGTATGCATGCCCTAAAGTGCATGTCCAGACTGCGAGAGGAAACGCAGGAAAAAACATCTTGGGGCACATATGGAAAATAAATAAAAAACATCTTTTGTTCACCGACCGAATATTCCCTTAAGAACGCTAGCTTTCGGCCTCACCCAGTCTGAGGGGTACACATCCGGCTGACCCGACAGTAACAATCGCAGAGGTGCTCCCCTTATGCCCTAGCCGAATTAACGGGAACTTAGGGCATAAATACAAGAGCCAGGCTACCCAGCTTGGCCAAAACTTAAGTCATATCGATGCATATAATGGCGAAGAAAAGGTACATGCAGAAGAATAAAACATGTGCGGGGCATGAAGCCCAGATAAATAATTAAGCTTCTATGTAAGAAGCCCCTAGGTATAATGAGCGCGGTTAGCGCGTCAATAGTGTGAAAGCAAGGCACATGTTAGCCCTTGAAGGCCTTGAGAAAGAATAAAAGAAAGAAAGAGAAAAAGACAGATAATGTATATGCAAAAAATTGATAGAGGAAGGAGACAAACATAGAGTCCGGCGCTAGGCGTAGAATCTTCGAAGCCTGGATGCGTTCCATGGGTTCGGCTCAAGTCGATTATTCGATGCATCCCGCAGACGGTATGCTCCACCGGTCAAAACTTGGTCAATAATGAAGGGACCTTCCCATTTGGGCTCGAGCTTGTTCTTTTTCTTATCCGGCAGGCGTAGAACTAGTTCGCCAACGTTATAAGTTTTGGCCCGTACTTCTCTGCTTTGGTATCTCCGAGCCTGTTGCTAATAGAATGCGGAACGGGCTTTTGCCACGTCGCACTCCTCCTCCAGGGTGTCCAGACTATCCCGCCGATCGAGCTCGGCTTCTCTTTCTTCATACATGCGCACTCGAGGTGAGTCATGAATTATGTCACAGGGCAGAACTGGCTCTGTGCCATACACCATAAAGAAGTCTGTGTATCCGGTAGTGCGATTCGGCGTGGTCCGCAACCCCCAGAGTACGGTTTCGAGATCCTCTACCCAGTGCGTGTTAGACTCTGTTAAGGACCGCACTAATCTGGGTTTGATGCTGCTCATGATAAGACCATTCGCTCGCTCAACTTGGCCGTTGGTTTGTGGGTGATAGATGGAAGCATAATCGATCTTGATACCCATGTTGCTACACCAGAGTTTTACCTCGTTGGCCGTGAAGTTCGTGCCTTTGTGTAACGCCCTCGATGCGGCTATATCTCCTACGTGTCGAAGCACGACTTAGAGGCATAACCGCATTGAAAGCAATGTCGCAAGTGAGGTAATCTTCACAACAACCCATGTAAATAAATAAAGGGGAAAAGGTACATAGTTGGCTTACACTCGCCACGTCACACAAATACATAAATTAGTCATTACATTCATCCAATACACTCAGGGTCCGACTACGGAACCAAAATAAAGATCAACCCCCAAATGCGACAAAGTCCCCGATCGCCCCAACTAGGCACCACTACAGATCATCTGGGAAAGACACGTAGTAACGGCGAGAGTCTTCATCGAACTCCCACTTGAGCTCGGTCATATCGTCTAGAACGGTATCATCGGTCGCTGCATCTGGTTTGGAAGGAATCTGTGAGTCACGGGGACTCAGCAATCTCACACCCTCGGGATCTAGACTATTTAAGCTTATGGGTAAGGTAAAGGTATGATGTGGAGCTGCAGCAAGCGACTAGCATATATGGTGGCTAACATACGCAAATGAGAGCGAGAAGAGAAGGAAAAAGCACGGTCGAACAACTATGATCAAGAAGTGATCCTAGAACAACCTACGTCAAGCATTACTCCAACACCGTGTTCACTTCCCGGACTCCGCCGAGAAGAGACTATCACGGTTACACACGCGGTTGATGCATTTTAATCATGTTAAGTTTCAGGTTATCTAGAACCGGACATTAACAAATTCCCATCTTCCCATAACCGCGGGCACGGCTTTCGGAAGTTCAAATCCCTGCAGGGGAGTCCCAACTTAGCCCATCACAAGCTCTCACGGTCAACAAAGAATATTCCTTCTCCCAAGACAATCCGATCAGACTCGGCATCCAGGTTACAAGACATCTCGAGAATGGCAAAACAAGTCCAGCAACACCGCCCGAATGTGCCGACAAATCCCGATAGGAGCTGCACATATCTCGTTCTCAGGGCACACTCAGATAGGTCAAGCTACGAGTAAAACCAACCCTCGAGTTTCCCTGAGGTGGCCCTGCAGGCTGCCTAGTTCGGACCAACACTGAGAGGAGCACTGGCCCGGGGGGGGGTTTAAATAAAGATGACCCTTCGGCTCCGGAAACCCAAGGGAAAAAGAGGCTAGGTGACAAATGGTAAAACCAAGGTTGGGCATTGCTGGAGAAGTTTTATTCAAGGCGAACTATCAAGGGGTTCCCATTATAACCCAACCGCGTAAGGAACGCAAAATCCGGGAACATAACACCGATATGATGGAAACTAGGGCGGCAAGAGTGGAACAAAACACCAGTCATAAGGCCGAGCCTTCCACCCTTTACCAAGTATATAGGTGCATTAATATAAACAAGATAATATTGTGATATCCCAATAATAAAAAAGTTCCAACAAGGAACGAACTCCAATCTTCACCTGCAACTAGCAACACTATAAGAGGGGATGAGCAAAGCGGTAACATAGCCAAACAACAGTTTGCTAGGACATGGTGGGTTAGAGGTTTGACATGGAAATTGGGGAGGCATGATAAGCAAGTGGTAGGTGTCGTAGCATAAGCATAGCAAAAGAGCGAGCATCTAGCAAGCAAAGATAGAAGTGATTTCGAGGGTATGGTCATCCTACCTGCAAAGTTCTCAGAGTTGCCTTGCTCCTCGTAAGCATACTCAACGGGCTCCTCGTTCACGTACTCGTCTCCCGGCTCTACCCAAGCAAGAACAACAAGCAAAAGGAACACAAATTGCTCAATCAACATGATGCAAACATGGCATGATATGCGGGATGCGGTATGCAATGCATATGCATGATTTGGAATGGAATGATTGAACCTGGCCTCGAATTGGAAATCCAAGAGTGCCACTGGAAAGAGGAGTTGATTTCGGTTGAAACCGATATAAGGATCACCGAAAATGGATGCACGGTTTGGAAATGGCAAGCAAAACAAATATGGCACCGGTCTGCGATAATCAGCAAGTATCCATCTAAATGCACCAAGATAAATAAGTTACTGCACTCAAACATGGCAACAAAATGAATAGTAGTGATCCACTCATGATTCTTGACAAAATATGAACAATGAGCTACAGCTAATTCACTCATTAACATGTTCAATCAAGCATGGCAAAAGTGCAAAAGATAACAGGTTTCAGACTTGGTGAAATAACAACAAATCAGGAATTTATCATCAGGAAGCATACTTTAGAGCATGATAACTACATGCTACAGGAACATATCATGGCAAAGCAAGGCATGGCATGAAGCTACTCAAAGCATATAACAAAAGTCCCTTAGTGACCATGAGCCAAAATGGATCAGATAATACAATTGCAAGCATGTGAACGTAGTAAAAACATAAACAGATTCAGACTTAGTGAAAAACTGGAGCATGCAAAACAGTTAACAAGTAGGCATGTTTACGAGCTCGATGCACTCACTACGAGGCATTGCATGATAATCTAAGCATACACCCAGCAAGAAGACATGGCATAGAAGCCATACATGACAATAACAACAACATATCATGCACAGATCAATAGCAACAACCTCGGCAAAATTGCTAAACATGTTAACAATCTGCCAGGAACATTTTATAGCAAAAGTAGAGCTCGATTGACTCAAGCTAGGGTGCTCCATAATTGCAAACAAAGACATGAATGGATAGATCACAACATTATCTACAAAACATCCTTACTGTTCATCCTCAAAAGAGGCACGGATCACTAGGAAGCAACATGAACATATGGCATAAAAACAATAACAGGACAAGGACTTAGTAGAGTAAGCTACTTTTCATGATTGTGCTAGTCACCACAAAGGTCACAAAAATACATGGCATACACCCCTGTAAAGATGGCATGGCATACAACAAAACACATGTAGAGCTCAGGATCATAGCATGCACACATTAATCATGGCAAAAATGACAAAAGGCTATTTGCTGAAACAGAACTGGAACTTTCCTCACATAGCCCTCTTCCAACAGCATTTCGGGCATCAAGATGAGCTCAAATCAAAATTATGCAGTGAGATGAAATGATGTACTCGTCGAGACGAACATTTTGATATGCTACACGCACGAATCGGGGCTACGGATGCAGAGTTATGGCATGTGGAAGAATGCAAAATAATTAGGGTTTCAGGGCAAAAGACCACCAAGGTGGATCTCACATCCAGATCCAGCCGGCGCGGATCCCGAGGTTCGCCGGAGTTACTGATCGCCAGAGTTGTCGAGGGTCGTCGGATCAGAGGGAGAGGCGGTGGAGCTCGACAGACTTGGGAACGGAGACGACGGGGAGGTGGTGCCGCGGTGGTGGCCGGTGCCGGAGACGGCGGACGGCGTCAGAGCGGAGGCTCGCCGGCGCGGGCGCGTCGGCGACGGCGAAGCAGGCCGGCGTGGGCGAGCGTGGCGTCGGGCGCGGGGCGCGAAGAGGCGGGCGGCGGCGAAACGGGCCCTCGGGGGCTCTCCCCGGGCCGAGCGGGCCGGAGCGGGAGCGGGTGGCGGCACGCCACGTGGCGAGTAGCGGTTGGCGGCGGCTATCTGTCCGGCGGCCGGTGGACGTGTCTGGCCGCGCGGAGGAGCGGGACTAGGGTTTAGGGGGGAAAATGATCCGGAATTTCGGGGAGGGGTGCTCTTTTATAGGTAGAGGGAGCTAGGAAGCTCCAAATGAGGTGCGGTTTGCGGCCACGCGATCGTGATCGAACGCTCTAGATGATAGAAGGAGTTTTGGTGGGTTTTGGGCCAGTTTGGAGGGGTGTTGGGCTGCAACACACACGAGGCCTTTTTGGTCCCTCGGTTAATCGTAGGAGTATCAAACGAAGTCCAAATGGTACGAAACTTGATAGGCGGTCTACCGGTTGTAAACCAAGGCCGCATGACAAGTCTCGGTCCAATCTGAAAATGTTTAACACACACACATGAAAAGATGTAGAAAGGGACATCGGAGGACATAGAATCGCCGGAATGCAAAACGGACATTGGGGAAAATGCTCGGATGCATGAGACAAACACGTACGCAAATGCAATGCACATGATGACATGATATGAGATGCATGACAAAGACAAAAACACACGAAGGCAAAAACCCGACAACGATGAAATAAAATAACTTAGTGCCGGAAACGGCAAGAGTTGGAGTACAAATAAGGTATATTACATCCGGGGTTTTACATGTTGTTAGTGATGATGCTGTGGGGGACGCCGTAACGGTGTACAACCCCGGATATGAAGTCTATCACCGGCCCGAATTTGTCCGTTTTAACAGGTTTGGCTTCTATCCATTTGGTGAATTTATCCACCATGACCAGTAAGTATTTTTTCTTATGGGTTCCCCCTTTAAGGGGTCCAACCATATCAAGCCCCCAGACCGCGAAGGGCCAGGTAATGGGGATTGTTTGGAGGGCGGTGGGTGGCATGTGGCTTTGGTTTGCCAAAAGCTGGCAACCGGCGTAAAGTTCGACCAAGTCCTGTGACTCTGCCTGGGCCGTCGGCCAATAAAAACTTGTATGGAAGGCCTTGCTTACAACGGCCTGGGCTGCGGCGTGGTGGCCGCCGAGTCCGGCATGAATTTCTGCCAAAAGTTTCCTCCCTTCCTCTTCGGAGATGCACCTTTGAAGGACCCCGGTAGTGCTTTTTTTATACAGTTCTCCCTCATGGACCCTGTAGGCTTTAGATCGCCGCACTATGCAGCGTGCCTCATTTTGGTCCTTGGGAAGTTCCTGCCTAGTTAGGTAGGCTAGGAATGGTTCTGTCCACGGGGCGATGATGGCCATTATTACGTGGGCTGAAGGTGTTATTTCGGTGGCAGAGCCTCCGATCATTTCAAAGTGTTCGGTATCGGGCATTTTGGCCGGGTCCGGACTATTGTTACCGGTGTCCCCTTCCCATACCATGGATGGCATAAACAACCTCTCTAAAAAGATATTGGGGGGGACCGCATCGAGTTTTACGCTGATGCGGGCGAGGATATCTGCCACCTGATTGTTTTCCCGAGCCACATGGTGAAATTCGAGCCCCTCGAACCGAGCTGACATCTTTAGGACGGCATTTCGATAGGCTGCCATCTTTGGATCCTTGGCATCGAAGTCTCCATTTATTTGGGATATTGCGAGGTTCGAATCCTCACGCACCTCCAGGCATTGAATGCCCATGGAAACTGCCATCCGAAGACCATGTAACAGGGCTTCGTATTCGGCTGCGTTGTTGGAGTCTATATACAGTATCTGTAGTACGTATTGAACTGTATCTCCAGTTGGGGACGTCAGTACTCTTTAGGGAGTTCGTCTTCCGTAGATTCGGCGACGAAGTCGGCCAATACTTGCGATTTAATGGCTTGCCGAGGTTTGTATGTTATGTCGAACGGGAGGAGCTCAATGGCCCATTTGGCAATCCGGCTCATGGCGTCGCGGTTGTTTATAATATCATTAAGTGGCACTTCCGAGGCTACTGTAATCGAACACTCTTGAAAGCAGTGTCGCAGCTTTTGGGATGCCATGAATACCGCATAGGCCATCTTTTGATAATGTGGGTACCGTGATTTGCATGGAGTCAGGACATTGGATACATAATATACCGGCTTTTTAAGAGGGAATTTATGTCCGTCCGCTTCTCGTTCGACGACGAGCACTGCGCTTACCACCTCATGAGTTGCCTTAATGTACAACAGCATTGGTTCGCCGATGTGTGGCGCGGCCAGGATTGGTTTGGTTTCCAGTATGGCTTTTATTTCTTCTAATCCGGCTGTGGCAGCGTCCGTCCACTCGAAGTGTTCGGTGCGCCGAAGAAGGCGATAAAGGGGTAATGCCTTTTCTCCTAAGCAGGAGATAAAGCGGCTTAGAGCCTCCACACATCCAGTTAATTTCTGGATTTGTTTGAGGTCCGTTGGGGTAGCCAACTGTGACAGAGCTCGGATTTTGGCTGGATTAGCTTCAATTCCTCTACTAGAGACAATGAAGCCCAGGAGCTTTCCGGCTGGTACGCCAAAAACGCATTTTTCTGGATTGAGCTTGATATCGTATGTTCGGAGGTTGTCGAATGTGAGCCTCAAGTCGTCTATTAGAGAGTCAACGTGTTTGGTTTTGACGACCACATCATCAACGTTTGCCTCTACTGTTTTGCCGATCTGTTTCTCCAGACATGTCTGAATCATGCGCTTATATGTTGCACCGGCGTTTTTGAGCCCAAAAGGCATTGTGTTGAAAGAGAAGGGGGCGTATGGTGTGATAAATGCTGTTGCGGCTTGGTCGGACTCCACCATGTTGATTTGGTGGTAGCCGGAGTATTCGTCGAGGAAACACAATGACTCGTGTCCTGTGGTAGCATCGATAATTTGATCAATGCGGGGAAGGGGGAAGGGATCCTTTGGGCAAGCCTTGATGAGGTCCTTGAAATCAACAAATAGGTGCCAGGATTTGTCCTTCTTTGGTACCATCACCAGGTTTGCTAGCCAGTCCAGGTGTTTTATTTCTCTAATGAATCCGGCCTCCAATAACTTGGCTAGTTCCTCTCCCATAGCTTGTCTCTTAGGTTCAGAGAAATGCCGAAGAGCCTGGTTAACCGGCTTGAATCCCTTTAGAATATTGAGGCTGTACTCGGCCAGCCTGCGTGGGATTCCTGGCATGTCTGAAGGGTGCCAGGCGAATATGTCCCAATTCTCGCGTAGGAACTCTCGTAGTGCGGCGTCCACGGTGGGGTTTAACTGCGCCGCGACGGAGGCTGTTTTTGTAGGGTCCGTTGGGTGGACTTCGAATTTGACTATTTCATCCGCTGGTTTAAAAGAGGTGGACTTGGATCTCTTGTCAAGTATCACGTCGTCCCTGTCGACTGTGGAGCGTAGCGAAGTTAATTCCTCGACCGAAAGGGCTTCGGATAATGCCTCGTGGGCCAATGCGTCTGTTTTGTTTTCGGCGTGGAGTGTTTTGTCCGGATCGCTAGCGAGAGTGATGATTCCGTCGGGCCCGGACATTTTGAGCTTCATGTACCCATAATGGGGTACGTCTTGGAAGATTGTGAACGCCTTCTGCCCTAAAAGGGTGTGGTATCCACTACTGAACGGGGCCACTTGGAATGTAATTTCTTCGGACCTATAGTTCTCCGGTGTGCCGAATACCACATCTAGTGTGATTTTCCCAGCACAGCGTGCTTCCCGGTTGGGGATGATTCCTCTGAAGGTTGTGCTACTTTGCTCAATGCGGTTCCAGTCTATTTCCATGTTTTGAAGAGTTTCCTCATAGATGAGGTTTAATCCACTGCCGCCGTCCATGAGTACTTTGGTGAGTCGACAGCCGTCCACAATTGGACTGAGGACTAGTGTAGCTGGTGCTCGGGCTGTTCGGGATTTTGGTTCGTCACTGGCATTGAAGGTAATAGCCATGTCGCTCCATGGATTTATTGCTCCCACATGGCAGATTTCGGCAATGTTGTGGAGTGTTCGCCTGCGCCTATTATTGGATGCGAAGGTTTCAAAGACTGTTAATACCGTATTGTTATCCCTGGGATGGTGCTCTATGGCATCTGGGATGAGAAGATCCTCGCCGCTTTTGGCCACCTGCCGGAGTATCCAACATGCTCTAAGGCTGTGTGTTGGTATGGTATCCGCTGTACTATGAATTTTGCAGAGTCCGTTAAACCATCCCTCCAATACGGTTGCATGCCCTGTAGAGGGTTTTTGTTTCTTTGTAACAAACTCGGGTGTCTTATGATAGTGCACCCTTTTACTTTGGACTGGGTGTATATTCCGAGCCAGATTATCCCAAAATTTCGTTTCGGTTTTCCAGGCGCTTTCCATCGCACAGTACTTTCGTACTATGGAGGCCAAGTCAGCGAAGCATGATATGTCACGGCGACTTAAGGCGTTAAGGATTCCCTTGTCCGTGCAATTATTGCAGAAAAATGAGACTGCGTCTTCCTCGCGACAGTCCTTAACCTTGTTCATCACAAGGAGGAATCTGGCCCAATAATGATGTACTGTTTCCAATCTGAGACCCAGGGGCCGAGGAGTTTCCAATCTTGGAAGTTCGGGTTCCGAAGTGTTACCCGATAAGTGTGGCCCGCTGCCTGACACTAGGTTCAGGGATAGGGTGATGTCCTCCCGTAAATGGGTATCCGGCTCGGAGAGCTCAGGAATCCGGACATAGTTAGTCCTCAAAATAGAGGAAGAATTGCCGCATTGTTCCTCCACCACCGCGATATGATGGGTGACCGGTGGAGATTTAATCTCCCTTTGATCGGGTTTAAGCCCAATCTGACCATAGTCCGTAGCGACTCCCAAGGCGGCGATGTGATCCAAGAGCTCGTTTCAGGAGGAGAGATCCATTGGATCCATCTGCTCGGCGAATTCTGAGCCGACGCGGAGACTGTTTTCGATGACCCAAGAAGTCATCGTCGGTGCAGCAGCCGAATGGGCGGTCATGATGCAACTGCCTAGCCGGAGAGTTTGGCCGACAACCAGGGCTCCCCCGGCGGTAATGTTGTTTTTAACAACGAGATGAGGCATCCTTCCTTACGGCGATGGCATAGCGGAACTTTCAATGAAAGCACCAATGTCGGTGTCAATACCGGCGGATCTCGGGTAGGGGGTCCCGAACTGTGCGTCTAAGGCGGATGGTAACAGGAGGCAGGGGACACGATGTTTACCCAGGTTCGGGCCCTCTTGATGGAGGTAAAACCCTATGTCCTGCTTGATTTATTCTTGATAATATGGTTAGTACAAGAGTTGATCTACCACGAGATCAGAGAGGCTAAACCCTAGAAGCTAGCCTATGGTATGATTGTATGTTGTCGTACAGACTAAAACCCTCCGGTTTATATAGACACCGGAGAGGGCTAGAGTTACACAAGGTCGGTTACAAAGGAGGAGATATACATATCCGTATTGCCTAGCTTGCCTTCCACGCCAAGTAGAGCCCCATCCGGACACGGGACGAAGTCTTCAATCTCGTCTCTTCATAGTCCAACAGTCCGGCCAAAGGATATAGTCCGGCTGTCCGGAGACCCCCTAATCCAGGACTCCCTCAGTGTTTGAGGGCTTCATTATATTTCTGTATTTCAACCATATGTTTATGCAAATTACCAAGTTTCTCCAACATTTGAACTCCCTAAGGGGTGAAAGAAAACCCCTTCTTTTGAGATGGAACTCCCAAAATTCCTTCTAAAATTTCATAAATAGCATTAGCATCAAGCTCAATAAAATTCCTTTAGCGGCAAAATCTAGAAGTTATCTATGATGCAAAGCCAATCCTATGTAAAAATTATGAAGAAAGATCTTAGCGTCCCCCTTTAAATTGCAAATACGATAATATTTCATAAGCCTATACCAAGCATCTTTCAAATTTTCTCCTTGTCTTTGCTTGAAGTAAAGAACTTCAAAATCTAGTGACAAAGGAGGAGTAGGCACGCTAGCCATTATGACTAGGAAGCGAAAACATGGATAGATATGACGAGAAAACGGCGAACAAAAAAGAGCGACGAATGAAACGACAAATTTTTGTGAAGTGGGGGAGAGGAAAAAGAAAGGCAAATGGCAAATAATGTAAATTGGGAGGAGATGAGATTTGTGATTAGGAACCTGGTATATGTTGAAGATCCTCCCCGGCAACGGCGCCAGAAATTCCTTTTGATGTCGCTTGAAGCTACGTCGGTATTTCCCCAAAGAGGAAGGGATGATGCAGCACAGCGCCGGTAGGTATTTCCCTCAGATATGCAACCAAGGTTATCGAACCAGTCGGAGAACCAAGCAACACAACATAAACAACTCCTGCACACAAATAACAAATACTCGCAACCCGACGTGTAAAAGGGGTTGTCTATCCCTTTCGGGTAACGATGCCAGAAATTGGCAAACGGACGTGAGAGAGTTGTAAATATTAAAAGAACGAACGCCAAATAAAATAAATTGCAGCAAAGTACTTTTGTATTTTTTAGTAGATCTATAAATAAAAACAAAGGAAAATAGATCGCAAAGGCAAATAATATGAGAAAGAGACCCGGGGGCCATAGGTTTCACTAGTGGCTTCCCTTGAGAAAAATAACAAAAGGTGGGTAAACAAATTACTGTTGGCCAATAGATAGAACTTCAAATACTCATGACGATATCCAGGCAATGATTATTATATAGGCATCACGTCCAAGATAAGTAGACCGACTCCTGCTTGCATCTACTACTATTACTCCACACATCGACCGCTATCCAGCATGCATCTAGTGTATTAAGTTCATGGAGAAACAGAGTAATGCAATAAGAACGATGACATGACGTAGATGAAATACCCACAATGCAGCTATATCTCCCATGTGTCGGGGCACGACTTAGAGGCATAACCGCATGGTAGGCTTGTCACAAGAGGGGTAATCTTCACACATCCCATATACTGAATAAGAAAGGGACAAAGAGTTGGCTTACAACCTCCACTTCACACAATACATAAATAAATATACATCATCCAAAATACAATCAAGGTCCGACTACGGAACCAATGTAAAAGACGACAACCCCAAATGCTAGATCCCCGATCGTCCCAACTGGGCTCCACTACTGATCAATAGGAAACAGAACAAAACAATGATCAAGATCCTCATCGAGCTCCCACTTGAGCTCGGTTGCGCCACTTGCACTGGTATCATCGGCTCCTGCAACTGTATGGAAGTATCGGTGAGTCGCAAGGACTCAGCAATCTCACACCTGCGAGATCAAGAATATTTAAGCTTATGGGTATGATAGGGTAATGAGGTGGAGCTGCAGCAAGCACTAAGCATATATGGTGGCTAACATATGCAAATAAGAGCGAGAAGAGAAGCAACATAACGATCGAGAAGCTAGAAGTGTTCAAGAAGTGATCCTGAAAGCTACTTATGTTCAAGCATAACACAAGACCGTGTTCACTTCACGGACTCCACCGGAAAGATACCATCACGGCTACACATGCGGTTGATGCATTTTCATTAAATTAAGTGTTAAGTTCTCTACAACCGAATTTTAACAAATTCCCATCTTCCACATAACCGCGGGCACGGCATTCGAATGTTCAAACCCTGGAGGGGTGTCCCAACTTAGCCCATCACAAGCTCTCACGGTCAACGAAGGATATTTCTTCTCCCGAATAGAACCGATCAGTCTCGGAATCCCGGTTACAAGACATTTCGACAATGGTAAAATAAGATCAGCAAAGCCACCCGATAGGAGTCACACGTATCTTGTTCTCAGGGCAACACCGGATGAGACAGGCTACGAGTAAAACCAACCCTCGAGTTTCCCCGAGGTGGCCCCACAAGCAGCTCAGTTCGGACCAACACTCAGAGGAGCACTGGCCCGGGGGGTTTAAAATAAAGATGACCCTTGGGCTCGCGAAAACCCAAGCGAAGGTTATAGGTTGTTAGGCAAATGTAAAACCAAGGTTGGGCCTTGCTCGGGGAGTTTTATTCAAAGCGAACTGTCAAGGGGTTCCCATAACACCCAACCGTGTTAGGAACGCAAAATCAAGGAACCTAACACCTATATGACGGAAACTAGGGCGGCAAGAGTGGAACAAAACACCAGGCATAAGGTCGAGCCTTCCACCCTTTACCAAGTATATAGATGCATTAATTAAAATAATAGATATTGTGGTATCCCGACATATCCATGTTCCAACATGGAACAATCTTCAACTTTACCTACAACTCACAACGCTATAAGAGGGGCTGAGCAAAAGCGGTAACATAGCCAAACACCGGTTTATTAAGGAAAGTTGGGTTAGAGGCTTGACATGGCAATGTGGGAGGCATGATAAGAAAGTGGTAGGTAGTGCGACATAGCAATAGAGCGAACAACTAGCAAGCAAAGATAGAAGTGATTTTGAGGGTATGGTCATCTTGCCTGAGATCCCGCAAGGAAGAAGAACGAGTCCATGAAGAAGAAAAATGGACGAAGTCGAACGAATCCTCACAAATGCGATGTTATCAGAACTAACCCGAAGAAGCAACACCGGAAAGAAGCAAACAACATAGTAAACAACCATCACATAAACATGGCATGATGCACAACCAAGTATGATGCGTGTCCGGTTTAATGAGGCATGGCATGGCAAAGTGCACAAGAAAAACTACAAGTTAAGTGGAGCTCAATATGCAACGAGTTGCATATAGATGAAACACCACATGACTTATTTAGTTCACTCTCATTTATGTACCCAACAATATTAAATGTTGTTAAAATGGCAAGAGGTGAAGCATATGAAAACTACCTATCTAGACAAGTTTAAATGAGGCCGGATCAACAAACAACAATTCCGGTAAATCCTCATGTGTAAATTATGGATTTGGAACTGTTCTCCCCTAAACCATATTTTAGAGTTGTTAAACATGGAAAGTAATGTCACCATGTTAATCTATGCATTTCTCAACCCCATTTACATATAAAGTTTATTAAATTTGGAGCTATGGTTAATTAATTATGAAATAAATCATTTTAAGATGGCAATATGGCAAATTTAAACAAATAGCAATTAAAACATTTTAAACATGGATGAAAATGGCTAATTATGAAACTAGGTGAAATTCTAGAGATTTTTCATATCGAAAACATTTAATCCGAGGCACGATTAAAGAGTTATTATATGCATGAAGTTTAGGGGCCAAACTGTAAAACAAGCGTTCTGTGAAATAAATACTAAATTCGCATATCTGAAAAAAAAACCTAAACAGACCGAAACTTGAACTGGCCCAACAGGTGAAAAAAACAAAAAGGAGGGGCGCTGGAGCTGGCCTCACCATGGGCCTTGGCCCGTTCGGTGGAAGAGATGCCGGCAAGGGAGGCGCTAGGCCGACTGGATCTCGGAGGCTCACTGGCGATCGCTCGTAGATAAGGCACAATCAATGCGCGTGGTCAGCGTTCGTCTTCCTCGCGTATAGAGACGAGCGGGCGGGGTAGAAGCAGGGCACGACGACCGCAGCGGGGACTTGGCGCACGACAAAGCGACGGGAACGGGAGGCGATCGCCGGATCCGAGGCTAGGGAGGTGATGGAGCTCCATTGAGAGGTAGCTCGCAGTAGATCAGGCGGAGACGAGGCGGGGTCCTGGTTCGGAGAGAGAGAGAGGGATTTTTCAGAGAGGATGAAGGAAAATGGACAAGAAGAAAGAAGAGGGAAGGTGAGGGCGATGGCCACACAACCTGGGGCCTGATGATGCTCGCCGGCGGAGCGGAAACCGAAGGGCGCCGACACAACGCTGATCTGGGGGAGGCAGGAGCAGGGAAAGCCTCTCGTTCTTCTGCTCGAAGCAGAGGATGTAGGGGCCGACGGCTGCGGCCGGGCTTCACGACGGGGACAGCGTGGAGGCGACCGAAGCCCAGGCACGTCGGACGGGAGGTAGACGTCCTCGTTGAATTCCGGCGGACACGAGAACAAACGGAGCTGGGCGGCAGCGGGAGTTGCAAGGCCATGGCGTTTTCTGTCCAAGGCAGAGAGAGAGAGAGCCTTGAGAGAGATAGAGACGAACAGAAGGAGGAGGAAGAACGAGGGAAGAAGGTGGGTCATAGCGCGGACCTATTGGCGGCGCTGCTTGCGGCCGGCTCGAGGAGAGGGCAGAGGAGGCCGTGGGCGAGGTTCTCATCGAGGTCCGATGGCACGGGACGGGTCATGGTCTGGTGCTCCTGCAGGGGAACACGGGTAAGAGAGGGAGATCATAGCAGAGAGAATAAGAATGGGAGGAAGGAGAGGGGCGACGAGCAGTTCCTGGTGGGGCTCCGGCGAGGTTATGCTCGTGGTCGTCGGTGCTGCACGAAGATGGGGGAGCTCGGGTTCCTCCCAATCTGGACCTCAAGCGAGGCTGCGGGCGATGGGTTTTCTGGTTGGAGGAGGAGTTTGGCTCAACTGGGGTCTCGGGCACGAGGACGAGGCACACAGGGGCTTCTCTCCCTGGCGCTTGATGGTGGAAGGGCGAGCGCTGATTGGCCTGGCACCGAACACGAGGTGGAGCGGTGGTTGCTGTGGGGAGGAGATGAGGAGGGGATCTGGGAGGATCCCAAGGGAGAGAGTGGTGGCGGCGGTTGAGGGATTGGATGGATGGATGGGGCAGGATCCCTAGTTTTTAGGGTTGCCCATTATATATATTGCAATGAGATTAGGGTAGGGGCTATAAGTCCCTTCGATCACAATCGGGCGGTCGAGGATAAAAGTTTAGAGGAGTCCAAATAAGAAAACAGAGATATTTTATAGATGTTTGGGGATGATCCGGACCCAACGCTAACGACTTCTCGGGTCGGGTTTGAGAGAGCTCCGGACGTGCACTCGAGGGGGGTCTGGCGGTTGGTAGTGGGCTGCGTAGATGGTCTAGGGAGGAAAGAGAGGGAAAGCCCGGCAATAGTTTTCGGAGATTGAAAACGTCCGATGTTAGACTGGCTATAATGCCGCTATAGTTATCCGTTGGGGCGTCAAACGGACTTTGAATGCGATGAAACTTGGCAGGCGGCCTACCTACAACATAACTAGACCGCACGGCAAATCTCATCCCATTCCGAGAACATTTTCTGGCCACTTATAAAACAATATTTCGGAGGTGCCACGGGCGCGTGCAAAATGTGTCTGGGCTCAGAACGGACAATGGAAAGAACGAGGGGACCGGGACGGATGGAAGTTTTGAAAACATGATGATGCAATGCAGATGATGACATGGCAAGATGCAACACGCAAGTGAATGACATGGCAAAGACAGCGAATAACTGGAAGACACCTGGCGCATCGGTCTCGGGGCGTCACAGTAGACAAGAACTATTTATGTAGAAATAGACCCCATCGTTTTATCCTTAGTAGCAATGATACATACGTGTCGGTTCCCCTTCTGTCACTGGGATCAAGCAATGTAAGATCGAACCCACTACAAAGAACCTCTTCCCATTGCAAGATAAACAGATCGAGTTGGCCAAACAAAACCCAAATATCAGAGAAGAAATACGAGGCTATAAGGAATCATGCATAAAAGAGATCAAAGAAACTCAAATACTTTCATGGATATAAAAAGATAGATCTGATCATAAACTTAGAGTTCATCGGATCCCAACAAACACATCACAAAAGTGTTACATTATATGGATCTCCAAGAGACCATTGTATTGAGAATCAGGAGAGAGAAAGAGAGGAAGCCATCTAGCTACTAACTACGGACCCGAAGGTCTACAAAGAACTACTCACGCATCATCGAGATGGTGTCTAGATTGGATCTGGTGGTTCTGGACTCTACGGCAGCTGGATCAATATTTCATCGATTTCCCTAGGGTTTTGGGAATATTGGGGTATTTATAGAGCAAAGAGGCGGTCCGAGGGGCACCCGAGGTGGGCACAACCCACCAGGGTGCGCCTGGGCCTCCTAGCGTGCCCTGGTGGGTTTTGTTGTCCTCGGAGCACCCCCCAGGTGCAGCCTTGGCCCATTAGGTGTCTTCTGGTCCAAAAAAAGTTCTCCGTAAAGTTTTGTTGCATTTGCACTCCATTTTGTATTGATTTTCTGCGATGTAAAAAACATGCAAAAAAGCAACTGGCACTTGGCACTATGTCAATAGGTTAGTACCAAAAAATTATATAAAATGATTATAAAACATCCCAGATTCATAATATAACATCATGGAACAATCAAAAATTATAGATACGTTGGAGACGTATCATCATCCCCAAGCTTATCTCCTACTCGTCCTCGAGTAGGTAAGTGATAAAAACAGAATTTTTGATATGGAATGCTACCTAACATGTCATATCATATTCTTTTCTTTATAGCATGGACATTTCGACTTTTATATTGTTCAAAGCAATAGACTAGTTTTGACATGATAACTTAAATACTCTAGCATATCAACAAGCAACCATGTCTTTCGAAATATCAATACGAAAATAAGCTATCCCTAGCCCATCATGCTCAATCATTGATCCATTCATGAAACACACTCGCATATTAACTATACCCAATGTTGAAGTACGATCATAGTGCCTCCAAGTTGGTGCTTATATAAGAGAAGATGGAGACTCAAATTCAAAAACAAATTGCATAAAGTAAAAGAAAGGCCCTTCGCAGAGGGATGTAGGGATTTGTATAGGTGCCAGAGCTCAAAGCGAAAAACTTAGAGATAAATATTTTTTGGGAGGTGTGTCCTTCCCACCAACGAAAACGACTTGGAGTTCCCAACACTTTCCATGCTGGATATATCATAGGCAGTTCCCAAACAGTAAATAAACTTTATTCCTTTTTCAACCATATTTTCGCTTTCCATGGCTAGCCGTATCCAAGGTTGCCCTCCATACCAACACTTTCCAAGGAATTTATTATTTGACAACATAAAGTAAATTCATTTTATATTTCGGGACTGGGCATCCCAAATACCTTTGCCTTACTCTCGTGCAATGGAATGTGAATAAACACTTATCGTGAGAATAACACATCTAGCATGGAAAATATTAGCTACCCCTCAAAGCTCCGCGAGCGAAACGAACACACAAGAGATGTTTATTTTGAAAATTACAGATGGCACATACAAATTTTCTTAGAACGGCAAAAGAATACCACATATAGGTAGATATAGTGGACTCATGTGGCAAAACCGGTTTAAAAGTTTTTGGATGCACAAGTAGAGATCATACTTAGTGCAAAATGAAGGCTAGCAAAAGATTGAGAAGCAACCAACCAAGAAATGAATAATCTCATAAGAGAGCACTAAGCATAATTAACACCGAATAATGCACCACAAGTAATGTTGGGGATATGACTATCAGGTATGACCCGCTCAAGAGGGGCCGGGTCATCCCTATGGTGGTTCATCTCAATGAAGCTCAAGAGCATGTTAAAAATGGCAGTTCATAGATAGGTTGAGTAGAGGGCCCAAACCTGAAGGTGGCTTAAGGCCCACGGATATAAACCGCCATGTAATGCTTATCGTATAATCATACCCATGGATACTTGAGGTGACATTGGAGTATCTACATGACATTAGGGTTTTGGTTGATTTGTGTCTTAAGGTGTTATTCTAGTATGAACTCTAGGGCTGTCTGTGACACTGATAGGAATAGCCCAACGGATTGATTGGAAAGAATAACTTTGAGGTGGTTTCGTACCCTACCATAATCTCTTTGTTTGTTCTCCGCTATTAGTGACTTTGGAGTGACTCTTTGTTGCATGTTGAGGGATAGTTATATAATCCAATTATGTTAATATTGTTGAGAGGACTTGCATTAGTGAAAGTATGAACCCTAGGCCTTGTTTCCTAGCATTGCAATACCGTTTATGCTCACTTTTATCATTAGTTACCTTGCTGTTTTTATATTTTCAGATTACAAGAACTATTATCTACTATCCATATTGCACTTGTATCACCAGATCTTCGCCGAACTAGTGCACCTATACAATTTACCATTGTATTGGGTGTGTTGGGGACACAAGAGACTCTTTGTTATTTGGTTGCAGGGTTGCTTGAGAGAGACCGTCTTCATCCTACGCCTCCCATGGATTGATAAACCTTAGGTCATCCACTTGAGGGAAATTTGCTACTGTCCTACAAACCTCTGCACTTGGAGGCCCAACAACATCTACAAGAAGAAGGTTGTGTAGTAGACATCAAGCTCTTTTCTGGCGCCGTTGCCGGGGAGGTTAGCGCTTGAAGGTATATCTCTACATCTTGCAATCTAGTCTTTTAGTTTCTTGTTTTAGCACTAGTTTAGCTTATAAAAGAAAACTACAAAAAATATGGAATTGGGTTTGCCTCATACGCTTCATCTTTTTAATATCTTTCATGAGTATGCTGGAAAGAAAAGTTGTGCCAAAGTGTTAGAAGAAGAATGCATTAAAATGTTTGGCACTAAATCTTTTAATGATGAGCATGATTGCAATGTTGTTAGTATGAACTCCTTGAATATCCATAGTACTAATGATGATTGCACTAGTTATGATGAAAATGTCTCCTATAAAAATGTCAATTTTTGTGGAGTGCATTGGGTTTGCAAGTACACACCAAATAGGGAAGATAGATATTGCAAGAGGCATAAATACTTAGAAACTAAATTGTTGCAAGAAAGGCTAGATGATTGTGTTGAAAATTTAAATTTTCTTGGCCGTACTTGTGGACTTTGCAATGAAAAGGGTCATTTAGCTATCCGATGCAAATTATTTCATGATCTAATCATGTCCAAAAATTGTGATGACTTGATTTCCCTTGCACATTATAATGAACTCAGTTTGCTTATGGGTTACAAAGAAATGAAACGTATAACTAAGCATCGACCGCTATCCAGCATGCATCTAGAGTATTGAGTTCAAGAGAACAGAGTAACGCTTTAATCAAGATAACATGATGTAGAGGGATAAACTCATGCAATATGATGTAAACCCCATCTTGTTATCCTCGATGGCAACAATACAATACGTACCGTGGTGCCCCTAGTGTCACCGGGAAAGGACATCACAAGATTGAACCCACAGCTAAGCACTTCTCCCATTGCAAGAAAGATCAATCTAGTAGGCCAAACCAAACTGATAATTCGATGAGACTTACAAAGATAACCAATCATACATAAAACAATTCAGAGAAGATTCAAATATTGTTTATAGATAAACTTGATCATAAACCCACAATTCATCGGTCTCAACAAACACACCGCAAAAGAAGATTACATCGAATAGAACTCCACAAGAGAGGGGGAGAACTTTGTATTGAGATCCAAAAAGAGAGAAGAAGCCATCTAGCTAATAACTATGGACCCGTAGGTCTGAAGTAAACAACTCACACTTCATCAGAGAGGCTATGGTGTTGATGTAGAAGCCCTCTGTGATCGATGACCCCTCCGGCGGAGCTCCGGAAAAGGCCCCAAGATGGGATCTCGTGGATACAGAAAGTTAGGGTGGTGGAATTAGGGTTTTGGCTCCGTATCTGGTAGTTTGGGTGTATGTAGGTATATATAGGAGGAAGGAGTACGTCGGTGGAGCAACAGGGGGCCCACGAGGGTGGTAGGCGCGCCTGGGGGGGTAGGCAAGCCCCCTACCTCGTGCCCTCCTCGTTGATTGCTTGAAGTAGGGTCCAAGTCCTCTGGATCATGTTCGTTCCGAAAATCACGTTCCCGAAGGTTTCATTCCGTTTGGACTCCGTTTGATATTCTTTTTCCACGAAACACTAAAATAGGCAAAAAAAACAGCAATTCTGGGCTAGGCCTCCGGTTAATAGGTTAGTCCCGAAAATAATATAAAAGTGTATAATAAAGCCCAATAATGTCCAAAACAGAATATAATATAGCATGGAACAATCAAAAATTATAGAAACGTTGGAGATGTATCAGACATCATGGCGGGTTATCACAATTTTTGGAGACGATGTCATGGAGGGCTACTATATTTCACAGTAAGAGGAGGAAGGATTTTTCTAAGTACTGAAGATTGACATGAACAAGTTCAAATCAACCTGGGGCCTAATGTTGGGGATATTACTAACAGGTATGACCTGCCCAGGAGGGGTCGGGTCATCCCTATGGTGGTTCATCTCAATGAAGCCCAAGAGCATGTTAACAATGGCGGTTCATAGATTGGTTTAGTAGAGGGCCCAAACCCAAAGGCGGCTTAAGGCCCATGGATATAAGCCGCCATGTATATAGACTTGTATTGTAAGGTATCTAAGAAAGGTCACCAAGCCGGATACGTTGTATGAGCCGACCGAGACTCTGTAGGCCACAAGGCGTCAGCCCGTGTATATAAGGGGACGACCCAGCGGCAACTAAGGAGAAGAAACAACATATCGAGAGTCAGGTTAAGCATATTTTTTCCCTGCTCATTGAAACCCTAACAATACCACCTCCAACTAGATTAGGCTTTTACCTTCACCGCAAGGGGCCGAACTAGTATAAACTCCTCGTGTCCTTTATCCGGATTAACCCCTTTAAGCTAACCTCATTGCGATGGCTCCACGACTAAGTCCTCACACTAGGACATCTGCCGTGACAATTCCACGACAAGTAGGATATAATTTCATTGCATAATTATTGACTTTCGTTTTTGCATAGGGAATCACAAACCTTAACACCAATATTCTTACTAAAGCATAATTACTCAACAACATAACTCAGATTTCACATCATCATATCTCAAAACAATTACTACGAATCAAGTTTATTTTCTCCAATGACCTTCATGAAAGTTTTACTATATCCTTCTTGGATATCTATCACTTTGGAACTAATTTTCATATGTTGCTTGTGATAAGCTCAAATAAATATAAGTGAAGATCATGAGCATAAAATTTCTTCATTCTTTCTCTCAAATTAATTTAAGTGAAGCAAGAGAGAATTTCTTGAAAATTTGAGTGAATCAATAGAGCATTTCTTCAAAAAATACTAAAGCACACCGTGCTCAAAAAGATATAAGTGAAGCACTAGAGCAAGCCCATAGCTCATAAAAGTTTAAGTCAAGCTTCACAAAGATCCGGGTGGAATGGCTTGAGAATTAAGCTGTTGCAGTAAGCCTTTCTGCTCAAAGAATATGCAATCACATTGGTCTTTCCTAGAATATATTCAATACTTGGATTTTTACTCTTGAATCATTTCGACCCAACGAGTTTGCCTGAGGTTGAGGTTGGGTTGAGTGAAGATATACTTGAGGCTCTTGTGATCGGTGAAAATGTCCACTTGTCTTCCCACCAAGAGATGTCTCCATGTTATTAATGCATGGACAACTGCCGCCAACTCAAGATCGTCAGTGGTGTATTTCCTTTCGTTGGGCTTCAAATGATGAGAAGTATAGGCCACAAATTTGTTCTCTTGCATTAACACGGCACCGAGACCTTGCAATGAGGCATCACAGAAAACTTCAAATGGCTTGGATTCGTCAGGAGGAGTCAAGACAGGAGCTGAGACTAGCTTCTCTTTTAGAGCGTTGAAAGCAACGTCACACTCAAGAGTCCAGATATACTTGACATGCTTCTGGAGGAGGTTGGAAAGGGGCTTTGCAATCTTTGAGAAATTCTCAACGAATCTTCGACAATAGCTTGCAAGTCTAAGGAAACTGCGGAGCTGCATGACATTTTGAGGAGGCTCCTAGTTCACAATTGCAGAAACCTTCTCCGGATTAACAACAATGCCCTTGGCGGAGATGATATGACCAAGGTAAAGAACTTCATCAAGCCAAAACTAACATTTGGAAAAACTTCACA
Organism: Triticum urartu; assembly: GCF_056163025.1. Classification (NCBI taxonomy): domain Eukaryota; kingdom Viridiplantae; phylum Streptophyta; class Magnoliopsida; order Poales; family Poaceae; genus Triticum; species Triticum urartu. Next base: position 188,455,017 of record NC_141877.1, on the reverse strand, counting down.
TAAAATTGATACTCTTTGAGCTTGCCGAGCAACAATCGCAAATGCTTGGCATGATCCTTCTTATTCTTGGAGAAGACCAAGATATCATCAAGATACACCAGGACAAATTCATTTCTGTAGGGGTTGAAGATGAAGTTCATCATGCAAGAGAACGTTGGAGGAGCATTAACAGGGCCGAAAGACATGACAGTGTATTCATAAGAACCAAAGCTTGTTCTGAATGTTGTCTTCAGAATATCTTGTTCATGAATGCGAATCTGAACATAACCTATACGGAGGTCAAGCTTGGAGAATACTTTAGCACCTTTAAGTTGCTCGAATCGCTCATTGATGTTGGGAAGTGGATACTTGTTCTTGATAGTCTTCTTGTTCAATGGATGGTACTAGACACAAAGTCGGTCCGTGCCATCCTTCTTCTGGACAAAAAGAACATCACAACCCCACGGAGATGAACTCGGTCTGATCAAACCCGGACGCTCTTGTTCATCGAGTTGTTTCTTCAAATCCTTCAGCTCCTTTGGTCCAAGCTTGTATGCACGCCCGCAAACGGGTTCAGTACCAGGCTGAAGATCGATAACGAATTCAACAGGCCGGTGAGGTGGCATTCTGAAAGTGCAACTATCCCTAGGTGGTTTTGGTAATTCATAACAACATATAGCTCATTGAGCTAATGCTATTCCAAGATGACTATTTCAGGAAAGCTCAATGATTGGCATGGCATGGATGTGAAAGTGGAACCCTCAAAATGCTAAGGACAAAGGATTGGCTCAAGCTCAAAAGCTCAAGACTCTTCATTTTATATTTTAGTGATCCAAGATCACATTGAGTCTTTAGGAAAAGCCAATACTATCAAGGAGGGATGAGGTGTTGCTTAATGAGCCTTTTGCTTCATGTGCTTAGTGATATGCTCCAAAACCCTCAACTACTTTCCCATATCCACATATGACCTAAACCCTAAGCCAAACTCAGTCCTACTGATTCTTTCTATCCAGCGCCACCAAGTTTCACTTGTCATAAGCCACTGCCAAACCCTAGCAATTCGGTTCTACCGATAGGGATCTCGGTCTCACCGAGATGGGATTGCAAACTCTCTGTTTCCCTTTCGTAACTTTTCGGTCTCACCGAAAGAGCGGATCGGTCCCACCGAGATTGCAATGTAAATTCAGTGTTTCCTTTTTGTAACTTTTCGGTCTCACCGAAAGAGCAAATCGGTCCCACCGAGTTTGCCTGACCAACTCTCTGGTTAGCTAATTACCAAAATCGGTCTCACCGAGTTTGTGTAATCGGTCTCACCGAGATTACGTTATGCCCAAACCCTAACCATATCGGTCCTACCGAGTTGCATGTCAGTCCCACCGAAAATCTCTAACGGTCACTAGGTTTACCTTTTCGGTCCGACCGAGTTTGTTGATTCGGTCCCACCGAGATTGGAAAACTGTGTGTAACGGTTGGATTTTGTGTGGAGGCTATATATACCCCTCCACCTCCTCTTCATTCGTGGAGAGAGCCATCAGAACACATACACAATTCCAACTCATATGTTCTGAGAGAGAACCACCTACTCATGTGTTGAGACCAAGATATTCCATTCCTACCATATGAGTCTTGATCTCTAGCCTTCCCCAAGTTGCTTTCCACTCAAATCTTCTTTCCACAAAATCCAAATCCTATGAGAGAGAGTTGAGTGTTGGGGAGACTATCATTTGAAGCACAAGAGCAAGGAGTTCATCATCAACACACCATTTGTTACTTCTTGGAGAGTGGTGTCTCCTAGATTGGCTAGGTGTCACTTGGGAGCCTCCGACAAGATTGTGGAGTTGAACCAAGGAGTTTGTAAGGGCAAGGAGATCGCCTACTTCGTGAAGATCTATCGCTAGTGAGGCAAGTCCTTCGTGGGCGATGGCCATGGTGGGATAGACAAGGTTGCTTCTTCGTGGACCCTTCGTGGGTGGTTGCTTCTTCATGGACCCTTCGTGGGTGGAGCCCTCCGTGGACTCACGCAACCATTACCCTTTGTGGGTGGAGCCCTCCGTGGACTCGCGCAACCGTTACCCTTCATGGGTTGAAGTCTCCATCAACGTGGATGTAGGATAGCACCACCTATCCGAACCACGGGAAAAACATCCGTGTCTCCAATTGCGTTTGAATTCTCCAAACCCTTCCCTTTACATTCTTGCAAGTTGCATGCTTTACTTTCCGCTGCCAATACACTCTTTGCATGCTTGCTTGAATTGTGTGATGATTGCTCGACTTGTACTACAATAGCTAAAATCTGCCAAGAACTAAAATTGGGAAAAGGTTAAGTTTTTATTTGGTCAAGTAGTCTAATCACCCCCCCTCTAGACATACTTTCGATCCTACACATTCCCGGAAGCTCTTCTGGAAAGACGTCTTGGTACTCACAAACGACTGGAACCTGAGAAATTGCATCTAAATCGCCCTTCTCATTGTGAGAAAACAGTCGAATGGTTTCATCCCAAGCCTCATAGATGATCACATCCTCAGAAGTGTGTGTCAATTTAATTTCCCTGGCAGCACAATCAAGTTGAGCCTTGTGCTTAGAAAGCCAGTCCATCCCGAGAATTAGATCAATATCCGAGTCACCGAGGACAATTGGAGAAAACAGAAATTTATAGTTCCCATCTTGATAGAAACATCCTGAACGACCGAGCTTGCGTTCATGAATTTACCCAGAGAAACAACTGATAATGGTCTAGGCAAATCTTGGAAAACCAACTCATGCTTTGATGCAAAAAGTCTTGAGATGAAACTATGCAATGCACTAGTATCGAATAAAACTTTTGCAGGAATATCATTAAGTTGCAGATTACCCATGATCACTTCTGAAGAATCCTCTACTTAAACTAAATTCATCAAGTTCTCTCTTGTGGACCTGGGATTATTCTTGACCACTGCATTGCTGGAAGACCTCACAGGAGGAGGAGGCGGAAGTCGCCTTTGGTTGAAGCACTTGTTTGCATAGTGACCTTTCTGTTGACACTTGTTGCAAGTCACCTCTGAGAGCGGACGATGATAAGGAGAACTTGACTTTGGATCTTGAGTTTGAGACGTGTTCTCATAGCCTGGGTTGGGTGGGTGGGAAGATTCATGGCCACCTTTGTTCTTCTGCTGGTAGGGCTGACGAAACGGAGGAGGAGGAGGAAGCCAGAACTTCTGTTGCTTAGCTGCCACCTGTGAGGAAGAAGAAGACTGAACTGCATCCCTGATTCTCTTCTTTCAAGCCTCACACTTGAGCTGAGCACCTTCTTGCTTGAGGGCCATGTTATAGAATTGATCGAACTTAGTCGGCTCAACAAGAACGAGAGCTAACTATAGATCTTCTTTGATGCCACCCCTGAAGTGATAGATCATGCTCTTTTCCTCAGGAACATCCTGCCTTGCGAAGCGAGCAAGTTTCTGAAACTAGATGTTGTATTAGTACACGGCATGCTGCCTTGCTTGAGATTGCAGAACTCCTCACGCTTGCTCTCAGCAACACTTGTTGGAATGTGATGAGCTTTGAAATCTCGGCAGAAGTCATCCCAGGGAATCACACGACCTCCTCTAAAATCTCTGTATTGTTGGTACCAATTAGCAGCTTGGTCCTTTAGCTGAAATGAAGCAAACTTGACATTCCTACATTCCAAATGCTTGCTGATGTCCACGAGCCAATCATCGACGTCTGTGGCCTCGACACCGTTGCTGAAAGACATAGGCTGGTTTGCAAGGAACTGGTTGAGGGTAGCAAACTGAGGTTGATTGTTGAACTGCCCTTGACCTTGATTTCCTTGATTGCCTTGGCCTTGGTTGCGCTCTTGCAAGAGTTGCAAAAGATTTTGGGTGTTGGCATTGGTAGCAGCCATGACAGTTTGCCATGCCTCCCGAGGCGGAGGTGGTGGTGGAGGGTTCACCTGTTCCCCATGATTGCAGTCTAGATTCAGACGCGTTGGAGGAGCCATCCTAAAGAGGGTGACATCCGTTAGAATCTTGATAGACAGATAGGCACGCTAAATCAATGGATAGAAATTGCAACATATAGTATTCACAATAAACATTCCAACTAGGATGAATGAATGAATTCCAAAGTTAACATCACACGTCCATTAAGGTGAGAAGCCACTTAGATGAAGGTAGATGAATGAAACAACAAGGTGCGACTGGAACAAATAATTGGTAAGGATTACCCAATCACAAACCAAATATCTGTGGGAAGAAATAACTAGAGCTACTTGAATTCCCACCTATAAACTCCCGAAACTTTCTGGTTATGCAATATGGTGTTGGGGATACAGGGAGTCACAATATACATCACACAACTAACAAGCCCTATGCTCCAGCTGTATCCATCCGTCAACACATAAACAAGAAAACTTCAGAAATCGTGTACCTCCACCATCGAAAAGCATCTGTTATACAAGCTATGGCAATACTCCCGAACTCCTGCCCCGGTACTCGGTGGGGTCGAGGTTATCTCACCAACAACTGCATAAAAGATATTTTCGATGTCGGCAAACTCAAGTATTCCGGAACTGCAACGATAAAATTGTGACGACAACACCTCGTGAAATTTGAGGAGAGGAAATACAAAACATCTACGTCAGGAGGCCTCACCAGAGTGATGAAGGGACTGAGGAGAAAAAAGAATCCTACTCTCCGATATATATAATCCTAAGACTCAAAACATTTTGTTCTAGACTCAACAATGTCAGCGATTCGATCAAGCAGGGGGCTCCTAAGTCAGGGATGCCTCTGAGTACCAACTTGTAACGCCCATGGTGCGGCTATATCTCCCACGTGTTGAGGCACGACTTAGAGGCATAACCACATTGTGGTTTTTTCGCAACAAGGGTCATCTTGACACAATCCCATGTAATGAACAAGAAATGGATAAAGAGAGTTGTCTTACAACCGCCATGTCACACAATACATAAATACGTCATACATCATCCAAAATACACACATAGACCGACTACAGTCCAATCCGAATGAAAAGCAAGATAACCCCAAATGCTAGATCCCCGATCGTCCCAACTGGGCTCCACTATTGATCATCAGGAAACGAAACATAGTAATGACCAAGGTCCACGTCGAACTCCCACTTGAGTTCTTTATCATCACCTGAACTGGTATCATCGGCACCTGCAACTGTTTTGGTAGTATCTGTGAGTCACGAGGACTCAACAATATCAAAACCCGCGACATCAAGACTATTTAATCTTATGGGTAGGATAAGGTAATGAGGAGGAGTTGCGGCAAGATGAGAAGCTATGCAACAGTCATGAAACTAGAAGTGATCAAGAAGTGATCCTGAAACTACTTACGTTCAAACATAACCCAAACCGTGTTCACTTCCTGTACTCCGCCGAAAAGAGACCATCATGGCTACACACGCGGTTGATTCATTTTAATTAAGTCAAGTGTCAAGTTCTCTACAACCGGATATTAACAAATTCTCATCTGCCACATAACCATGGGCACGACTCTTGAAAGTTTATACCCTGTAGGGGTGTCCGAACTTAGCCCATCACAAGCTCTCATGATCAATGAAGGATATCCCTTCTCCCGGAAAGACCCGATCAGTCTCGGAATCCCAGTTACAAGACATTTTGACAATGGTAAAACAAGACCAGCAAGACTGCCCGATGTGCTGACAAATCCCAATAGGAGTCGCACGTATCTCGTTCACAGGGCACACCAGATGGGCCAAACGTGAGGTTAGCTGAGACCCTGGTTGACCAGGGGGCGACGGACATCGCCTAGTTCGGATCAACACTTAGAAGAGGACTGGCCGGGGGGTAAAAATAAAGATGAACCTTGGGTTTGCAACCCCAAGGGAATGTTATAGGTTGTTAGGGAAATGTAAAACCAAGGTTGGCCTTGCTAGAGGAGTTATATTCAAAGCGAAGTGTCAAGGGGGTCCCATAACCCCAACCACGTAAGGAACACAGAATCAAGGAAAATAACACTGGTATGACGGAATCTAAGGCGGCAAGAGTGGAACAAAACACCGAGCAAAAGGCCAAGCCTTCCACACTTTGCTAAGTATATAGATGGATTAATTAAATAAGAGATTTTGTGATATCCCAACATATCCATGGAACAACCTGCAAGGCACCTGCAACTAGCAACGCTATAAGAGGGGCTGAGCAAGAGCAGTAACTTAGCGAAACAACGGTTTTCTAGGAAGGTGGGTTAGAGGCTTGACAAGGCAATATGGGAGGCATGATAAACAAGTGATCGGTAGCGTGACATAGCGATAGAACGAACAACTAGCAAGCAAAGATAGAAGTGATATCGATGGTAATAGTCATCTTGCCTGCAAAGTTCCCAGAGTTGTCGAAACCTTGCTCCTCGTTAGCGTACTGAACAGGTTCCTCGTTCACGAACTCGTCTCCCGGCTCTACCCAAAGCAAGAACACAAGCAACGAAACAACAATCAATCATGGTGCAATGCACAAACAACATGATGCAAGAAATGGCATGGAATTCAAGGTATGATGTGCAATGCATATGGGTACTCCGGAAGGAAAAAATATGAACAAGGCATCAACTTGGCAAGCCAAGCATGCCGCTGGAAAGATGGCGTGATTTCGTTCGGAATCGATATAAGTATCACCGGAAAAGGCTGCACGGTTTGCAAATGACAAGCAAAACAAGCATGATACAAATCTGCGATTAACATCATCATAGCACTTAGAATGGCCATAAAGTACACATGAAGCTCTACAAATCATGAACACTGAGCTCCTGCTAGAACTCACTAGAACAAGCTCAAAATAGCATGGCAAAAATGCAAATGATATCAGCTTCCGAGACTTAGAGAAAATACTAAACATGTCCAAACAACATCATATAGCAATGTTGAGAGCTAGCAAACAACATGCTACAGGAACATACCATGGCAAACAAGGGCATGATATGCTAGTACTAAAGACATAGAACACACCTCCCTTACAGATCTTTATCCAAAGATGCATAGAAAATATGGTTGCACCCATCCAAACATGGCATGTTATATGAACAGTTTCAGACAAGAAATACATGACATGGCAGAAACAAATTCCTGATAGCAATTTTGCAAGCTCCATTCACTCACCACAAGGCATTTAATGGCATAACAAGGTAACCAACATGAAGCATGCATGTTCAAGAAGCTAAGCTTGGCAAGATCAAGTTCATCGGGTACATGTATCACTAGCAATACCCATGGCAAAGTTGAATCTCATCTTAACAATCTGCCACGAACAATGTTTAGCAAAAGTAGGCAAGAAAATGACATGCTACGCTACTCCATAAATACAACCAGATGCATGAATGAAAGGAGCAATACCACACCTTCAAAACACTCTTACTGAACTATCTAAAAATTTGCATGGATCTCATGGTAGCACCAAGTTTACATGGCATCAAAACGTAACAGGAAAATGATTTGGCAAAATCACCAAGTGTCTGAAATCAGCAACTTTATAAAGCCAACTTCGTATGCTTATGCTAGTCACCATGTAACTCCTAAAAATAGTGGACTTGCATCACTTTAAAGATGGCATGATGGATCTCATAAAACATGCAGACATCACGCTCATAGGATGCACACACAAAATGCAACGAAAATGACAAATCATCAAGTTCTGTTAAATTCCAGCAGACAACATCATATAGCACTTTGGCAACGATTATTTGGGCACAAAGATTGACAGTAACATGCATGAAAATTACACTAATATGAATCACGAGACGAACATTTTGATATATCATATGCACAAATCGGAGTCACGGACATGGCGATGTTGCATGATGAACAGGGCATCGCAATGTAAGAATTTCATGACTTGGTGGAATTCGGGGCCAACCTTCTTGGATCTAGGGTTGCGCAGATTTCAAGGATGGATGGATGAACTTACCGCAGCAGCGTCGTGCGGCAGCCAGAGTCAAGGGGAAAGTTGGCCGGAGTGCGTGGAAGCCCGGATCCCATCGCTCCTCTACCGGATCTGGCTGGAGCGAGGTCGGCGGCGGCGGAGCAGTGCGGCGGGGACGGGCGACGCCGGCGATGCTGGTGGTGGTGACCGGCAACGATGGCGCGGTGGCACGCCGGGGAGGAGGCGTCGGGCAGCGGAGATAGGAGCGGGGCGGCGGCGCGCGTTGACCCGGGCGGCGGGGATAAGCGGGCCGGGCGGGCTGGCCTCGGGCCTTGCTGGGCCGCGGCGACGGCACGTGCGGGGATGACACGTGGTGCCCTGTGACTGGTGCGGGCGCGGAGGCGGGAGTTGTTCGATGGTGTTGGACGTGTCCGGCGGCGCAGAGGGATTAGGCTAGGGTTTTGGACTGCAAGAATTTCGGGGAAGAGGCATATTTATAGGTAGAGGGAGCTAGGTGTGCCCAAATGAGGTGATGTTTTCGCCCACACGATCGTGATCCAACGACGGAGAGTGTGGATGGGGTTTAGATGTGTTAGTGGGCTGTTTGGGAGGGGTGTTCGGCTACAACAAGAGAGAGGATTTTGCGGTTACCCGGTTAACCGTTGGGGCATCAAACGACCTCCAAATGGAACGAAATTTGACAGGCGGCCTACCGGTGATGTACCAAGGCCACTCGACAAATCTTGACCCATTCCGAGAATGTTTTTCTCCCGCTCATGAAACAAGATTAGAGGGGTGCAACGGGTGCATGTGGGAGTGTCGGATTGTGAAACGGACAACGGGGAAAATGACCACATGCATGAGACGAACACGAATGCAAATGAGATGCACATGATGACATGAGATGAAATGCATGACATGAACAAAATGCAAAATGAAAGGCAACACCCAACCACGAAGGGAATATCATATCACATAGCCGGAAATGGCAAGAGTCGGAGTTACAAATATGGAAAGTTACATCCGAGGTGTTACACACGACGAGGTTGCCCACTACAACCTCCCCAAGCGACAGCCACCGCGCGTGCCGCTAGTCGTACGAAGGGGGTTATCCCCATGGTTCAGTCCCCGCCACAACAGCCGGCAAGGGCGCGACAGAATCAAGACCCCGACGATGTCTCGATGGCCTCTTCTAACCCTCGAGCCCGTCCAGGCCAGGGTTGAAACCCAGAAGACAGGCAGCGGGGGAACGCGCCTATCGTTGCCAAACGGCGCCACGACGATCCCCACTAGACTGACAGGTGTGATGGCCTCAACATTGACGAGCCTGCGCTCGGTGTTGGTGGGTTCCTACCCTTCGAGGTTGGCTGCCCTGCCTTTACACGAGAGTTGTGGCAAGTCCGTTGGCCGTCCGTTCGCATGTTCAAGCCAGAGATACGTGAGAAGTACGACAGGAGGCTGAACCCGACAGAGTTCGTGAGCATCTACACCATCGCTGTTCAGGCTGCCGGGGAAAGAGATGAGAAGGTGTTCGCCAACTACCCTCAAGTCCAATGTGAGGTCTTGGCTGATGCACCTACCGAAGAACTCCATTTCGTCATGGGCAGACCTGTACCACGAGTTCATCGGTGCCTTCAACGGTGGCCACCAAGAGCCCGGCAGACCCAGTGACCTATAACTTCTCCAGCAGAAGGAAGGAGAAACCCTCTGTAAGTATCTACATAGATTTAGTAAAGTTCATAGAAATATTCTAAATACCCATCCGCAAGCTGTTATAGCAGCTTTCCAGTCCAATGTGCGCAACTGCCGCATCCGTCCCAAAATGAATGTGCGGTTGCCCAAGACCGTGAAAGAACTATATACAATAGTGGACAAATGTGTCTGGATGGAAGAAGGAAGGAAGTTGCCCAGAGAGGAAGATTGCATTAATGTTGGTTCAGAGGATGAGGAGGAATCAACCAGTCAGAGGAAGGGCAAGAAGCGCAGTAAGAAGCTAAGAGATAAAGCAGTGATGACTGTAGAAGGTTCAAGCACATGTAGTACCGACAATAAGGCCAAGGCTGAGGCCCCCGGCAAGGAAGCTACCGCATGCACTGCCTGCCGGGAAGCCGCTGCCACGAAAAAAGTTGGTAAAGGGGATGGGAGTACTGCAACATCCACAGGACCAAAGGCCATGACCTTCAGGAGTGTTATCAAGTTGAGCAGCTTGTCAAGAGACAAAGGGTAGAGTATGATAAGTGTGATAAGGAGCAATGTTGGAATGCTACTGGCGGTAAGGTCCGAGGTGGTGAAGCAAAACGCCCTGGCAGACCCTTTCGGAACCAAGGAAAGCCCGCCAGGGGCCAAGAGAAGGAATCATGTGATGATGCTAGTGATGGAGGGGATGAAGAGGAAACTAGTGAGCAGGAATTTTAGAAGGCCACCGACGCCCTATGCATTGAAGCAGGTGCATCTTTGCACACCTCTCATCTCCAATTCAAGCGATGGGCACAAGAGGTCAATGGTTGTAACGTACAGGATGTCACATTCCATAATTGTAACTCCAACTCTTGCAATTTTCGGCAATGTTATATGTTATATCCTCGATGGTTGGGTTTTTGTCCTACTTTTTGCATTTTGTTCATGTCGTGCATTTCATCTCATGTCATCATGTGCATCTCATTTTCAATCGTGTTCGTCTCATGCATCTGGTCATTTTCCCCATTGCCCGTTTCGGAATCCGACACTCACCCATGCACCCATTGCACCTCTCAGATCTCGTTTCGTGCCCCTAAGGAAAACGTTCTTGAAATGGGCCGAGATTTGTCGAGTGGCCTTGGTACATCACTTGTAGGCTTCTTGTCAAATTTTGTTCCATTTGGAGGTCGTTTAATGCCCCAACGGTTAATCGTGTAACTTCCGAAACCCCTCTCTCTTTGTAGCCAAACACCACTCCACAACAGCCCACAAGCCCATCTAAACCCCCTCCATGCTCTCCGTCGTTCGATCATGATCGTGTGTGCGACAACCGCACCTCAATAGCCCTCTCCTAGCTCTCTCTATCTATATAAACACCTCCCCCGTCCAAATCCGAGGAAAAATTCTTCCCTAACCCTAATCTCCTGGAAATCCGTGCCACCCCAGCCCTTCACACCGCGCCGGACACTTCTATCATCGTCGGACGCGTCCGCGCCGACGGCCCAGACCAACCGGGGCTTGACACGTGGCCTGCGCCACCTCCCCCGCGCCCCCGCCGCCGGGCGGCCTACCTGGCCCAGGGCAGGCCCGCGCCGCGCCACGCCGGGCCCGAGCCGCCTCCGCTCCAGCGTGCCTCTGCCCGCCGCCGCCCGCGTCCGGCGTCCCGCGCCTCGTCGCCGGCCGGAGGAGTTGCCGGAGCTCGCCGGAGTTCCGCCAGCTCAAATCCAGCCACTGGCACCAGATCCACCCGTTCGCTCAAGCAAACGGCCGCTCCATCCCAGATCTGCTCATCCTCGGTCCATCGCATCCCGTTTCCTCGAGGTTGTTTTCCTAGTAAGTCCCATATCTGCAACATTATGTGTGCATGTTTGCCATGGCATAACTTTGTGGATGATTGTCAGATTTGTGTGTATGACATGTCAAAATGTTCATCATGTGATGCTCTACGTGCTAGTGTCATTTTCATGCATGTTACTATCCATATTGATGCCCTAATCTTCGTTGCAAAAGTGCTAAATGATTTTATCTGCTGGAAACTATCATAACTTGCTGATGTGTCTTTTTCATAGCATTTTGTGTGTTTGTCTTTTGAGCTTCATGTCTACATGTTTTAGGAGCATATTCATGCCATCTTTACAGTGGTGCAATCCTTCTATGTCAATTAGGCCACCTGATGTGCCCTGCGGTGACTAGCACAAGCATGCCAATTAGGCCACTTGATGTTGTTGTTTTCAGCCACGTAGTTTTTCTGCTAAGTCTTTTCCTATCACATTAGGTTGCTATGCTGACTTGTTGCCAGTCATGCCTTTTTTGGTAATTATTGGGTATTGTAGCTTGACATTACCATGCTCTCTTTTTGCTAAATATTATTGATGTCAGTCTGTTAACGGCAAGTGCGTTTTTGCCATTTGTTTTGCTAGTGATCCATGCACCCTATGACTATGCTCTTGCCATGTTTAGCTTAATAAATGTGTCTTCTTACTGTTGGTTGCTTTGTTATGCCGTGTAATGCTTTGTGGCGAGTGGCACAAGCTTCCAAAGTTGCTATCATGAATCTGATTCTGCCATGCATGATTTTCCTCTAAGTCTAAAACCTGTTCATATCACTTGCCATGTTTGCATTGATGCAACCATCTTTTCTGTGCATCTTTTGCCCAAGTTCAGTAAGGGTGTTTTATTCATTGCCTTTAGTACTAGCATGTCGTGCTCAAGTTTTCCATGAAAGGTTTCCGTAGCATGTAGTTTACCAGCTCTAAACATTGCTATCTGATGATGTTTATGCCATGTTTAGTATTTTTGCCATGCTTTTTTATACTTGTTCTAGTGAGTTCTAGCAGGAGCTCGGTGTTCATGATATTTAGAGCTTCACATGTACTTCACTTCCATGTGTTTTGTTTTTATATTGGAGTGCTATAGCATAGTTTCATGATGCATCTTAAGTGCTATGTTGATGTTAAGCGCAGTTTTGCCTTCTTCTTGTTTTGCTCGTCATTTGCAAACCATGATCCATATCCGGTGATCTTTATATCGATTTCGACTGAAATGTCCTAACCTATCTAGTGGCATGCTTGTTTTGCCAAGTAGATGCCACGATCATCTTTTCCCTCCCGGAGTACCCACTACTAGGAAAAGGCATGCTAGTGGCGCACCAGTTTTGCCTTCTAATGGCGCACTACTGGTGCGCCACTGGCATCACGCCATTAGAATTAAATTCTAATGGCGCACGTCTGGTGCGCCATTAGTATCTGGTGTTCTAATGGCGCACCACGTAGTGCGCCATTAGTATAGCCTTCAGTGCGCCATTAGAATGCCTCCCAGGGGGCCATATGTACCCATGTGCTTTGGCATTCTAATGGCGCACCAGTGGGTGATGCGCCATTAGTGTGATTATCACAGTGCGCCATTAGTGTCTTGTATGGTGCGCCACTAGTATGATATTAGGGATTTTTTTTCATTTCTGATATTTTCACAGGTTACAAAATATTAGAGATAACATACAACACAGATCTGCTTAGCTTACATACAGGGGCCCATATGTAACGATGTTACTGCGTCCACCAGATCATATCCAACACACAAGTTTCATCATATATACATACATAGCCAACACATAGTTCCATCGTTACATATTACAAAAGTTTCACAATGTTCATTCAACACCGTTATCCATCAATTCACAAATGTTTCACATTGATACAAAATAAAAACACAAATGGAAAAGAAGCACTCCATCCATGCAAGCTTCCGTGAATTAAATCAAATCTGCAAAATGATAAACAAGAAGTTAGAAGAAGAAGAAGAAGAAGAAGAAGAGAAGGAGAAGAAGAAGAAGACTAGAAGAAGAATAAGAAGAAGAATAAGAAGAATAAGAAGAAGACTATAAGCTTATTATGTAAACTTGATCATTTTGTGATAACATAAGTAATTTTGGAGCTAACCTATAGGAAACTAAGCATATAAGCTCTAAGTTAGCATATTAGAGCCAACTTAGGTAAAATGAAGCTAACCTATGTCATTTTGGATAAGAAGAAGAATAAGAAGAAGACTATAAGCTTATTATGTAAACTTGATCATTTTGTGCTAACATAAGTTATTTTGGAGCTAACCTATAGGAAACTAAGCATATAAGCTCTAAGTTAGCATATTAGAGCCAACTTAGGTAAAATGCAGCTAACATATGTCATTTTGGAAAAGAAGAAGAATAAGAAGAAGACTATAAGCTTATTATGTAAACTTGATCATTTTGTGCTAACATATGTAATTTTGGAGCTAACCTATAGGAAACTAAGCATATTAGAGATAACATAGGTAACTAAGTATATATATATATCATTTTGGAGAGCTGACATACCTGACATAGTTCAGTTCTCATTGTTCTTCTCCTTCTCCTTCCTCAACCTGATGCGCCAAGAGCGGCGAGGCGGTGGAGGCAGCTGTGGGATGTAGTCTTCTACCACAATTGGCGTGGTCATGTCACCCAGCTGTGGGATCGTCGGTGCCACCACCGGTGCGTGGTAATTGTCAGGCACCACCACCATCGCGAGGCCACCCTCAGCCACCACCATCTCTTGCCCATGGTCAGCCACCACCATCTCTTGCCCATGGTCAGCCACCACCATCTCTTACACCTGGTCAGCCACCACCATCTCTTGCACCTGGTCAGCCACCACCATCTCTTGCCCTTGGTCAGCCACCACCAGTGCTAGGTCATCCTCAGCCTGATGCCCATCGTCATCCTGCAGCTCCTCATCCCCACTCTGCTCCTCTTCTCCCCCACTCCAGTCCGGATCATCCTTCTTGTTGTCTTCGCTGCTGCCAGAATCGCTGTTGCTTTCGCTAAGGCCAGAATCGCTGTTGCTTTTGCTACAGCCATAATCGCTGCTGCTTTGGCTGTAGCCAGTGTCGCTGCTGCTGTTCCCATTGCCTGTCCAAATGCAACAATGACCGTTAACAATCGATGTGAGACAAAGCCAAATGTAGAGGAATAAGAAGAGGTGGAACGCACTGGCATCTTCGTCTTCAGCGCAGCGCATGCGACACATAGTCGTGTTGAAAACCTTCACGATGAGCATTGTGGCATCATCGTCGTACCTTAAGAGAAGAAAGTACCCAGTCCGCAGGTCGTAGGCACTGTAGAACTTCTCCCAGCCATGGCACAGGTACATGTGGCCCTCCTCGATCACCAACTCCACGTCCCACAGCCTGCGAACCCCGCTGCCAGCCTGTCGGAGCTTCACATTATCTGGCGGATCTTCACCCAGCATCTTCATAAAAGCGTCAGGCAGCCTCTGCAATTTTGGGACAAGGAGTGATGCAGCAAACAACAGAGTTATCATAATGAGATGGGTGAAGGGGAGATCTCTCGTTTTATATACCTGCCTCATGGCTGATACTGAAGAAGAAAGTATGATAGTGAAGAACTCGAAAGCATCCAACTCGAACTCCAGTGAGGCAGAGCGGCGGTGGCTGCTTCCCCCCATCTCTGATAAGCAGCAGAAGAGACCAATTAGTACCCTTACAACATTATCATACAACATTATAGCAGCATAAATTTTAAGCAGAAGATAATCAACATTAGTCGCAAGTACCCCATATGTCCTATTTTTAGCAAAGTCATGCTAAAATTCACGGAAAATTTCAGCATGACCTTTGCTGAAAATAGGACATATGGAGTACCCGAATTTGCCGGAACAGAAGTTAATCGACATTCCGGCAAACTCAAGGGCCTCTCGGGGTACCTGCAAATTCATCACGACACAATGGTCGGAGATAAAACCCAGCAACTTTACAAGTCTTTCATAGATTTGTTTGCAAGTTCTGATATGTAATAAAGATGAGCCTCAAGATACAACAAATCAAGCATGGAAAACAAGTCAAACATTTGAGATATTGAGTTTCAAGACATTATACTGCAATTCACTCATAAAGCCATGATTAAATGTGCATAACTACCACTGAGAAAATAATAGGTCTCATCTTCTCATGCATAACTGCATATCCAGAAGGCACATAGCTAGAAAGGGTGAAAATTACATGGACATTAACCTGTCCAGTTTTTCATTATGGGATTGCTAAACATCACACATAACAGTAGCACACAAACTTTGAGCTAGCATACAGAGAGCAATGCCATTTTTTGCAACATCAAAACTGAAAAATCAATACACTTTCTAGCATAAGACTAATCTTTTGACCAATGAGCCAAGAGAAAAAGGAATTAGCCTGCTGTTCTCAGACCTAGATTCTAGATGAATTCTATAAGCAAGTGAATCCAGGAATAAAATCATGTATTCTTTACCTTTGACTACCAAGGTCGAGACTTGCCACAACAAAGGGAGGAGTAGGTCTGGACAAAAGGAGACATGATGCCCGGATGAAGAACAAACCCATGACACGATGGCCAATCGACCCTGCAAAATGAGGTGAACAGAGCAGCAGTAGCAGGTCAGCACGATTTCTACAAGTAGGCAACCTGGGATGACCAAAGAGAAGACTAGCAATTAGTCTGAAACTTTTATGCACAGGGAATACTACCCTTAGTCTGAAACTGTGAGGAGTAAGAGCAAGTAAATTAAACAGTACTGAAACATGGTCATCTCTCATACAGAGGTGAATCTAGATATGCCATCTCCCTGTACAGATGTCGAACTTTCTTTCTTTTTCTCATTTACGCCCAGCTTAAGGCCAGCAGCAGCAAGGAACAGCGGCAAGCAGCAGCAAGCGGCAAAGCAATCAGCCTCAGCCAGCAGCGGCAACAACAGCAAACAACAAAGCATGTTCTGGTTATGTGGGGCTTCTAGGCACATCACTGAGTTTGTTCTAGCAAACGACAGTTTTATGTGAGATATATGTGGTTCATAGCTGAATGTGATCATACTTCAAACTTTTAACTGTATGGGTGGGAAATATGATGGTTGAACAGCGATTGACTTTGGCAAAAATCAGCGGCTAGTTGAATTGCTTAATTTCAGAATTGAAGCTAATCTCTCGGCTAACCGAATTGCTTACTCCTACTGTGGATGAAATATTGCAGCAAGAGAGCAAGCAAGCAACTCAGCACAAACAGATGCAACCTAACTAGTCTCATGGCAAGTACTTAGTACCAAGCAGCAACAACAAACAGGCACGACGCAGGGTACAAATTACTACAACAAATTTCCATGAATTGTATTGTCAGCAAAAAAAACCCTGCTAGAATTACAACAACTACACTGAACCTATTTCAAAAAGATAGAAAATGAACACATAAAAAGAACACTACATATACTCATCTATTTTCCTCAGTTTTTTTTAAAAAGGGACCAAAAAATGGACAAACATGAACTGCAGCTACTGATATGGTCTACTACCAAACATAAACTGCAGAAAAAAGAAAAAGGAGAGGGAAGTGGTTAGGGTTCAAACCCAATAGATTAGGTGTACCTAATGCACATGGAGTACTAATTATTCATGTTTGCTAGGCACTACTCCCGCAATTTTTTGAACCTAATTTGACCTAAATTTGAGAGGGATTTGACCTAAACCTAGCAAAAGAGAGAAGAAGAGGGCATGGCCAGGAGGGAGGAGAGGAGGAAGAGAGGAGAAGAGAGGCAGAGGGAGGAGGGTTACTTGACCACAATGAGGTGGTGGCCGGAGCGGAGACGACGGAGGGCGGAGATGGCGAGCTTGGGGGAGGCGGGGATAGACGGCGGGGATGTCGCGGGCCTCTTCTCTTGGTGGACGTGGGGCCTCCTCTCCTGGTGGACGTGGGGCGGCTCCGAGGCGAGGGAGGCGGCGCTTGGGGGGGGGGTGGCAGTGCTCGGGGGGAGGCGGCGAAGGGGAGAGGGAGGCGGCGGGGGCGCGTGGGTGGCTATGGCGAGGTTAGGTCGAGTGGGGGATCTGGCGAGGGAGGGAGAGAGGCCAGAGGGGAATAGGTGGAGTGGGGGAGGGTTAGCAATAGCGCACCTCCCCCTAGTGCGCCATAAGTACGACGACAGCAATGGCGCACCTCCCCCCGGTGCGCCATTAGTAAAAAAAATTATTACAGTTTGAGCACTCAGGTTATATTCCACCTAACCGTATTCGAAACAGAACACACACACTATCCCGACTGGTCAGCATGCAGCACACACACTGGGAGGTCCTGGGTTCGATTCCCAGGCTCCCTAATTTTTGTTTTTATACATTTTTTCTTTGCACATATCTTTTTATGCATGCATCCAAATATAACATGTCACATATGCTAGATGCTCAGAATTTCATGTAGAAAAATAATATGCAGTTTGTTGCCATGTTAACAACATTTAAAATGTTGTTTGATATTTATTTGTGTTTAAATATGTTCAAACTTGTTTAAATCATAACTAAATACCCATAGCTCCAAATTTGACAAACTTTATATGCTTTTGGGAGTAACATATATGCGGTGGGTCGGCGGCGGCGGTGGAGCGGGGGAGGGTGCGGTGGGTGCTCGGCGGCAGTGGAGCGGGCCGGGGATCGAGATCGAGATGGAGGGGGATAGCAATCGAGATTTAAAAATATTCATCAAATTTGAAAAAATATTCATGAATTCAAAAAGTGCCCATGAAATTCAAAAATATTCATGAGTTCAAAAAGTGCCCATGTAATACAATTGAGAAATGAAGACTACGATTTAAATACAATCGATCTTAGCTAGCTAGCTATCTGTTCACAATCATCTTGCCCTTCTTTTTCGCAAATGGAGTTCTTTTGTGGAACGGACATCCTTTAGGTAGGGTGGTCCTACTTCTTGTGGTGTGTTCTGCTACTTCATCGTCGTCGTCATGTTCGATCTTCGGGTCGCCGTACTTGTCGAAGTCTTGCTCATTGGCTACTCCATCCATTCTGATGATCTTCCTTTTGCCTCTCCTCACGACAACATGACAGGGCTTTGACGGGTCGGTAATGAAGAAGCATTGGTCCACTTGGGAAGCCAGTACCCATGGCTCACTTTTTGCGGTGACGTTTGCGCCCACGGTCTTGGATTTGGCTTCGGGTATAACCGTGGTGGTGAAATACTGGTCTTCTTTTAGTACGATCTTGGCCCATCTGACACGGAACATCAGGACCTTCTCTCCAGCGTAGCTCAGCTCCCAGATCTCCTCGATCCTTCTGTAGTATCTGTCATTGTCGTTACCGGTGTAGGATTCCATCGTTACCCCAGAGTTCTGATAACCATCGCTCTTCATGTCCTTGTCCTCGGTGTAGAATGTGTAGCCGTTGATATCGTACGCCTCATAGGTCATCAGGTTGTGCTCGGCGCCCTGTGACAAGGCGAATATGAGTTATTCTTCCGCGGAAGAATCCTCATGTAAATGGTACGACAGAAGCTTCTACTTGAACCAACGCATGAAACATGAGTTGTGCTCTTTGATTATATCTCCGTCCATCCTCTGTTGGCCTCGGTCATTGTACGTCTTCTCAATAAAGGTTTTGTGCTCTATCACCCAAGGATCGACCACGTCTATGTGTTGTAGCGCGACTAGGTTTGCTCTTTCAAAGTCGGCGAGTCAACCCTCGAAGTCGACATGCATTTCGCGGCGACCCTCACGGTGACCCCATCCAGCGAGCCTGCCGAGGTGCCTGTGGACGGGCAGACCAACGGGGTCCTTGATGCCTAGATAATTCGTGCAGTAGGAGAGGCACTCTTCGGTCAGAAAGCCCCTAGCTATGCTTCCCTCTGGACGTGACATGTTGCGAACGTATCCTTTGATGACTCCATTCATCCTTTCGAACGGCATCATGCTGTGCAGGAACGTCGGCCCGAGTTGGATGATATCCTCCACGATATGGACCAGCAGATGCACCATAACGTCGAAGAATGCGGGCAGGAAGTACATCTCAAGCTCCTATAGTATCACCACGATCTCTTCATGTAGCCTTCTCTCGGGCGGCAGCTCTTGCGTTATCCGTCTGCTTGAGAAGTAGCTCTTGAATATGAGGGTCCTGCACCCTGCCCATCGATGATCCATCGTCGTCTGCTCCGCCGGCATCTTCATCTTCATGATCATGCCCTTCATCTGCTCCGGTATCTTCCTCATCATCATGTCCGGCATCTTCTACATGATGACTGTGTACAACATCACCGTCGTGATCATGTCCTGGAGATTCTTCGTCTTCTCGACCGCCCGAGCCGCGCTGGTTGTCTTGCTGCCCTTCCTCATTTCTTGCCCGGCCCCCATGGACGACTTCATAGTCATCTTCATCACCTTGCCACCGATAGCCATCCATGAAACCACACAAGAGCAGGTGGTCCCGCACCTGCCCGGAATCCGGGTCCGCAATAAGGCTCTTCAGCTTGCATCTTCGACACGGACATCTTATCTCCGTCTCGTTCTTTTGAAGCATCTCGGCCTTCGCGGAGCTCAAAAACCTATTCACGATGCCTTCGGTCATCGTGCGGACCATGGTCGCCTGCGGGGTAGAGCAAAACGATATTTTAGAACCAAGAAAAAATTTGGCATGACTTTCCCTAAAAATAGGACCAAAAAGAATGCATAGTGCCAAAATTCTCGCCGAAACGGAAATGAATCAACTTTCCGGCAAAATATTGGCAACTATCGCATTTCAAATACTGGTACCTGCAAACACAAACATATAGGCAACACCACAAACATATGCAACACCACAAACATACATAGATCTAGCTAGGCCACAAAAAGTGCATGTGCACGTTGTTGGAGCGAGCTAGGGAGAAAAAAAAGTAGATCTACAACATGAAGATAGCTTTCCCCTTACTTACCTATCAAAAAAAGGTAATTTCACCACTTAATTTTGATGAATCTATGGTGCAAATTAGGTGAGGAGGAGGAGGCAGCCGACAAGCTTGGAGAAGGAGGTGGAGGGAATGAAGTGGGGAAAGTGAGTGTGTAGGTGTGGCTGTCCAAAATATCTAGCTGGTCCCAGGTTACTAATGGCGCACTACCTCGCCGTGCGCCATTAGTAACCCAACCTACTAATGGCGCACCACCTAGCCGTGCGCCATTAGTAGTTTTGCAAAAAAGTTAAAAAATATATATACATACTAATGGCGCACCGTGCCATAGTGCGCTATTACTAGTTTAAACTAGTAATGGCGCACTATGCCACGGTGCGCCATTAGTAGTTTTGCAAAAAAAAGAATAAAAAATACATTAGTGGCGCACACTATTGCTGGTGCGCCATTACTAGTTAGAACTACTAATGGCGCACTTAGCCTGGATGCGCCATTAGTATGTTTGGAAAAATGAAAAAAAAATTGTTACTAGTGGCGCACCTTATGCCTGGTGCGCCATTAGTGTCTTCCACACTAATGGTGCATCACCTGATGTTGCGCCATTAGTATATAATAGTGGCGCACCTCTTCTCTGGTGCGCCATTAGTGTCAATTTCATCTATTGCCCTTTTCCTAGTAGTGACCATATCTTCCCATGCCATGTCCTGCATCATGTTGCTTTTGCATTGCACCGTGATTGATTGTTGTTCTGTTGCTTGTGTTCTTGCTTTGGGTAGAGCCGGGAGACAAGTTTGTGAACGAGGATCCCATCGAGTACGTTTACGAGGTGCAAGCTTTTGACAACCCTGAGAACTTTGCAGACAAGATGATCATTACACCCGATATCACTTCTATCTTTGCTTGCTAATTGTTCGCTCTATCGCTATGTCGCGCTACCTACCACTTGTTTGTCAAGCCTTCCATATTGCCATGGCAAGCCTCTAACCCACCTTCCTAGCAAACCAATGTTTGGCTATGTTACCGCTTTTGCTCAGCCCCTCTTATAGCGTATCTAGTTGCAGGTGCAGTGCAGGTTGTTCCATGTTGGAACATGGATATGTTGGGATATCACAATCTCTCTTATTTAATTAATACATCTATATACTTGGAAAAGGGTGGAAGGCTTGGACTTTTGCTGGGTGTTTTGTTCCACTCTTGCAGCCTTAATTTCCGTCATACCGGTGTTCTGTTCCTTGAATTTTGCGTTCCTAACACGGTCAGGGTGTTATGGGCCCCCCTTGTCTCTTTACCTACAGTAAAGCTTTCCCGAGGAGATCCCGCATTGGTTTTACCTTTTTCCTAATAACAACTAAAATTTTCATAGGGAGTAATTAACCCGAGGATTCTTAATCAATCCCCGGGCCAGTGCTCCTCATGAGTGTTGGTCCACCTACCCAGCAGTCGGCGGTGCCGCCTTGGGGCAACTCGAGGTATTTTGGCTATCATCCACTTAGCATAGACAGATGAGTCCGTAGATGGAGAGCGCGCGGCTCTAGACACGGGTCTGACTCACCGGGAGATCTCCTTGGGATAGTTTTGCTTTCTTCGAAGATCTTGTGCACCGGGATTCCAAGAATACTCGGGGTATTCCGCGATGGAGGATTGTTTCTGCGGGTCGTGAGCCTGTCATGGGCTAAGTTGGGACACTCCTGCAGGGTTTTAAACATTCGAGAGCTATGCCCATGGTTATGTGGCAGATGGGAATTTGTTAATATCCGGTTGTAGAGAACTTGACACATGACTTAACTAAAATACACCAACCGCATGCGTAACTGTGACGGTGGGGTTATGTTTGAACGTAAGTAGTTCAGGATCACTTCTTGATCACTTCTAGTTTAGGACCGGTGCGTAGTTTCTCATCTTACTCTTGTACTCATATGCTAGCCAACATATATGCTTAGTGCTTGTTGCAACCCCACCTCATAACCACATCCTACCTATATGGTTAAATAGTATTAATCTCGCGGGTTTTGAGATTGTTGAGTCCTCGTGACTCACAGATACTACCAAAACATTGTAGGTGCTGTTGATACCAGTGCAGGTGATGCCACCGAGCTCAAGTGGGAGTTCAACGAAGACCTTGGCCATTACTATGTTTCCTTTTCGTATGATCAGTAGTGGTGCCCAGTAGGGACGTGATCGGTACTTAGCACTTGGGGTTGTCTTCTTTTCTTTTGGATTCTTCCGTAGTTGGACCTTGTGTGTACTCTCTTTGATGTATGAATATTTGGATCCATGTGCGACATGGTGATTGTAAGCCAACTATTTACTTCCTTGTTCTTTTACATGGGATTGTGCTAAGATGACCCTTCTTGCGACCATGCCAAAATGCGGTTATGCCTCTAAGTCATGCCTCGACACGTGGGAGATATAGGTCCATCTTGGGCATTACAAGTTGATAATCAGAGCCATCCCAACTTAGGATCCCCCTGCTTGATCGAACCACTGACGTTGTTGAGTCTAGAACAAAATTGTTTTGAGTCTTAGGATTATATATATCAGAGAGTAGGATTGTTTTTACTCCTCAGCACCCTTCGTTGCTCTGGTGAGGAATCCTGATGTAGATGTTTTGACTTTCCTCTCCTCTTTTTCACTATTTTTTTTATGATCACACGGGTATCTTGGGATCGTTCCGATATTCTTCTGACGAGAACTTTGTTCTTGGTGCCTCCTGACATTTAGGGGTTGTGGCAGTGTCCCGGGGAGTTGAGCTTCGAGGTGTTGTAGTCACAATTTTATCGTTGCACTTCTGGAATACTTGAGCTAGCCGACATAAAAAATCTCTTGTATGCAGTTAGTGGTGAGATAACCTCGACGCCACCTAGTGCTAGGGAGGGAGTTCTGGAGTATTGCCATGGCTAGTATAACAGATGCTTTTCGAAGGTTGAGGTACACGATTTTTGGAGTTTTCTTGGTTATTTGTTGATGGATGGATACAGTTGGAGCGTAGGGCTTGTTAGTTGTGTTATATATATTGTGCCTCCCTGTATCCCCAACACCAGATTACATAACCAGGAAGTTTCGAGAGTTAATAGGTGGGAGTTCAAGTAGCTCTTAGTTATTCTTCCGGCAGATAATTGGTATGGGATTGGGTGATCCTTACCATTTATTTATTCTAGTCATACCTTGTTTTTCATTCATCTACCTTTGTCTAAGTGGCTTCTCACCTTAATGGTCGTGTAATGTTATTTTGGAATTCATTCGTTCAATCTCTATTTGAATGTTTATTGTGAAGACTATATGTTGCACATATCTATCCGTTTATTCAGCTCGTCTATCATATTCTAACGGATGTCACCCTCTTCAGGATGGCTCCCCCAACGCGTCTGAATCTGCAACATACCGATGGAGAGTAGTCCAACCCTCCACCACCTCCTCCGCCTCCGGAGGCATGGCAAGCTGTTATGGCAGCCACCAACGCCAATACCCAGATGTTTTTGCAGCTCTTGCCAGAGCGAAACCAAGGCCAACGCAACCAAGGAAATAATGGTCACGGGCAATTGAACAATCAGTCTCAGTTTGCTACCCTCAACTAGTTTCTTGCAAATCAGCCAAAGTCTTTCAGCGCTTGTGCCAAGGCCATGGACACAGGTGATTGGCTCGTGGAAATCAACAGGCAATTTGAATGCAGCAATGTCAGGCGTGAGGACTACATCAAGTTCGCCTCTTTTCAGCTCAAGGACCAAGCAGCTGATTGGTATCAGCAATAAAAAGATTCCAAAGGAGGACAAGTGTTTAATTGGACTGACTTCTGCTGGGACTTTCGAGCTCATCACATTCCAACAAGTGTTGTCAAGAGCAAGCATGAGGAATTCCGTAATCTGAAGCAAGGAAGCATGTCCGTGTATCAATACAACATCCAATTTCAGAAACTTTCTTGCTTCGCAAGGCAAGACGTTCCTGATGAAAAGAGCATGATCTATCACTTCAGGGGTGGCCTCAAAGAGGATCTACAGTTAGCTCTCGTTCTCGTTGATCCTACTCAGTTCGATCAGTTCTACAAGATGGACCTCAAGCAAGAAGTTTCTCAACTCAAGTGTGGGGCTTCAAAGAAGAGAATTAGGGATGCAGATGAATTGTCTTCTTCCTCTCATGTGGCAGCTAAGAAACAAAAGTTATGGCTTCCTCCACCTCCTCTTTTTCATTAGCCCTACCAGCAGAAGAACTCTGGTGGCCGTGGATCTTCCCACCTACTCAACCCATGCTATCAGAACAAGTCTCAGACTCAGGATTTGAGGACAGCTGGTCCTACTCCTCCTTATCATCGTCCGCTCTAAGAGGTTGCTTGCAGAAAGTGTGGTCAGAAAGGGTACTATGCAAACACGTGCAACAAGAGGCGTCTTCGTCCTCCTCCTCCTATGAGGTCTTCAAGCAATGCAGTTGTCAAGCACAATCCAAAGTTTGCAAAGGTGAACATGATGAATGCAGCTCAAGCAGAGGATTATTCAGATGTGATCATGGTTAACGTCGCCGTTAACTCTTTTCCGGCAAAAGTATTATTTGATATTGGTGCATCACATTCTTTCATATCAAGACCTTTTTATGAGATGCATGACTTGATGCCTGAGTTATTAGCCAAGCCTTTATCCATTGTCTCTCTGGGGAATATCGTGAATTCTCGCTTGATAGATCCTGATGTCAGCATCAAGATTGGCAATTTTAAATTTCTAGCTTCTCCTATGGTTCTTGGTGACTCTGATATTGATCTAATTCTCGACATGGATTGGCTTTCTAAGCACAAGGCCTTTCTTGATTGTCGTGCCAGGGAGATTAAATAGACGCACCCTTCTCAGGATGTGATCATTTATGCCGCTCGAGATGAAACCATTCAGTTGTTCTCTCTCAATGAGAAGGGCGAGTTAGACGCCATTTCTCAGATTCTAGTGTTTGTGATTATCAAGATGTCTTTCTATAAGAGCTTCCAGGTATGCGTCCTCACCGGCCAGTCGAGTTCGTTATTGATCTTGAGTCCGGTACATAACCCGTTTGCAAGCGCCCATACAAGCTTGGGCCAAAAGAGCTAAAATAATTGAAGAAACATCTAGATGATCAACAACGTCTAGGTCTGATCAGACCAAGTTCATCTCCGTGGAGTTTTCGTGTTCTTTTTGTCTAGAAGAAGGATGGAAGGGACCGACGCTTACCGTCCATTGAACAAGAAGACAATCAAGAATAAGTACCCACTTCCCAATATCAATGAGCTTTTTGAGCAACTCAAAGGTGCAAAGGTGTTTTCCAAGCTTGGCCTATGTATGGGTTAATCATTAGATTCACATTCGTGAAGAAGATATCCCTAAGACAGCATTCATAACAAGCATTGGTTCTTATGAATATAGTGTCATGTCTTTCGGGCTTGTTGTAGGATCGAAAGTATGTCTAGAGGGGGGTGATTAGACTACTTGACCAAATAAAAATCTATCCTTTTCCCAATTTTAGTCTTTGGCAGATTTTACCTATCTTAGCACAAGTCAAGCAATCTTAACACAATTCAAGCAAGCATGCAAAGAATCTATGAGCAGCGGAAAGTAAAGCATGCAACTTGCAAGAATGTAAAGGGAAGGGTTTGGAGAATTCAAACGCAATTGGAGACACGGATGTTTTTGTCGTGGTTCCGATAGGTGGTGCTATCGTACATCCACGTTGACGGAGACTTCAACCCACGGAGGGTAATGGGTGTGCGAGTCCACAGAGGGCTCCACCCACGAAGGGTCGACGAAGAAGCAACCATGTCTATACCATCATGGCCATCACCCATGAAGGACTTGCCTCACTAGCGGTAGATCTTCACGAAGTAGGTGATCTCCTTTCCCTTACAAACTCCTTGGTTCAAATCCACAATCTTTGTCGGAGGCTCCCAAGTGACACCTAGCCAATCTAGGAGACACCAGTCTTCAAGAAGTAACAAATGGTGTGTTGATGATGAACTCCTTGCTCTTGTGCTTCAAATGATAGTCTCCCCAACACTCAACTCTCTCTCACAGGATATGGATTTGGTGGAAAGAAGATTTGAGTGGAAAGCAACTTGGGAAGGCTAGAGATCAAGATTCATATGGTAGGAATGGAATATCTTGGTCTCAACACATGAGTAGGTGGTTCTCTCTTAGAAAATGTGTATTGGAAGTGTAGGTATGTTCTGATGGCTCTCTCCATGAATGAAGGGTGGGTGGAGGGGTATATATAGCCTCCACACAAAAACTAACCATTACACACAATTTACCAATCTCGGTGAGACCGAATTGAGAAACTCGGTCGGACCGATTTAGCAGACCTAGTGACCGTTAGGATTTTCGGTGGGACTGAGATGCAACTCGATAGGACCGATATGGTTAGGGTTAGGGCATAACGTAGTCTCGGTGTGTTCGATTACACAAACTCGGTGGGACCGATTTTGGTAATAAGCTAACCAGAGAGTTGGTCGGGTAAACTCGGTGGGATAGATTTGCTCTTTCGGTGGGACTGAAATGTTACAAAAGGGAAACAGAGAGTTTACATTGCAATCTCGGTGGGACCGATCGCTCATCTTGGTAGGACCGAAATATTACGAAGGGAAACAGAGAGATTACAACCCCATCTCGGTGTGACCGAAATCCCTATCGGTGAGACCGATTTGCCTAGGGTTTGTGGCAGTGGCTATGACATCTGAACTCGGTGGTGCCAGATAGAAAGAATCGGTGGGGCCGAGTTTGACTTTTGGCTTAGGTCATATGTGGATGTGGGAAGGTAGTTGAGGGTTTTGGAGCATATCACTAAGCACTATGAAGCAAGAAAGCCATTAAGCAACACCTCATCCCTTGTTGATAGTATTGGCTTTTCCTATAGACTCAATGTGATCTTGGATCACTGGAATATAAAATGTAGAGTCTTGAGCTTTGAGCTTGAGCCAATCTTTTTGTCCTTAGTATTTGGAGGGGTCCACTTTCCTCATCCATGCCATGCCATTCATTGAGCTTTTCCTGAAATATTAATCTTGGAATAATGTTAGCTCAATGAGCTATATGTTGTTAGACTTACCAAAACCACCTAGGGATAGTTGCACTTTCAATCTCCCCCTTTTTAGTAATTGATGACAACATATAGATCAAAGCTTCGACAAATGATAATAGGAGTGAAAAACATTGCCGCTTTGAGAAGTATGTGAAAAGCAAGAGCTCCCCCTAAATTCGTGCATAGATTATGATTTGCTTTGGACTGCAAATGCACAAAGAGTTAGGCTCATGGGTTACTCTTCCATGTCACATACATCTTGGTGGAGCACTCAAAATGATAATAATTAAATACATGCACTCATCACCAAGCAAAGTGAATGATCATATGGGGATAAAAAGATAATGTCATCCAACAAGCATTAAGGTAGCATATGACCAAACACACATGATCATCCGGGTATCACACAGAAAGAAAGTATCTCAAACAAGCAAATAAAGTTCAACCACCAAAGCAAGAGAGAATAAAATGCAACGCTCTCTCTCGAAGCCTATGATCTATACATTTTTTCTCCCCCTTTGGCAACAATTTACCAAAAAGTTCCTAGAAAATGCATAGCACTAAATCATATCTCAGGCTTTGTCTTTAGGTGGTGGTGTCCGGATAACTCCAAGAACAAAGGCTTCAGTCGAAGTAGATGGAGCTGATGGAGTAGGTGCTGGAGCTGGTGGCATTGAAGCTGTAGCTGGTGCAGATGAAGTGGCTCTGGTGTCTGGAACAGGCACTGCAATAGATTTCTGAGCTCTAGGCACTCTGGCAAATGCATCAGTGGTTATCTTGCCCTGCCTCCCTTGCATATCATCCCGAAGTTGCTCCACAACAGACTGGATCTCAGTTACCTTCACATCCAAGTCATAGAACTTTTGCTCCACGATCCTTTCCAGGCTCTCCTGGTTTTGAGTTAGGGTGGCCAGTCCCTTCTCAATCCTCAGAGTGGAGGCAATCAAGTAGCCAAGCTGATCTTGCTTGCTCTTCAGAAGATATCGAGATGTTTCTTCAGTAGTTGGCATCCTTGCAGCCTTTTCAGCCTTTGCCTTCTCCTTCTTGGCTTGTGCGTGCATAGAAGATGGTTCATTTTCATCCATGACCACAGTGTTGTCCTCAAATTCTGGGTAGATGGGTAGGTGCTCCTTGTCCAGCAGATATGTGCCAGTGCCCATCTTGGAGTTAATGAGCTCCTGGATCTGTGGGGCATACCCACAACTCCTCTGCTGATCTGCAGCTGTCCTCTTTATGGTTTCCACTATTAGGCTCATGACTTTAAACTTCTGTGGGACATGAAAGATGTGAAGCAAGTTTATTGCATGGCCTCTGATCATCTTGTGATCTCCTGACTTTGGCAAGAGAGTGTGCCTGAGGATCCAGTTGATAGTTGGCAAGCCTGACAGAAGGTAATGTACAGATCCAAACTTGTGTGTCTCAAGAGCAGCATCTGGGATCTCCTTGTACATGTGTGCCATGGTGTTGTGATCCTTCTTCTTGTTGGCATAGACATCCAAGTCATCTTCACTCTCTTTTGGAACATTGATCAATTTCGCCCATTCAGCAACCGTGGACCGGTACCTAGTACCTTCAGACATCCAGACAATCCTTCCATCTAGGTAGAAGTGAGCTATGGAGTAGAACTGCATGATGAGCTCATCATTCCATTTTGTGAGCTTATGAGCCACAAACTTATCGAATCCACACGCCTTGAAGCTGTCATATAATCCTGGATAGTGTTCATCATTCTCCCTGATGTACTCCTAGTCGACCCATCTCATGTCACACACTATGGGCTTCTTGTCAAGCAAGATGGTCTCATAGAAGTCCTGCTGTTCCTTTGTATGGAACCTGTAGTCCACAACAGTCCTTCTCCTTGTGGCATATGGATCAGACTCTCTCCATAGCCTCAATCATGAGTCCTTCCTTATCTTCATGTTCTCAGCTACTGGATGAGCATCATTGTGATCTGGAATTTTTGGCTTCAATTTCCTCAAGACATGTGACTCATCATCTTCTTCTTCCATTTCAGCTTCAGGCACTGGGGCCTTGTTCTTCTCCTCAGCAGGGATGTTCCTGGTGCTCCTCTTTGGTTTTGGCTTTGGAGCTGGAGCAGCAGCCTTAGGATCAGACTTAGGCTTAGATGGAATAGCCCCTGCCCTAATGGCATCACCCATAAGCTTCTGAGCTTTGGGTGATGGTGCAGCATCTTCTTCCTCTTCCTCTTCCTCTTCAGAATCTCTCATGATTGAAGATCTTCCAAGCACTCTGGCAGTGGTCTTCTTGACCCTCTCTTTCCTCTTCTTCCCTTCTGCAGCAGCCTCTTTGGGTTCAGATTCCAAAGGTACTTGAGTAGAGGCTCTGGCTTTAGACATGGGAATTCTCTTTGTAGGCACTTTGATTTTCATGCCAGGCTTAGTTGCAGCAGTAGTGCTATATTCCTTTTTAACCACTTTCTTCTTGGAAGTGGCCTCATCCTCAACTGCCACATAGTCTTCATCCTCAGATTCAGAGGTTTTCTTCTTTCTGGCCCTGGTGGCAGCTTTGGGTAAGTTGCTTGGGGTGCTCCTGCTACCCTCATCAGAGCTGCTAGATGGACTAGTGCCCTCACTCAAGTGAACCTGCTCCTCTGACTTGTTCTGGCTGTCACTCTGATCAGACATATTGCAAACACTGACAGCAGACCCTGTGAATAGATATAGATGAGATAGAGTGGATGAGCATCACAAGATACAGAGGTTTTTGCCAAAGAATGAGTGAAAAACTTAGTTTTAGTTTTCCACAGAAAGCATTTCGGATCAACCGATTTGTAAACTCGGTGATACCGAAGCAGCTGTTGGAACCTAAACTACTGAACTCGGTCAGACCGAGTCACAGTTCGGTGGCACCGAGACTGCTAGGGTTTCACAAAGTCCTGAACTCAGTCACACCGATTTGCAATTCTTAGTCAAACCGAGAACCACATGTGCAATGGCCTGAGCTGAATAGGTGGTTCCGAGTTCCACAACTCGGTGGGTCCGAGATGGTTTCGACGGAAACCTAACCCTAAATTCTCAATTCACGACTAAACTACGGAGTGTTTTCGATGGATAGAATGATCTCAATTGTGGCAAGATACATGGCGAACACACTTTGCTAGGAATCAGATAAGGATAGCACAATGATTGAGTTCATACCCTAGTTCGATGATGAACTCGCTACGGCGGCAACGGCGGGGATGATTCCCGTTGACGGCGGTGGAGACCAGCGACACGAGGCGGCTGGCGATGAGGAGGACGATCCGGAGACCCAGGGAGGCAGAGCAGGCTAAGCGCGGGCGAGGAGGTTCGGAAAGTTTTCCAAAAATTTGACCCGTGGATATATATAGCCTGACCCTGTCGGTGTGACCGAGTGGAACAACTCGGTGTGACCGAAAAGTTCAAATCGGTTGCACTGATATTGAAAACCTAGATCGAATTAGTGATCTCATTATGACCGAAATGGGTGAATCGGTCAGACCGAAGTGCACAAAGAAGTTTTCGAAGTTTAAGTCTATGACATATAGGGGACTCCGAGTGCTCCTCACACAGAGTGGTTCGAATCTGACTTGATCAAATTTTGTGATGCAACATGAATAGAGTTTGAGACGAGAAAAGCATAAATATCTAGGGAAGGTTCTTAGGCATTCTTGTCCATCGACTTGGCCAAAAGAAAAGGAAACCAATCAATCAAAACAACAATTGGATGTCCTCGAATGAGTAAATTATGCAACCAACATGCTCACACAATAATATGACAAATGAAACATGTGGCAAAGCATGCACAAATAATTCTAGCATCTATTTGGCGATGACTAGGTCATCTATATATGAGTATATTGACTTAGGAGTCAAATGAGAACATTTGATCATAGGTCATACTCATCGTTTAAGCACAAGTGGGGTTACCACTTTTACATAAAGCGTTGTTGTGTGTGATTAGAGTTGCTTTAACTGAATTGTTAGAGTAAAGCTCCCCCTAGATGTGAGATCCCCCCTAAGAGGGATGAACTAACCTTGGGTTTTGTCGATGATGACTTCATGTAGGTGTTGAAGATGTGGATGCTCTAAGTTGATGTAGATCATTTGGAGCTATCCTTTGGAGTGAGTTACACTTTCAATACATACACGGGTTAGTCCCACAAGGAGCAAACAAGGATATCCATAGACATAGAATGATGCACACACAAGATGATGTCTATGAAAGCTTTAGGTTACCTTGTCCCTTGTCTTACCAACAAGAGGGTTTGTGAATCCTTGAACTAGTGCAAGATGTGGAAGTTGACTGCACTTGTTCTTGCCAAAATGATAAGAGTGAAGTATGTTGGCGGAGTCACCCTCAAGAACTCTCTAGTTCTTCTTCTTCGGGATCCACACCATCTTGATGGGAATCCTCGGAGTTGTAGTTGTACTTGATGAAGTGGAACTTGATGTAGTCTTGGGAACCCACTTGACCAAGGCCTTAGGAGCTTCTTCGAATGCATCAATTTCCTCTTGAAGCTAGTCCTTGCCTTTTTGCTTGTGGTCTTATGGTGGAAGATCATCTTGAGCTTGTGTCCCTTTGGAAGAAGTAGGATCGTACTTCTCTTGTTGAGGAACAAACTTCGTCTTGGGGTATTGACCTTCTTCCCACTCAACTCCATTGGAATTGAACTTTCGTTCAAAACCAGTACCTTGATTCTTCAGGTGCCTTCCTTGCTTGCGTACAATTTCCTCGAATTACTTACTCCCGGCAAGGCTCTTGTAAACACCTTTCTCTACAATTCCTTTCAATAAGCTATTTTCTTGCTGAAGTGTAACTTGGCTAAGATAATTATTAGTGGAATCAAGAGAACTACTAGATGCAACAACATTGGATTTAGGATTATTATTGTCAGTGTCAAAACCGGTGGATCTCGGGTAGGGGGTCCCGAACTGTGCGTCTAGGCCGGATGGTAACAGGAGGCAAGGGACACGAAGTTTTACCCAGGTTTGGGCCCTCTTGATGGAGGTAAAACCCTACGTCTTTCTTGATTAAAATTGATGATATGGGTAGTACAAGAGTAGATCTACCACGAGATCGGAGAGGCTAAACCCTAGAAGCTAGCCTATGGTATGATTCTTGTTCTGTATGTTGTCCTACGGACTAAAACCCTCTGGTTTATATAGACACCGGAGAGGGCTAGGGTTACACAAAGTCGGTTACAATGGTAGGAGATCTACATATCCGTATCGCCAAGCTTGCCTTCGACGCCAAGGAAAGTCCCTTCCGGACACGGGACGAAGTCTTCAATCTTGTATCTCCATAGTCCAGGAGTCCGACCGAAGGTATTGTCCGGCTATCCGGACACCCCCTAATCCAGGACTCCCTTAGTAGCCCCCGAACCAGGCTTCAATGACGATGAGTCTGGCACACAGATTGTCTTCGGCATTGCAAGGCGGGTTCTCCTCCAAATTCCGTGTACATGTTGAATAAAGTCCGGTTTCTTGTAAATGTTGCGCTCCTTGGCTTCTACGCCCAATAATGGCTGTCTCCCACGTGTCAAACGAATATGAAAAGACTGGGTTTTTTTAGATCCACACCCCTAGCCGTGTAAATGAGCCGCCCATTTGAGGGGACGAGGATTTAGATCCAAACAACACCTTCTCCCCTTCGTGGGTGCTCATCAGAGCGCATCCGACAAAGGTCCATTCCACCATGGCCAGCCGTCGCAACTCCTCCCTTCGCCCTTCCAGCCCTCAGCCTGGATATTGGGAGAGATGCTCCATCCCGCATAGCGAGCTAGTGATGCTCCAGACGAAGGGATTTCTCCCCCAGCCTATATGGTCCCGGTTCGAGCCGGTCTTGCCATCTATAATGGTGGAGAGCAAGCGGAGAGTGCCCCTAATCCCTCCAAAGGAGAGCGGGTATGACTCGTCCCTTATTTAATAAGAGGGCTCGTATTTCCAATCCATCCGTTTCTCCGGGGGCTCTTGGAGTTCTATGGCCTCCAGCTACATAATCTTACGCCTGCCTCCGTATTGCATATCGCGGGCTTTGTAGCCCTCTACGAGCTGTTTTTGGGTGTTGAGGCTCATTTCGGGCTATGGAAAGAGCTATTCTGCCTTGTGCCCCGTTCTTAGAAGGGGTCAATATATCAAGTGGGCGGAGCCGAAGTGTGGCGCATCGCCGGGACAAGATATCTATCCGGAACCCCAAAGAAGGTGTCCGAGTCCTGGCCTTCGGAATGGTTTTACATAGAGGACGTCCCGCTGCCGGATCCTGTCCAGATCGGCCTCCCTGAGTTCGACAGTGCTCCACTAAAGAAGCGCCTAAGTTGGCGTCCATGGAGCCCTCAGAGGGAAAGTGACAAGGACGTCCGTTACCTGATGGGCCGGATAAGATTGTTAGCTCATTACGGACTGACCATGATCGGGGTCATGGCCGCATGCATCATGCGAGGGGTGCAACTGCTACAGTACAGAGGCCACCCCATGTGGGATTTCAACGGGGAGGATGACGCCACCCGCTACGGCCGTAAGGGACCGGATTCGGCTGCGGCCCTAACAAAGACCTTGTCCGCTTTGTACAAGGGAGAAGAGGAGGAATTTCTCCGCGTCAACCCACAGGGTGGATTTTCTATGTACAATCCCCCAAGCTGGGTAAGTGGTTTACTTGCCCATCTGTCTTATATTCCCATTGTTAAATATTTAGTCTAACGACTTCAACGCAGGAACTGCGCCAGGCTGTTAAAGAAATAAACAGCCCTCCTCCACAACCCGAGGACCCAGGACGGTCCCTCGACCCGGCCTCTCAAGAGGATTCAGACTTATCTGTGGAGCTGATTGATGGAGTGTTCCATCAATTGAGCAGGGACAACGCCTTGGTGGCTATTACGGCCGATTACCCAGGGCTAATCCCGGCCTCCCAGGTAACTGAGATCGAAGTCCCAGTACCCCGAATAGGGGTCCGCCCTCTCATGTTTTCAGTTTCCTGATTACAAGCGAGCTTTGCAGGGGAGGTTTTTGAGAAGGGAGGCCGAACCTGCGGCGACAAGCCAACGAGGGGCCGCAGGGCCCCGTGGGCAGAAAAGAGGTGCAGTCCGGACCGAGGCGTCAGCGCAAAGGTATGGCGCGCCCCCTTATCCCAGGTGTTATACCTTCAAGGCATATTAACACTCGTTCTCTCTTCAGGACAAAGAGACCTCGCCGGACTATATCCGGAGAAGCTGCCAATCGCGCCTCCACCAGCCATGCTCCAAAGCCTGGTACGGAGGCGGACGCGAACACAAGGCGCGCACCGGACGCTCCTTCGACAGAGGATGTGGACAGGTTGTCTGCCACCAACTCTGAGGTGGAGAGTGCCATGAACCACAGGCGTCGCCGGACAATTCTTCGCGAAGCTTGTTTCTCCCAGGAGGCATTAGATGCCTTCAATTCGGGAGATGCGTACCTCCGTGCCGCTCAAAATGGTCTAGCCAGAGCCACGGAGCAATATGTAAAAGACATACGGGTAAGAAAATTTTGGTAATTATATATATATATACTAGTAGCCCCCGAGACTTGAAACAGTTAGAATAACTGATTTAAGGATCATTTGTTATGTAGGTTCTTACAGAAAAGAATTCCCTACTGTCCCAGGAGCTAGAAGAGTGCAAAGCCAACTTGAGGCCGCACTAGCCGCGGCAAGGGAGCCCAATGAGACCCCCTCTGGTAATATACACTTCGAAAGATAAGTATTTTGCGAAGCACGACATGGGTGCGAATCTGACAAATTGAATTGCAGATGGCGCCGGATCGAGTCCGGAAAGGCAACAACTCCTACGCCAGCTGAAGGCTGGTGAGAAGGTGCTGGCAAAGGTGAGGCGGGAGAAGAACGATCTCCAAGATGCCAACACCAAGCTGGGCGTCGACCTGAAAGATGTTCGTGCCCAGCTGTCAGACTCCGTTAAGGAGAATCAGCGGCTTTGGCGGGGCATATTTAGTAAGTGCTTGAACGAACCTTTGAAAAAAAGTTCGGCGGGGAAGTCGACTAACAAAGTAATGTCTGTAGGTGTGCTAACAGGTCGTCCTGCAGAGGAGATGCCCGGTTCTACGGGTGACCTTCTTCCCGAGCTCTCGCAACTACTCGAGCGAGTTCGGCAGGCGATGCAAGGCGTCGCCCAGGCCTTGTGGCCATCCATCTCCATGCCCGAAGTTCTTGGAGAGCTTGCGGAGAAGCTAAAGGGAGCACGGCGGCGCTTCCAATTGTGGAAGATATTGGCCTGCCGTCAAGGCGCTAGGGAGGCCTGGGCCATGGTGAAGACACGGTACACAAAGGCTGACCCCAATCACATGGCCGAGGTCGGTCCTATGGGGCCCGATGGGAAGGAGATCCCTCTAAGCTTAGTATATGGCCAAGTAGAATTGGCCGCAAAGTATTCCCAGCAGGACTGCAAATTAGACAGCCTGTTAGATGGTATTGAAGAGGAATACAATAAGTCAGAATGACTATGTAATTTAATTGACATTTATAATGCCTTCTAGCTGGATTGTAGATCGTTTGTCATGGCCGACCTTTTCGCTTCAGCCTCGGGACCTGACGGTCCGGAGTGTGTCCGAATTCCCATGCGGTTATATAAGAACCGGGGAATGCATGGAGACCAGGCGTAGGGGTCATTAGTGTGTGAACAGACAAGTGCCCGACTAGTTATGTTATATTACATGGTTAGTAAGAATCATCTTCCAGGGAGAATAGTTCCGTTAGGGGTTCCTTTCCCTGGGAGGCATGCCCTAAAGTGCATGCCCATTCTGCGAAAAAGACGCTGGAAAAACCATCTGGGGGCGCATAAATAAATAAGTGAAAAGATCATCTTTTAGGTCACCGACCGAATATTCCCTTAAGAACGCTAGCTTTCGGCTTCACCCAGTCTGAGGTACACATCCGGCTGATCCGGCAGTAACAATCGCAGAGGTGCTCCCTTTACCGCCTAGCCGAATAATCGGGAATGTAGGGGTAAGCACAGGAGCCAGGCAACCCAGCTTGGCCAAAACTTAAGTCATATCGATGCATATAATGGTGAAATAAAAGGTACATGCGGAAGTGTAACACATGTGCTGGGCATGAAGCCCGTATAAATAAGCTTCTATTAAAAGAGGCCCCCAGGTTTAATGGGTGCGAATAGCACGTCATTTGATGAGCCTTTAAAGGCTATAAGAGAAAGGAAGGGGAGAAGGAGAGAAATGTAAGACAGACGGTATATAGAAAATGGACAAAGGAAGGAGACGAACATAGAGTCCGGCGCTAGGCATAGAATCTTCGGAGACGGGCTGCGTTCCATGGGTTTGGCTCGAGTCGGTTATCTGATTCATCTCGCAGGCGATACGCTCCACCCGTCAGGACTTGGTCAATTATGAAGGGACCTTCCCACTTGGGCTTGAGTTTGTCCTTTTTCTTGTCCGGCAGGCGTAGAACTAATTCGCCAACGTTGTAATTTTTGGCCCGTACTTCTCTGCTTTGGTATCTTCGAGCCTGCTGTTGATAGAATGCGGAACGAGCTTTTGCCATGTCACGCTCCTCCTCCAATGTGTCCAAACTGTCCTGCCGATCGAGTTCGGCTTCTCTTTCTTCGTACATGCGCACTCGAGGTGAGTCATGAATTATGTCGCAAGGTAGAACTGCCTCTATGCCATCCACCATAAAGAATGTTGTGTATCCGGTGGTGCGATTCGGCGTGGTCCGCAGCCCCCAGAGTACGGAGTCGAGCTCCTCTACCCAGTGCATGTTAGATTCCTTGAGGGACCACACTAATCTAGGTTTGATGCCGCTCATGATAAGACCATTTGCACGTTCGACCTGGCCGTTAGTTTGTGGGTGATAGACGGAAGCATAATCGAGCTTGATGCCCATTTTTTTGCACCAGAGTTTTACCTCGTCGGCCGTAAAGTTTGTGCCATTATCAATGATGATGCTGTGGGGGACGCCGTAACGGTGTACAACCCCGGATATAAAGTCTATCACCGGTCCGGATTCGGCCGTCTTAACAGGCTTGGCTTCTATCCATTTGGTGAACTTATCCACCATGACCAGTAAGTATTTTTGCTTGTGGGTTCCGCCTTTAAGGGGTCCAACCATGTCAAGCCCCCAGACCGTGAAGGGCCAAGTGATGGGGATAGTTTGGAGGGCGGTGGGTGGCATATGGCTTTGGTTTGTGAAGAGCTGGCAACTGACACATCGTTGGACTAAGTACTGGGCGTCTGCCCGGGCCGTCGGCCAATAAAAGCCTGTACGGAAGGCCTTGCTTACAAGGGACCAAGCTGCAGCGTGATGACCACTGAGTCCGGCATTAATTTCAGCCAGGAGGTTCTGCCCTTCCTCTTCGGAGATGCACCTTTGGAGGACTCCGGTAGTTCTTTTCATATAAAGCTCTCCCTCGTGGATTTTGTAGGCTTTGGATCGCCGCACTATGCAGCGTGCTTCATTTTGGTCCTCGGGGAGTTCCTGCCTAGTAAGGTAGGCGAGGAACGGTTCTATCCACGGGGCGATGACGGCCATTATTACGTGGGCTGAAGGTGTTATTTCATTGGCAGAGCCTCCGATTGTGTCAGAATTTTCGGTGTCGGGCAGTGCGGTTGGGTCCGGGCTATTATTGTTCGGCTCCCCTTCCCATACTACAGATGGCTTGAACAGCCTTTCCAAGAAGATGTTGGGGGGGACTACGTCGCGCTTTGCGCCGATGCGTGCCAGGACATCTGCCGCCTGATTATTTTCCCGGGCTATATGGTGAAATTCAAGCCCTTCGAACCAAGCTGGCATTTTTAGGACGGTGTTGCGGTAAGCTGCCATTTTTGGATCCTTGGCATCGAAGTCTCCATTTATTTGGGATATTGCGAGGTTCGAGTCCCCGCGCACCTCTAGGCGTTGAATGCCCATGGATACTGCCATCCGGAGACCATGTAAAAGGGCCTCATATTCGGCTACATTGTTGGAGTCTGTGTACAGAATCTGGAGTACGTATTGAACTATGTCTCCTGTGGGGGACGTCAAAACGACGCCAGCCCCTAGTCCAGCCAACATCTTGGAGCCGTCGAAATGCATGATCCAATTTAAATATGTGCCGTACTCTTTAGGGAGTTCGGCCTCCGTCCATTCTGCGACGAAGTCGGCCAAAACTTGCGACTTGATGGCTCGCCGTGGCTTATAAGTTATGTCAAACGGGAGGAGCTCAATGGCCCATTTTGCAATCCGGCCCGTTGCGTCACGGTTGTTTATAATATCGTTAAGTAGTACTTCCGAGGCTACTGTTATTGAACACTCTTGAAAGTAGTGTCGTAGCTTCCGGGATGCCATGAATACCGCGTACGCAATCTTTTGATAATGCGGGTACCGTGATTTGCACGGAGTGAGGACAGTGGACACATAATAGACCATCTTTTGAAGGGGGAATTTATGTCCGTCCGTTTCTCGTTCGACGACGAGCACTGCGCTTACAACCTGATGTGTTGTTGCAATGAACAATAGCATTGGTTCGCCAATGTTTGGCAGGGCCAGGACTGGGTTTGTTGCCAATATGGCTTTTATTTCGTCGAGTCCGGCCGTGGCTGCATCCGTCCATTCGAAGTGTTCGGTGCGCCGAAGGAGGCGGTAAAAGGGTAGGGCCTTTTCTCCCAAGCGGGAGATAAAGCGGCTTAGAGCCGCCACGCATCCGGTTAACTTTTGTATTTGTTTGAGGTCCTTTGGGATATCAAATTGTGACAGAGCTCAGATCTTGGCTGGATTTGCTTCAATTCCTCTACCGGATACAATGAAGCCCAAGAGCTTTCCGGCTGGAATGCCAAAAACGCATTTTTCTGGGTTGAGCTTGATGTCGTATGCCTCCACTGTTTTGCCGATCTGCTTTGCCAGACATGTCTAAATCATGCGCTGATATGTTGCGCCGGTGTTTTTGAGCCCAAAGGGCATTGTGTTGAAGCAGAATGGGCTGTATGGTGTGATAAATGTTGTTGCGGCTTGGTCTGATTCTGCCATCTTGCTTTGATGGTAGCCGGAATATGCGTCGACGAAACACAACGAATCGTGTCCTCTGGTAGCGTCGATAATTTGATCGATGTGGGGGAGGGGGAAGGGATCCTTTGGGCAAGCCTTGTTAAGGTCTTTAAAATCAACGCACAGGCGCCAGGATTTGTCCTTCTTTGGTACCATCACCAGGTTTGCTAGCCAGTCCGGATGTTTTATATCTCTGATTAATCCGGCCTCCAATAGCTTTGCTAGCTCTTCTCCCATGGCCTGTCTCTTAGGTTCGGAAAAACGCCGAAGAGCTTGTTTGACAGGTTTGAATCCTTTTAGGATATTTAAGCTGTGCTCGGCCAGCCTGCGTGGGATTCCTGGCATGTCTGAAGGGTGCTAGGCGAAAATGTCCCAGTTCTCTCGTAGAAACTCTCGCAGTGCGGCGTCTACATCAGGGTTTAACTGTGCCCCGATGGAAGCTGTTTTATTGGGGTCCGTTGGATGGACCTGGAATTTGACTATTTCGTCCGCCGGTTTAAAGGAGGTGGACTTGGATCTTTTGTCAAGTACCACATCATCCCTATTCACCGTGGAGCACAGCGCAGTCAGTTCCTCAGCCACTAGGGCTTCGGATAGTGCCTCGAGGGCCAGTGCGGCTGTCTTGTTTTCGGCGCGGAGTGCTATGTCCGGATCACTAGCGAGAGTGATGATCCCGTTAGGCCCGGGCATCTTGAGCTTCATGTACCCATAATGGGGTATTGCTTGGAAGATTGTAAACGCTTCCCGCCCTAGCAGAGCGTGATAACCGCTGCTGAATGGAGCCACATGGAACATGACCTCTTCGGACCTGTAATTATCCGCGTGCCGAACACCACATCTAGTGTGATTTTTCCTGTACAGCGCGCTTCCCCACTGGGGATTATTCCTCTAAAGGTTGTGCTGCTTCGCTTAATGCGGTTCCAGTCTATTTCCATTTTTGAAGGGTTTCCTCATAAATGAGGTTCAATCCGCTGCACCGTCCATGAGTACCTTGGTAAGACGAAAGCCGTCCACTATTGGACTGAGGACCAATGCGGCTGGTGCTTGGGCTGATCGGAATTTAGGTTCATCACTGGCGTTAAAGGTAATAGCCGTGTCACTCCATGGGTTTGTTGTTGCTACTTGGTAGACTTCGGCAAGGCTGCGGAGTGTCCTTTTTGCATATTATTTGATGCGAAAGTCTCGAAGACTGTTAATACCGTATTGGTGTCACTGGGGTGGCTTTCTGTGGCCTCTAGAATTAGGAGATTTTGGCCACCTGCCGGAGTATCCAACATGCTCTAAGGCTGTGAGTTGGTGTGGCGTCCTCTGTACTGTGAATTTTACAGGGTCCATTAAGCCATCCTTCCAGTACGGTTCCATGCCCTGTAGAGGGTTTTTGCTTTTTGGTGTTTGACCCGGGTGTCTGACGATGATGCACCCTTTTATTTCGTGATGTGTTTGTATTCAGGGCCGGATCGTCCCAAAATTTTATTTTGGTTTTCAGGCGCTTTCCATCGCACAGTACTTTCATACAATGGACGCTAAGTCAACGAAGCGTGTAATATCACGGTGACTTATGGCGTTGAGGATTCCCTTGTCCGTGCAATTATTGCAGAAGATTGAGATTGCGTCTTCCTCGCGGCAGCCCCTTATCCTGTTCCTAACCAGGAGGAATCTGGCCCAGTAATGATGTACTGTTTCATCGGGCTCTTGCCTGATTTGGGATAGATCGCTTATGTTCGGGTGGGTGGGTGGAACTAAATCTGAAGCCTCACCCAATCTGAGGCTCAGAGGCCGAGGAATTTATGAACTCGAAATCTGGATTCCTGGATGTTGTCCAATGAATCGAGCCCGTCGCCTGACTCTATGTTCAGGTCTTGAGTGATATCCTCCCCTCCGCGGGTATCCAGCTTGGAGGGATCGGGAATCCGGACATAGCTAGTCCTTAAGATAGATGAAGGGTCACCGCACTGTCCCTCTACC
This sequence comes from Triticum urartu, assembly GCF_056163025.1. Classification (NCBI taxonomy): domain Eukaryota; kingdom Viridiplantae; phylum Streptophyta; class Magnoliopsida; order Poales; family Poaceae; genus Triticum; species Triticum urartu. The sequence goes on along the minus strand of NC_141877.1, from coordinate 188,413,800 downwards.
ATGGCAACGTGATGGGTGACTTGGGGAGAGTTAATCTCTCTCGGATCGGGTTTAGGCCCAATCTGGTCATAATCCGTAGCGACTCCCAAGGCGGCGATGCGATCCAAGAGCTCGTTTATGGAGGAGAGCTCCATTGGATCTAACTGCTCGGCGAGTTCCGAGCTGACATGAAGATTGTTTTCGATGGCTCGAGAGGTCATTGTCGGCGCAGAAGCCGAACAGGCGGTCATAAGAAAACCACCTAGCCGGAGGATTTGGCCGACAGCCAAAGCTCCCTTAGCAATGGTGCTTTCTTTAAAGATGTGGCGAGGCATCCTTCCTGATGGTGACGACACAGAGGAACTCTCAATGAAAGCACCAATGTCGGTGTCAAAACCGGCGGATCTCGGGTAGGGGGTCCTGAACTGTGCGTCTAGGCCGGATGGTAACATGAGGCAAGGGACACGAAGTTTTACCCAGGTTCGGGCCCTCTTGATGGAGGTAAAACCCTACGTCCTGCTTGATTAATATTTATGATATGGGTAGTACAAGAGTAGATGTACCACGAGATTGGAGAGGCTAAACCCTAGAAGCTAGCCTATGGTATGATTCTTGTTCTGTATGTTGTCCTACGGACTAAAACCCTCCGGTTTATATAGACACCGGAGAGGGCTAGGGTTACACAAAGTCGGTTTCAATGGTAGGCGATCTACATATCCGTATTGCCAAGCCTGCCTTCCACGCCAAGGAAAGTCCCTTCCGGACACGGGACGAAGTCTTCAATCTTGTATCTTCATAGTCCAGGAGTCCGGCCGAAGGTATAGTCCGGTTATCCGGACACCCCCTAATCCAGGACTCCCTCAATTTTTGTTACTACTAGACGAAGAATCCTTCTTGTTCTTGTTACTAGACTTGACTTGAGGCATGTAAGTGGATAAGAGTAAACACTTGGCAATGTAAGAAGAACTTTTCTTGCGAAGATCATTGTTGATTGCCTTTAAGAACTCATGCTCTTGCTCAAGGTTGAGCTTTTCAAAATGTAATTTCTCATGAGTCCTTAAAAGTTCTCGATGATCTCCTAAGATAGTTTCATGAGCTAACTTAAGAGTGTTTAGTTCTTTAGTTAGAGACTCAATCTTCTCCTTATCATTGTCATTCAATTCATCTTGATTAGCATGATTAATTGACGTTTCATCATAGTATTCATCACTATAGTTGTCAACAAGTAAATCATCATCACCTAACAAGTCATCTTCATCACTATTGAAATCAACATACTTGGGGTGTGATACGTTTGTACCTTTGGCAATGAAGAATCTTCCAATTCTTTCATTTGGTGAATCGAATATGTCGTAGGAGTTGGTTGACACAAGTGCTAGACCGGCAACACCTTCATCTTGAGTATATTCGGAGTCAGAGTGATAGCTTCTCTCGGAGTCATTGTCGGAGTCGGAGCCGGATACCCATTCACCAACATGAGCTTGATGTCTTCATTTTGTGTAGCTCCTTGATGACTTGTCCTTCCTTTCCGAATCCTTGCTTCTCCGAGAGGGTCTTCGTTCATATCGATCATCCCTACTCCTTCTCTCCCTTGATGGTGATTCTTCTCTTCTACTTCTTCTTTTGGGAGAATCTTCTCTTCTCTTGTGGGGAGCCGTACATTCATTGGAGTAGTGTCCGGTTCTTCCACAATTGTAGCAGTTTCTCTCTCGACTAGAAGATCTTTTATCATTGTAGGACCTTGACTTGGAACTTCTCTCTTTGCTTATACTCTTGTAGAATTTGTTGAAGTTCTTCACCATTAAGCTCAATTCTTCATTGAAGGTTTGTTTCTCACTTGATTATGTGGGGGCTTCGCATGAGGCTTTGTAAGCACCACTTGATTTGTTGTGAAGTTCCTCCTTATCCTTGAGTGACATCTCATGAGCAACAATTCTTCCAATGACTTCCGTTGGCTTGAGATCTTTGTAATTTGGCATCATTTGGATCAATGTGCATACGGTATCGTATTTTCCATCCAAGGCTCTTAGGATCTTCTTGATGATGAATCTGTCGGTCATATCTTCACTTCCTAAGCCGGCAATCTCATTTCTGGTAAGAGCAAGACTAGAGTACATTTCGGCGACACCTTCACCATCCTTCATTTTGAACTTGTCAAGTGACTTTGAAGCACATCCAAGTTGGATTCCTTGACGGAGTAGGTACCTTCATGCATGTCAATCAAAGTATCCAAAATTTCCTTTGCATTCTCAAGACGGCTGATTTTGTTGAATTCTTCGGGGCACAATCCGTTGAAGAGGATATAACAAGCTTGAGCATTGTATTGTAGCATCTTCAACTCTTCCGCGGTGGCTTCACGATTCGGTTCTCTCCCATCAAAGAATTCACCTTGCAAGCCAACACACACAATTGCCCAAACGGCGGGGTTATGTCCAAGAATATGCATTTTCATCTTATGCTTCCAACTAGAAAAATTAGTGCCATCAAAGTAAGGACCTCTACGGTGATAATTTCCCTCGCTAGACGCCATACTCTCCTAGGTTGTGAAACCAAGGCTATGACCACCAAAAGCTATGGAAATCACAGCAAATTGAGACCAAAGCTCTGATATCACTTGTAGGATCGAAAGTATGTCTAGAGGGGGGTGATTAGACTACTTGACCAAATAAAAATCTATTCTTTTCCCAATTTTAGTATTTGGTAGATTTTAGCTATCTTAGCACAAGTCAAGCAATCTTAACACAATTCAAGCAAGCATGCAAAGAGTCTATGTGCAGCGGAAAGTAAAGCATGCAACTTGCAAGAATGTAAAGGGAAGGGTTTGGAGAATTCAAACGCAATTGGAGACACGGATGTTTTTGTCGTGGTTCCGATCGGTGGTGCTATCGTACATCCACGTTGATGGACACTTCAACCCATGGAGGGTAACGGTTGCGCCAGTCCACGGAGGGCTCCACCCACGAAGGGTCCATGAAGAAGCAACCTTGTCTATCCCATCATGGCCATCGCCCACGAAGGACTTGCCTCACTAGCGGTAGATCTTCACGAAGTAGGCGATCTCCTTGCCCTTACAAACTCCTTGGTTCAACTCCAAAATCTTTGTCGGAGGCTCCCAAGTGACACCTAGCCAATCTAGGAGACACCACTCTCCAAGAAGTAACAAACGGTGTGTTGATGATGAACTCCTTGCTCTTGTGCTTCAAATGATAGTCTCCCCAACACTCAACTCTCTCTCACAGTATATGGATTTGGTGGAAAGAAGATTTGAATGGAAAGCAACTTGGGAAGGCTAGAGATCAAGATTCATATGGTAGGAATGGAATATCTTGGTCTCAACACATGAGTAGGTGGTTCTCTCTCAGAAAATGTGTATTAGAAGTGTAGGTATGTTCTGATGGCTCTCTCCACGAATGAAGAGTGGTGGAGGGGTATATATAGCCTCCACACAAAAACTAACCATTACACACAATTTACCAATCTCGGTGAGACCGAATTGAGAAACTCGGTCGGACCGATTTAGCGAACCTAGTGACCGTTAGGATTTTCGGTGGGACTGAGATGCAACTCGGTAGGAACGATATGGTTAGGGTTAGGGCATAACATAGTCTCGGTGTGACCGATTACACAAACTCGGTGGGACCGATTTTGGTAATAAGCTAACCAGAGAGTTGGTCAGGTAAGCTCGGTGGGACCGATTTGCTCTTTCGGAGGGACCGAAATGTTACAAAAGGGAAACAGAGAGTTTACATTGCAATCTCGGTGGGACCGATCGCTCATCTTGGTAGGACCAAAATGTTACGAAGGCAAACAGAGAGATTACAACCCCATCTCGGTGTGACCGAAATCCCTATCGGTGAGACCGATTTGCCTAGGGTTTGTGGCAGTGGCTATGACATCTGAACTCGGTGGCGCCGGATAGAAAGAATCGGTGGGGCCGAGTTTTACTTTCGGTTTAGGTCATATGTGGATGTGGGAAGGTAGTTGAGGGTTTTGGAGCATATCACTAAGCACTATGAAGCAAGAAAGCCATTAAGCAACACCTCATCCCTCCCTGATAGTATCGGCTTTTCCTATAGACTCAATGTGATCTTGGATCACTAAAATATAAAATGTAGAGTCTTGAGCTTTGATCTTGAGCCAATCTTTTTGTCCTTAGTATTTTGAGGGGTCCACTTTCCTCATCCATGCCATGCCATTCATTGAGCTTTTCATGAAATATTAATCTTGGAATAATGTTAGCTCAATGAGCTATATGTTGTTAGGAATTACCAAAACCACCTAGGGATAGTTGCACTTTCACTTGTCAATGCCCCTCCAACATTCTCTCACATGATGAACTTCATCTTCAACCCCTACACCAATGAATTTGTCCTGGTGTATCTCGATGATATCTTGGTATTCTCCAAGAATAAGAAGGATCGTGCCAAACATTTGAGATTGCTGCTCGACAAGATCAGAATATCAATTCTACGCGAAGTTCTCCAAATGTGAGTTTTGGCTTGATGAAGTTCTTTAACTTGGCCACATCATCTCCGCCAAGGGCATTGCTATTAATCCGGAGGAGGTTTCTGCAATTGTGAATTGGGAGCCTCCTCAGGATGTCAAGCAGCTCCGCAATTTACTTAGGCTTGCAAGCTATTGTTGAAGATTTGATGAAAACTTCTCAAAGATTGCTAAGCCTCTTTCCAACTTCCTCTAGAAGCATGTCAAGTATTCCTAGACTCCTGAGTGTGATGTTGCTTTCAACATTCTCAAAGAGAAACTCGTCTCAGCTCCTGTCCCAACTCCTCCTGATGAGTCCAAGCCATATCAGGTTTTCTGTGATGCCATGTTGCATGTTCTCGGTGCCGTGTTCATGCAAGATAAGAAAGTTGTGGCCTATACTTCTCGTCAGTTGAAGCCAAATGAAAGGAACTACCCCACTCACGATCTTTAGTTGGCGGCAGTTGTCCATGCATTAATAACATGGAGACATCTCTTGTTGGGATGGTAAGTGGACAATTTCACCGATCACAAGAGCCTCAAATACATCTTCACTCAACCCAACCTCAACCTCCAGCAAACTCATTGGGTCGAAATGATTCAAGAGTACAATCCAAGTATTGAATACACTCCAGGGAAGGCCAATGTGATTGCAGATGCTTTGAGTAGAAAGGCTTATTGCAACAACTTAATTCTCAAGCCCTTCCAATGCGATATTTGTGAAGCATTTCGCAAGCTCTACCTCCAAGTTGTTCCTAAAGGTTTTCCTTCCAACCTTCAAGTCACTCCAACTTTGAAGATCAAATTCATGAGGCACAACTCTTTGTTACCATGGTGAAGAAGGTGAAACAGGGTGTTACCAAGGGCTTACCCACATACAAGTGCTATCGCATTGATGACATAGACACTTTGTTCTTTGAGGACCGGATTATGGTGCCTAAAGGTGATCTAAGGAAGGTCATAATGTACGAAGCACACAATTCTCTTCTTTCCATTCACCCAGGCAGTTCGAAGATGTACCATGACCTCAAGCAGTCGTATTGGTGGACTCGAATGAAGCGAGAGATTGCTCAATTCATGAATGGATGTGATGTCCGTCGAAGGGTGAAAGCAGAACATCAATGACTAGCTGGTCCCCTCCAACCTCTTGCTATTCCAGAATGGAAGTTTGATCATATCGAAATGGACTTTGTCGCTAGCTTTCCCAAGTACAAGTGTGGGAATGATGCTATCTTCGTTGTCATTGACAAGCTTGCAAAATTGGCTTAGCTGGCAGACATATACACTTCCAGAATTGTCTCGTTGCACGGAATTCTAAAATTGATCTCTTTAGATCGCGGAAGCATTTTCACTTCCAATTTCCGGGACTGCTTCTAGAAGGCCATGGGCGCCAATAGTCGCTTCAGCACGGCTTTCCATCCTCAAACAAGTGGCGAAGTCGAAAGAGTCAATCAAATCCTTGAGGACATGCTCAGAGCTTGCATTATCTCTTTCGGTATGAAGTGGGAAGATTCCCTCCCATATGCCGAGTTCTCCTACAACAATAGCTACCAAGAAAGTTCAGGCAAGGCCCCATTCAAAATTCTATGTGGTAGAAAGTGCCCTACTCCTCTCAACTTGTTCGAGACTGGTGAACGCCAACTTCTTGGCAATGACTTGATCACGGAAGTTGAAGAAATATGTAAACTCATCCGCAAAAATCTCAAAGCCGCGCAATTGTGCCAGAAGAGTTACTATGATAGCAAGCACCATGACTTGGCTGCCGAGATCGGAGACCATGTCTATCTCCGCGTCTCTCCAATGAAAGGCACTCAATGCTTCAGTATCAAAGGGAAGCTTGCCCCTAGATACGTGGGTAGTTTCAACCTCACCTATCAACTTGAGCTTCCGTCCAATTTCTCAAATGTGCATGATGCGTTTCATGTGTCACAACTTCGCAAGTGCTTCAAGACACCCGAGCGCACTATCAACTTCGAAGAGATTGAACTCCAAGAAGACTTGTCTTATCATGAGCATCCTATTGCCATTCTTGAAGAAACCGAGCACAAAACTCGCATCAAATTCCTGAAAGTTAAGTGGTCTCACCATTCCAACTGAGAAGCTACATGGGAGCGCGAGGATCACCTCCATTCCGAATATCCGGAGTTATTTAAGTCTTAGATCTCAGGTCAAGATCCTCTTGTAGTGGTGGAGAGTTGTAACGTCCCGGATGTAACATTCCATAATTGTAGCTCCAACTCTTGCCATTTCCGGCAATGTTATATGTTATATACTCCATGGTTGGGTTTTTGTCCTCGTTTTTGAATTTGGTTCATGTCGTGCATTTCATCTCATGTCATCATGTGCATCTCATTTGCATTCGTGTTCGTCTCATGCATCCGGTCATTTTCCCCGTTGTTCGTTTTGGAATACGACACTCACCCTTGCACTCGTTGCACCTCTCAGATCTTGTTTCGTGAGCGGGATAAAAATGTTCTCAGAATGAGCCGAGATTTCTCGAGTGGCCTTGGTACATCACCGGTAGGCCGCCCGTCAAATTTTGTTCCATTTGGAGGTCGTTTAATGCCCCAACGGTGAACAGTGTAACCGCCGAAACCCCTCTCCCTTTGCATCCCAACACCCCTCCACAACAGCCCACTAGCCCACCTAGACCCCCTCCATGCTCCCCGCTGTTGGATCACGATCATGTGGGCGAAAACTGCACCTCAATAGCCCTCTCCTGACTCGCACTATTTAGATAAACACCTCCCCCGTCCAAATCTGTGGCAAAATTCTTCCCTAACCCTAATCTCCTCGAAATCCGTGCCACCCCAGCCCTCCATGCCGCGACGGACACGTCCGTCATCGCCGGATGCGTCTGCACCGACGGCCCGGACCAACCGGGGCTTGCCACGTGGCCTCCGGCACCTCCCCCGCGCCACCGCCTCCGCGCGGCCCGCGTGGCCCAGGGCAGACCCGCGCCGTGTTGTGTCGGGCCCGATCCGCCTCCGCTCCAGTGCGCCTCTGCCCGCCGCCGCCACCACCGCGCGCCGCTGCTGCCACCACTCGCCACATGTGTCCAGCGTCTCGCGCCTCGTCGCCGGCCGGAGGAGTCGCCGGAGCTCGCCGGAGTTCCACCGGCTTGATTCCGGCCAACGGGACCAGATCCACCTGTTCTTTCAACTAAACGGCCACTCTGTCCCGGATCAGCTCGTCCCCGGTGCATCCCATCCCGTTTCCTCGAGGTGGTTTTCCTACTAGTCCCAGATCTACAGCATTATGTGTGCATGTTTGCCATGGCATAACTTTGTGCATGATTCTCTGATTTGTGTGTATGATATGTCAAAATGTTCATCACGTGATGCTCTACGTGTTAGTGTCATTTGCATGCATGTTACTCTCCATATTGATGCCCCAATCTTCGTTGCAAAAGTGCTAAATGATGTTATTTGCTGGAAACTATCGTAACTTGCTGATTTGTCTTTTTCATATATTTTGTGTGTTTGTGTTTTGAGCATCATGTCTACATGTTTTAGGAGCATCTTCATGCCATCTTTACAGCGGTGCAATCTTTGTATTTTTATGTGCCTTGTGGTGACTAGCACAAGCATGCCAAGTACGCCACTTGATGTTGCTGTTTTCAGCCACTTAGTTTTTCTGCCAAGTCTTTTCCTGTCACATTAGGTTGCTATGTTGACTTGTTGCCACAAGTAGATCCATGCATATTTTCATGAAGTTCAGTAATCATGTTTTGAAGATATGCACATTTTGATGAAGTTTAGTAAAATGCGTCTTCTAATGGTTGGTTGCTTTGTTATGCCATGTAATGCTTTGTGGTGAGTGGAAGAAGCTTGATTTTCCTCTTAAGTCTGAACCCTGCTCATATCATTTGCCATGTTTGCATTGATGCTACCATCTTTTTTGTGCATCTTTGGTCCAAGTTCATTAAGGGAATTTTGTTCATACCATGGTCAAGTTTGCCATGATAGGTTTCTGTAGCATGTAGTTTACAAGGTCTAAACATTGCTACCTGATGCCATTTATGCCATGTTCAGTATTTTCACCAAGTCTGTTAAACTGTTATCATTTACATTTTTGCCATGCTGTTTTAGACTTATTCTAGTGAGTTCTAGCAGGAGCTCGGTGTTCATGATTTGTAGAGCTTCACCTGTACTTCACGGCCATGTGTTTTGTTTTTATGTTGGAGTATTGTAGCATAGTTTCATAATCCATCTTAAGTGCTATGTAGCTGTTAAGTTCAGTTTTGCCTTGTTCCTATTTTGCTCTTCATTTGCAAACCGTGCATCCGTTTCTGGTGATCTTTATATCGATTTTGACCGAAATCTCCTAACCTATCCAGTGGCATTCTTGGTTTTCCAAGTTGATGCCATGAGCATATTTTCCCTTCCGGAGTACCCATATGCATTGCACATCGTATCTTGCATCCCATGGCATGTCTTGCATCATCTTACTTGTGCATTGCACCATGATTGATTGTTGTTCTGTTACTTGTGTTCTTGCTTTGGGTAGAGCCGAGAGTCGATTTCGTCAACGAGGATCCTATCAACTACGTTTACGAGGAGAAAGCTTTTGACAACCCTGATAACTTTGCAGGCAAGATGATCATTGCCCCGATATCACTTCTATCTTTGCTTGCTAGTTGTTCGCTCTATCGCTATGTCGCGCTTCCTACCACTTGTTTATCAAGCCTCCCATATTGCCATGTCAAGCCTCTAACCCACCTTCCTAGCAAACCATTGTTTGGCTATGTTCCCGCTTTTGCTCAGCCCCTCTAATAGTGTTGCTAGTTGTAGGTGCAGTGCAGGTTGTTCCATGTTGGAACATGGATATATTGGGATATCACAATATCTCTTATTTCATTAATGCATCTATATACTTGGCAAAGGGTGGAAGGCTTGGCCTTTTGCTGGGTGTTTTGTTACACTCTTGCCGCCTTAGTTTCCATCATACCAATGTTATGTTCCTTGAATTTTACGTTCCTAACAGGGTCGGGGTGTTATGGGCCCGCCTTGTCTCTTTGCCTAAAGTAAAGCTTTCCTGAGGAGATCCAACATTGGTTTTACCATTTTCCTAATAACAACTAAAATTTGCATAGGGAGTAATTAACCCGAGGATTCTTAATAAACCCCCGGGCCAGTGCTCCTCGTGAGTATTGGTCAACCTACCCAGTAGTCGGTGGTGCCGCCTCGGGGAAACTCGAGGTATTTTGGCTATCATCCACTTAGCATAGATGGATGAGTATGTAGATGGAGAGCGCGCGGCTCTGGACACGGGTCAGACTCACCGGGAGATTTCATTGGGATAGTTTTCCTTTCTTCAAAGAGCTTGTGCACCGGGATTCCAAGAATACTCAGTGTGTCCTGCGATGGAGGATTATCTCTATGGATCTTGAGCTTGTGATGGGCTAAGTTGGGACACCCCTGCAGGGTTTTAAACATTCGAGAGCTATGCCCGTGGTTATGTGGCAGATGGGAATTTGTTAATATCCGGTTGTAAAGAAATTGTCACTTGACTTAACTAAAATACACCAACCGCGTGCGTAACTGTGATTGTCTCTTTTCAACGAGCTTCGGGAAGAGAACACGGTGGGATTATGTTTGAACGTAAGTAGTTCAGGATCACTTCTTGATCACTTCTAGTTTATGACTGTTGCGTAGTTTCTCATCTTACTCTTGTGCTCGTATGCTAGGCACCATATATGCTTAGGCATAACCGCATTTTGTACCAAAATGCGGTTATGCCTCTATGTCGTGCCTCGACACATGGGAGATATAGCCGCATCCTGGGCATTACAATGTTGTGGAGCCAGTGCCAGAGGCCCGGAAGCCGCTCAAGTGGTCCCACACACCCATCATCTTTGATGAGGAGGATAACCCTTCCTGCACCATGGCGGTAGGGTGTTTGCCTTTGTTGGTCTCACCAACAATTCGCAAACTCAAAGTCACAAAAGATGTTACTGGATGACTGGGCCAGGTTGAATCTGATTTCCCCAGCAGTTATCAGCAAGCTTCAGATAGGAGAAGAGGAACTAGAGGCCACCGACACGTTTTAAGGAGTTAATCCTGGCAGGAGTCATCCTAAGGGGAAGATTACGTTACCGGTGACGTTTGGGATAGAGTTGAACTTTAGGACTGAGAAGATTGTGTTTGATGTGGTTGATCTCCCCCTGCCATACAATGGGATTCTTGGATGACCAGCCCTGGCCAAGTTCATGGCAGCATCACACTATGCTTACAACACCCTAAAAATGCCTGGGCCATTGGGGGTCCTCACTGTCCCGTCAGATGAGAAGGATGCAACTATCTGTGTGGACAAGATGTATCGGGATGGAGTCGCAGCAGAGGCTGCGGTAGCAGCAGTTCCCGCCATGGAAAGCAAAGGAAAGAAGAGGGATTGTAGGACCTCCGGTAAGGAGTCCGGGAAGCGTACCCCTCCGAGTGCACGGCACCCCTTGGTGACGTCCAGAAGTGTTCCAACAGCAAGAGATGCAAGGTTGCTACACCCCATGTGAGGAAGGTCCCAGCAGGGCTGGCTGGCCTTGATGGTACTTTCACGATCAGCGCCACCCTCGATGACAAATAGGAAAGCGCGCTCGTTGCCTTCCTGCGGGCGAATATCGATGTGTTTGCTTAGCAACCATCTAATATCCCCAATGTTCCCAGGGAGGTAATTGAGCACCATCTTGTTGTTTGCCCACATGCGCGACCCGTCAAGCAGAAAGTACGGAAGCAGGCTTTGGAGAGGCAATAGTTCATTGCTGAAGAGATAAAGAAGTTAGAGGTAGCTGGTTTGGTCAGAGGAGTATTGCATCCTACATGGCTGGCAAATCCATTGGTGGTCCGGAAAGCCAATGGGAAGTGGAGGCTATGCATTGATTTCACATATCTCAACAAAGGTTGCCCAATGGACCCATTTCCTTTGCCGCGCATCGATAAGATCGTGGATTCTACTTCGGTGATGTGATTTTCTCTCCTTTCTGGATGCATACTCAATATATCACTAGATCTTCATGTCAAAGGAAGATGAAGAGAATACATTATCCATCACTCCATGTGGTATGTACTGCTTTGTCTGCATGCTGTTCGGATTGTAGAGTGTGAGGTCCACTTTTGCAAGACCAGTCCAGATTTGTTTTAAGCCATAGTTGCATAGAAATATAGAAGCTTATATGGATGATATTGTGGTCAAAACCAAGGATAAGGCCACCCTGATCCAGGATTTGGAAGAGACATTGCCTAATCTGCGCAAGATCAATGTGAAACTTAATCCGGAGAAATGTGTATTTGGTGTTCCCTCTGGCAAGATACTTCGGTTCTTTGTGTCCCATCGGGGGATCGAAGGCAACCCCGATGAGATCAAGGCCATTGAGCAGATCCAAGCGCCAAGGGCAATCAAGGATGTGAGGCGCTTGACGGGATGTGTTGCCGTGCTGAGCAGATTCATCTCCAAGTCTGTCGAGCGTGCCTTTCCGTTCTTCAAGGTTTTGAAGAAGGGATGACCTATGAAGTGGACCCCAGAAGCAGATGTAGCTCTGCAAGAGCTGAAAACCTACCTATCGTCTGTACCCACCTTGGTTGCTCCCAAACCCAAGAACCATTGTTGCTATATTTGGCGGAAACCATCCAAGTGGTCAGTGCGGCTTTGGTAGCATAGCAAGAGGTGGATGAGGCATAAAGTGGCCAGATCTTGGCAGAGTCGGGAAAGGATCAGGATAGCAGTGAGCACAACAACGAGAGCAACCCCCGAGGACCCAGAAAGGAAGAAAGTGGTGCCACGCCAGTGTACTTCGTCACCTCCTTATTACAGGGGGCTAGATCGAGGTACTCTTGTGTGCAAAAGATGATATTTGGTCTCACTATGGCCTCAAGAAAACTGTGCCACTACTTCCAAGCCCATGAGATAACGGTTGGTCACTTGTTTCCCGTTGCAAAGGATACTCCGAAACCCTGAGGCAACTGGCATAATAGTGGAATGGACTTTGGAGTTATCCAGCTTTGGATTGAAGTTTGAGAGCACTTCAACTATTTAGAGCAGGCATTGGCAGAGTTTATTGCAGGATGGACGCCAACCCTTGATGAGGAAAGGTCAAAGACAACTCTCCATGGCAAGGAATCATCCCAATAATGGATTATGTCGTTTGATGGTGCTTTTTCCCTACAAAGTGCAGGGGCTGGCGTGCTTCCTGTTGCTCCCTCTGGAGACCACTTGAAGTACGTCGTCCAATAACATCTTAAAAGTTAAAAATAATGTTAATAGATCCTAGGGTGCGGCACTTGAACTCCGCCTCTGGCAGTGGAAACTCGACGCCGTCGATGACGTCAGGTTACATCGATAACTCGCCGACGGTGACGGCAACCTCTGTCTCCATCTCCATGCCGTGCTTCGGTGCTTCAGCAGCCCCAGCATCCTCATACATGGACGGCTTTGAGGACTGCGAGCGGCATAGAGGATGCTAGCGGAGAGAGAGAATTGTGTGTGTGGCGAGGAAGGGGGTGCGGCCGCTCGGGCGCACCATTAATATGGAGTAATGGGAGAGAGGCGGGCAGCGGTCAAACCGCTGGCTCGCCTCTCGGTGAGCCTGCGCACTGGACTGCTGGCATGCCTACCGTCATTTCAAACAGCTACTCGCATGCCTCCCGATGACACTACGCAGCAAGCACACCTCTGTCAGTTCACACACATGCACGCATGCCTCCCGGTCTGCCTGCGCGGCGGACTGCTCACATGCGTCCCGTCTACTCACGCCTGCTCGCATGGCACACGTGTCGCGTGGCGGCACGTAAATTTTTTTTCTATGTTTATGATTAATGCTGCCGCTTAATTGCTTAACTGAAGCATGGCATGTATCCATTGTTGGTCTGACGCTCACGGTTCATATAAATAATCCGTTTGGGATATTGGTTCCCAATTATTAATAATCTCCCTTTTGTAATTAGATAAAGATTACATCCAAACTGGTCTCAAATTTGACAAAAAAGTACAATGCCACTTTCTATTGGTGTCCATATGACAACATGATAAGTTTCATGAACTTCAAATAAGTTTTGGATGTACTAGAATTTAAAAATAAAGATTCTCAATGTTTGAAATTTTTTGCACGGGGAGTAAACATGTACCCAGTGAGACACACGTGTTTTGGCAATCCATTTAGGTGCACTGTCACGTGTGCATGTAGCTCAATTTGATTTTTGCACATTATACCCATAGAAAATCAATCAATTAATGTACTAAAACATCTTAATGATCTCTATTTTCTTAAAATTAAAATGTCCCTCCTTTGGTAACATATGTTCACTGCGGGATAATTTAACATGCATCGTAGTTGCGGTGGATTCGCGGTGTGGGTGTGGGTGTGTGCGTCTAGGTGGTGGTGGGTGCCTCGCAGTACACTATGAGTTCTCAGCCACCGTGTGTTTGCCGTTTTGTTAGGTAGGTGCCACATCAGAGTCGTGAATTCGTTATTTAAAACATTACGCAACCCTTTCGTACACACGTGTTTTTCCACATGTAGTCGATAGTTGTCCTACACGACACTCGATACTCACGTGTGACGTTTTCTGTTGGCCCGTGAGGTCGTCGTCCATCACTTTGACGAACAGCCGGCAGTGAGGTTAATTTGACCAGCAGGGTAGAATCTTTTTTGTTTGTGTTATGGTGGTATATACTACACGTCGAAGAGGTGGGAGGGGACTAGCATATATACTATACATACGTGTCTGTGAACAAGTACACCTCACATACTATGGGGATTTTTTAGTTTCCGAGGCACGTGCGACATCAAAGTTGTGAAATTGGCTACTAGAACATCACACAACACCTGGGCCACATGCATGCAGGCGGTGGTTATCCTAGCTAGGACAATCACATGTGACACTTCCATCTGTGGGCCCACAAGGTCATCGTTTATGCATGCATCACTTTGACCTACATCGGGAGAGGTTAATTAATTTCACCATCGAGGATGATTCTTTTTGGGTTGTATTATTGTAGGAGCATATAGATGGGTCGAAGAGGGCGAAGGGGACCATCATATATAGTACGCTTCATGAACCTCGCTCTGTGTGGGGGGTTTACGGTTTTTGAGGCATGTGGCACATCAAAGTTGTGCATTTTGGGTATTCAACACATGTTTGGCCCACATGCAAAGCGATGGTGGTTGTCCTCTCGCACCCACTTAACCGGTTATCAGCGATATCGATGCTTTCCATCTATGGGCCCACTTGGTCCATCACCACTTCTTCCTGACAATGAGAGAGGTTAATTTGACTTACGAGGGGATTATTTTTGGCTTGTAATGCTCTTGGATGACATGATACAATTTGAGCACACACACATGTATGTGTACGCATGAATCCCTCCCATCGAGTCGAAGTGGCTAGTACAACGACACGCCATGAACCAATCTCGTTGTGTGTGGGGACTGTACGATTTTTGACTCACGCGCCACAACATTGTTGTGAAATGGTATTGAAACATGCATGCACGCATCACCTCCATACATATGCATGTTGTGGTTGTCTTTGAAAGGTACACTCCCTCGCGTGGTTATAGGCGACAAGCCTATATATTCGTGGGCCCGCATGGACATCCATGATCACCTTGACCGACAACAAGATTGGTTACCATGGCGGATTCTTCCTTTGGTTCATGTTATCATAGTATAGGTCATGGTGAGATTCAGACCTAATTAAGTTTGAGCGCATATACTATGCACGCATGCATGTATGAATCCCCGTCGTCGGCTTGAAGTGTGGTGTAACATACATATGCATCGTCAACCTAACCCTCAGTAATTGTGGGGATTTCTAGTTCGAAATCACGGTGCCACATCAAAGTTGTTTCATTGTGTATTCAAAAACACACCTCTCCATACATATGTTTGGGCCACACGCATGCAGTTGTTGTCTTCGGGGACTACCTACTTGCATGATTATTGGCGAGCTAGCCCATCTCCGGGGTCGCATGGATAGCCATCACTTTGACCAACAACAAGGGAGAGGTTGTATGACCATGGTGGATTATTCTTGGTCTGTTTTACGATCCATCTTGGTGAGATGCCTCTCTCGCCCGCCGACTGAAAGTGTGTGTGTGTGGGGGGATGCTACTTCGCACTTTGCTAGGCGAACCTCGGTTGGGGGGCATGCATTCATAGCTTAGGATTCCCTTTGTGCTGACACGAGGGGGGCTGTTAGCTACTTCACACTTTGCTAGGTGAACCTCGGTCAGTTGGGGGGCATGGATTCATAGCTTAGGATTCCCTTTGTACCAACATGACGGGGGGCAAACAATACCATGCGCTTTGCGAGATAGGTGCCACATCGAAGTTGCATTTGGTATTTGAACATCAAATCACCCTTTTCATACATAAATTTGGTCCACATGCAAGCGTGTTCGTGTTCTGACCCTCTCCCGCATCATTTTTTGCCAAATTAATGAACATTAGACAAGTCGGATGACGCAATAGACACGGTACACTCAAACTAACCATGTGCCATGACGGTGCCCTTGTCACGCACACATCTGCACAGTACATTGGGCTCCACGAGGCTTCCCCTCCCAAAAATATCTACCCCCTGCAGATTTTTTCTGTTTGATAACACAAAGTTATTGTGTTTCGACCGTGTGTGATGCTTCTTGTTCCCAATCCCGCCTGCATCCCTCGAAAATATTTGCCCACCTGGAGGGTTTTTCTGTTTCATAACACATGGTTGTTATCTCCGAACCTTATGCAATACACCATCATTAAAATTTTCAATACCTCTGGCATTTCACTCCCGCGTCTGACTCCCATGTAGTAAAATTTTCAGTACCCACGTCATTTCCTCAAACACCCCCCGCTCCCCTCCACACACACACACACACACCAAAACCTCCTCGGGAGCACACACACACACACACTCTCCCTCGGACAAAACCCTAGCAAGGTCCCCGCCGCCACCGCCGCTGCAAGGCCTCCATTGTCAACAACTGTCGGTTTGCCCGTGTAGCTTACGCACCAATCTCCATACCCAGGTTGCCCTGAGTTTCTTAGATGACGCCTGCCAATTGCCCCTTTCCCATAGATCCCCATCCCCCACTGCAGAGCGTCGCAGCCTAAGCCCGGCTACACTTCTCGTGGAGCTCGAGGAGCGACTGGCCCAAAAGAGGTGTATCGCGGCCTCTTCGCCCGACGTCACTGAGGAAGCTAACGACCACTACTGGTCGCAGACACTTAATCAATGGGCTAGATTATGTAGGTATGTCATAGACACCGGCTACGACATCGAGGTGATGGACAGCGACTGCCTAAGGCTGGCTATGTCACATGATAAGTGGCCCACCCCAACACCACGGGTTCAACCGCCATCGATCCCATCCATGGCCCCGCCGCTGATCTCCTGTGACTCATTGCCAACAATTTTCCATCCTACATCGCCATTGACCCCTTTTGCCATTTCTGAAGGACACGTTCTATGACACTTGGTTGGGATCCATAGCTTGCAAGTCAGACCTCATCAACGGTGACCATGAGGAGGGCACCCGCTCCGGCTCTTCCAAGGGGAAAGAGCCCGTTTGCGACATCAAGGAGGGCACCCTACAGCCGTGCTCTTCGAAGGGGAAGGAGCCCATCTGCGAAAACATGGAGAGCATCCAGGGTCAGTGCTCTTCCCACGGGAACGAGCCCATCTGTGACAAGTGAGGAAACCCATGATTTGTTTTGTCGAGTCCCTTTTGTAGTGTAGTGAGAATATGTCCAGTTTTAATTGCTATATTTGGTTGTTTACAGTATGTCTTATTTATTTCAGTTGTTCACAATGTGATGCTCTATATGTGCAATTATTTACTGTGCAGTACATTTCATCAATCCAGTTCTAAACATGCCAATGGGCGGTGTTAAAGTATTTCTACCAGAACACGATGATTATCTAGATGTTTTCATGAAGACCGTGAAGGATGGGTGGTCAGCCATCACAAGGGGTTGGACTAGAGTCGTGCATGCCTTCTACATGGAGGAGGGCACAACATGGGCATTCCGCTTCACCTTGTTCAGCAACGAGAATGTATTTCGTCTCTTTCTTTACCGTCTTTAATAGTACAAGTACACAAATGTGGTTCATAATTCTTTATTTGGTTCTTATGTAGTTCTTGAACATATGTACCAATGAATCGAATAATGCATTGGTTGTTTGAACCTGATGTATATGAATAAAGCTATAACATACATTCAAATTCAAATTCAAATTTGGTACAATTTGAAATAGCAGCAATTAAATTACGGTGAAATTACGCCCTCCAAGTCGTTACGGCAAACACGGTTGGTAAAACACAAACGTTTGCGATATACACCATAATCCAACATGGTTCACAGAGAGGAAACGTGTGCAAGCATGCACACAGTTGCCACTTGCAAAGCGTGTACGATGTCAGACAATATCACAAACGGTGCGGGCAAACTAAACTTTTGTGCTAGTTGCCTTATCATACATGATTCGTAGCCATGAACTATTTTTGATGAAGTATGCATCGTAAACATTGCACCATAGAATAGTGTGTGCGATAGTTGTCGTGTATGACGATGTTACGACGGTCCGACATTTCGTAATCCTATCCGACACTTGTACTATGATTAGCCAATCTTCTTAATTAGTTATTGACTGCGATCGTATGCTTATCATACACGTTCTATAATAGTGAACCGTTTGTGATGGGCCGCGCATTGTAAACGTGGCACCACAAAATACCGACTGCGATGGCAATGCAAGCACAAATGAGTAGGAGTACTGTATATGCATCTTGGCACACTATCCCCGATGGTTTCTGGGTCATGTGGGAAGGACCCCCCTATCGCCCACACTCACTTGGTGACAGTTCCAAATGTCGTGACGGAAAGGGGTTAAAAACTATTTGTATAGCACCAAAGCGTACTAGTGATGATCTTGATGTATCGCGAGCTTTGTTAATATGGTTCAATGATATGGTGTTTTCCCCACTCTATCTTGTTGTGAAGAATTGAGTTTTCGCATTGAGATCTCATTATTATCAGATTGAATACTTTTATGGATTTGAGAACACTTTATTTATGTCTTGCTATGAATACCCGTGGTGACGATGGGGTATGATATTGATTCCCTTGATGTATGTTTCGGCACTCAACTTGTAGACTCCCGAGGTGACATTGGGGTAAGCTATGCATAGGGGTTGATGCATGTTTTTGTGTTTGTTTCTGCAGTAGAAATTTTGGGGCAACCTTTGAAGTTCTTTGTGTTGGATTGAGTATTATGAAACTGAAGTTGTTTGGTGCATATCGTATAATCAATTCGCAGATACTCGTGGTGACATTGGAGTATCTAGGTGATGTTATAGTTGGTTGATGTGTACCATATGGTGTTATTTTAGTACGAACTCTTGGATAGATCGATCGGAAAGGATAACTTTGAGGTGGTTTCATACCCTACAAACAATTTCGTCTAATGTTCTCCATTGGATAAGAACTTGCGAGTGATTCTTTATCGCGCGTTGAGGGATTGCCATATGATGTAATTATGTTAGCATTGTTGCGAGATTTCACTAGCGGAAGTATGAATCCTAGGCCTTGTTTTCAAGCATTGCAATACCATTTGTGACCATGTAGCACTTCAACATTCATCCTTTCCACCTATCTGTTGCTTCTCGGATGAACGACAGAGGCATAAAAAATTTTGCTTCCAATGTCTTGGATGTTTTATAGAAATGTATGACTCATGTACCGTGTGTCGTTGTCGGTGATGATTCTGTTAGGAACCCTGAAACAACAAACTAGTCCTTTGAAGAACTTGAGGGCTGACTTTGTTGTCACGTTTCTCACTGGCTCTACTTCATGCCACTTTGTAAACTTCTCGATGGCAACGTACAAGAATTCAAAGCCCAAGTAGGGCAGGGGAAGGGGCCTGAGAAATCGAGCCCCATAATGAAAAAGGCCAGGAGAGAGGGATTATTTGGAGAGCTTGGGTTGGCTGATTTGTATTGTTTGATTGGAACTGGCATGCTTCACACATGGTAACTAGCTCAGTTGCATCCTAGAGGGCAGTGGGCAAATAGAAACCTTCTCTTGATCCTATGAGAGAGCCAGATATGCCTCCATGTATCTCTGCCAACAACTTTAGTCCATCTTCCCAGCAAATGCACTTCAATTTCGCACTTTTTTCTCTCTGTTGGTGTATAAAACATGGGTGCTTTATAGTCTGACTTATGCACAAACAAGTAGAAGTTCCCTTGCCAGTCAAAGGGCTTACCAAGGATCGATCAAGACCAAAGCAAACAAGCTATGCCATAAATTTCCAAACCAAGAGAACCACTCTTTGAGAGATCATAGAGAGCATTAAGAAGGCCAAGATTCAAGGATAAAATGACTTGAAGAGAAGAGAAAGACAAGATGCTAGAAGCATCCCTTGCCGGCAAGGCCGAGCCGGGAAGGTGAAGCCTGGCAAGCTCCGTGGCCAGCGGGCTCTTGACAGCCACCAATGCTCCACCTCATCGATCAGCTAGTCACTAATTGATGAGGTGCCGAGCCTGCAGGTGGTTTGGTGGGATCTGTTGGGCACGTGGCAACTTGATGGAGGGAAAATTACGTTTAATGACACCCGTCCCATAGGTGTGCCAAGATAACACGACTGTAGGATGCTGCTAACGCGACACTACAATCAGAGACCCTTCGAAGAAACTGTGTGTGATGCATTAATCACTAACGGTGGTGTAATATAGCCATAAAAAATGATACTAAACATTTGTGATGGCGGAGACTACATACATGATTTAGATTATAGTTGCGTGTACGATGCGTGGCATACGGTTGATCCATACGAACTGTTTGTGATGACATCGAACAACAGAAATGGGGAGCCATATCAAGGTGTGTGCGATATACAACATACAGTTCACTTGGATGAACTGTTTGCGATGATCGAGATGAACACAAACAATTCGGCGAAACAAGATGTGTGCGATACCCGGCAAACAGGTCGGTAATCAGAATTGTGTGCGATCACTATAGACCGTGCATACAATTTTTTGTGTGAATTGTGTGCTAGACAGAGCACACAATTCAAGAAACCAACCTGTGGGCGATAATGTAAAAGATCTCTATGGAATATGTATAACTAACCATCTGCGATGACATTGACAGGGGAAATAGAGGTAACGAATTAATATGAGGGTACGGAAACAAACATATGTGTAGTCTACTTAATTCAGTCCTTCTTCTTGTTGTTGTTGGATGGCAACGCGGCATCGTCTTGTCATGGACGCTTCTTGCCACTGACCATTGGCTTTTCATCGCCGCCGCTGTCGTCATCGTCATTGTTGTCGTCATCGTCCTCCTCCTCGTTCGACCATTCCTCCTCTTCATCATCATCATCCCCTTCTTTGTCCTCTGATGGCTCCTCATCCATCTGGTTGTCGTCTGGTAATTCGGGAGGTGGCATCCCTTTCATGATCTGGATAAAGTGGAGGTCTGGGCTCGAGGCCAGGCTCATGGAAGACAAGCGGGATGATTCCAATGTTGACCTATCATCGGGCGCCAGACTGCTGGCAGAACTGTCGTCCTCGCCTGTCGCTCGACATGGCTGCGGTACATGTACAAACCGTGACAAAACGAGATTGCAGAGTGTGTGCAAGTCTGTAATGCGGCCAGCCAGGACAACGAAGAAGGTGGACACTTAAGCAGGGTATGCGGAGAAGAGGAATTGTCAATTGAAGCAGGTGAAATTCTTTGTTCAAAAAAAGTCAATTGAAGCGGGTAATTTACGTATTATCTAACCGCCTTTGCAGCCAGTTACAATACTAATATAATAAACCACAATTATTTGTACCTAGCCACTCGAAATTCCTGGGTTTGCGCAGTTCTCAATATGATAATTACGGACACGCATTGGAGCGTCCAAATATGAAACAAGCATTGTTTTATACTCCCTCCATACCGATGACCTAGGTGGGGAAAAAGAAAGGCCTTGATGTTTATTTGCTAATCAATACCATTGCATGCAGAGAATTGACCAATGCATGTAATGCTAAGTAGTCTGAAGTCATTGAATGCATACAAGCCCCACGACTCCTATTGGTTGATTTCTTTTTTTAGGGAAAAAACAGGGAAAGAGCTTTCAGATTATTTGGTTTCGTAATGTGACCGGAGTAGGACAGTTGGCAAGTAATACGTTGAGCTCTTCTTATTGATGAATCCAATAATAATGAAACAAAAGCCCCAATCATCATTGCAAATAGCTCCATAGAAGATGGCAAATGTGACAAACACGACTACACATGCTAGTTCCTTCTTGTCTCTTGCTTTCATCTATTGCGTGCAATCGATTCTTTCTTGCTTCATCATACTGATTTACACTCTAGATTAGTCGATTTCTTCTTTAGCTTTATTTTATCTTATGCGAGCTTGGTGATAAAAGTTCGAGCCTTGCCATGCCATTCTTCATCTAGCCAGTTAATAAAGGACCAAGCCTCATATCCATGCCAATGTTAAATAAAATGATGAACTTAGCACTAACCTCTAAGGGGAAATTGAGAAACCGTATGGCAATGTCGAATCCCTCTATGCATACATGTCAAGTGGGAGTGTGTTTGTGCACACAACACCACTTTTGGTACTTCTCGGTGGCGCAAAACTCGGAGTCAAACTCATGTTGTGGGAGTCTGGAGTCATACTCCGGATCCGGCGACTGATTGCTTTCCTGGGGGGGGTCATTCAGGACGGATTGAGAAGGGAGCTACTTTGGACATGCTAGAAAAGATTGGGATAGATTGGAACCTGAAAGGATGATTCGAATCAGTAGTACACCTACCTTCTGAAGACCTTAGGAAAGTGCTCGGTAGTGACCGCTATTGTGGCGGCGCTGCCGAGTGCGGCGATCTGCGTAGGGGAAGCCACCCTGAAACCATTGGCACTACTCGTCTGCATGCCCCCATTGTCAGCGCCACACGAGGGAATTTGGTGGCTAGGGATTTGGAGGCTATCTAGGGATTTGGGGGAAATGGGGAAACTATGGAGATATGCTAACAGCTGGGAACCACTTATCGCACTATGTTGTATACGACACACTGTTATACATGTCGTTTGTGTTAAGTATCATAACTTCACACATGATTTCCGCACCAAACTGTGTTAGAAAACAACGTAGGTGAGACACAGTTGCCGTGAAATAACCATATGTGATGTACTACCCTGTACATATGGGGATGCAATAATTGAGTTAAAATAAAACTTTGGGTAAACAGTCGCTCAGCGGATACCCGTCAAAAAATAAAAGCAAAATCTCTACATGTAGAGATGGCGGTGGTCGAGGCATCGTCTACCGGATAAGAGGACAGTTATCGGTCAGTCGGCGTTTATGGCATCATAGGAGGTCAATCCTCGGTCTGCAGCAGGAGATAGGAGGAGCTCAACCATCGAGGTTGGCGATGGCATGATTGGAGCACATCCATCGTGTTCGATGGCGGCATAGTGAAGGTCAAACTCCAGGCAGTTGCCCCACTAAGTTTTGCTACTCGACCCTGCTATCTCGGCGTGGCAGCTCATCACGCTTCCTTGTCTGTTTGGTGGAGGTCACCACCTGGCCAATTAATTAAGGTATTCTTTTCATTGAGTGGCCTAATTAAGGTATTCCGTTCATAAGGATAGTGTTGTAGTTCTCTGCGTGTAAATTGACTGGCCATTCATTTTTGTCATCGCACGGCTGGATAACAACTTTACTAAAAACACTTCCATGATGATACGTCTTTTTCACAGTAGGTCACGTTTTCTGTCATGCATGTACATCTATGATGATTTTATGATAGAATCAAGATAGTCATACATGTGTTGTCGTAGAAGTATCCCATAACATTACTGAAATTATCATGACGGAAGTGTCCACTTCAATGATGATGAATGCCGCGTCATGGAAGTGTTCTCGTCAAGGGTAACCAACACATGGCTTCCATCGTAGTGGGTCACAGTTAAGCTATCGGGTTCCAGTTTGCATCTGATAACTCGTTAACAGCCCAGACCAATGTAGATTTTCCATGTGTAAAAATCTCATTGGCCACAGGAACCACGTGTCAGCTCGCCATTGGGATAGATAGGCACCCATGATATGTCAACACGTGGCACAGCCCAACAGAGACCCATTTAGCTTACAAAGGATGGCCCGTTTAACTTGGTCAAAAGCTAGCGAGACGGCCCATGAAAATCCTATTAACGGTCTATTCACATACAGCCCAATTTACGGCCTGGTAACTCACGGCCCGTTATGGCCTTCCCGAATTTGGCCCAACAGCGTCATGTGGCCCATCTAGTATAATACCAGCCCATTCTACTTTTGGCCCATGTACGGCCCATGACGTCTTTCGGCCCATATGAGGCCTTTTGTATCTTTGGATCCTTTAGTGGCCTGTGGGGACTCTGGCCCATAATAAATAGTAAATTTCTTTATACCCATTGACGACCCATGATTCACATGGGCCGTTTCCAGCTTGTGTTAGCTTTCGGACTACTAAGGGCCCATAAATTCTTAGGCTCCTTTCTGGCCCCCGATTACTTCTGGTTCGTTACTGGCCTGTTCTCCTAATGGGCCAAATTCAGCCCATGGTTAGAATCGGCCCATTTGTGGCATGTTAACCCATCGCGCCATTTTCAACTCATCATGTATTCAGACCCATTAACGACCCATTATGTGTTTGACAGAATTAAGCCTTTGCTGCCTTCTGCCCTATTAACGGCCCGTTACCATGATGGCCCGATACCAATTACGCCCGTTGACAGCCGTTGTCGCGGTCCGGTGTTGGCATGTCGATTGTTGGACCAATGTGTGGCCAATGGATCCTACGGCCCGTGGGAGGCCCATTTATCCGATGGCCCGTAGGAGGCCCATTGATTTACGTCCCGTACGAGGCCCATTGATCCTATAGCTCATACGACACCCATTGATCCTACAACCCGTAGCTAGCTCAAGGTTATCACGGTCCATATCTGGCCCATGGTTGTTGCACCCACTAGCAAACAAAGGAAAAAAGAAGACCCAAGAAATACATAAGCCACAAACTAATGCTAGACTATTAAGGCGATTGCACAGATTACATCCAATAGGCATCAAAGTTCGCCACCAGTGCAAATATAGGGAACACCCTACACTATACAAAAATGGCTTGCTATTTTTTAATATGTACTGTGAGGCAAAGCCGCACAACCCTTTATTAACGGAAAAGAAGCCTGTACAAACAGTAGGAGCAAAAAACTATGTACAAAAGCTAGAAAGAAAGGTGGGCCTACCTGTATTTACAACAGATGTTGGTGTGATACGTCTCCATCGTATCTACTTTTCCAAACACTTTTAACCTTGTTTTGGACTCTAACTTGCATTATTTAAATGGAACTAACCCGGACTGACGTTGTTTTCAGCAGAATTGCCATGGTGTTATTTTTGTGCAGAAATAAAAGTTCTCGGGATGACCTGAAACTTCACGAAGAATATTTCTAGAATATATAAAAAATAATGGTGAAAGAATCAGCGTAAGGGGGCCCACACCCTATCCACGAGGGTGGGGGCTCGCCCACCCCTCTGGGGCGCGCCCCTGCCTCGTGGGCCCCCTGATGCTCCACCAACCTCAACTCCAACTCTATATGTTCATGTTCGAGGAGAAAAAATCAGGGAGAAGGATTCATCGCGTTTTACGGTACGGAGCCGCCGCCAAGCCCTAATCTCTCTCGGGAGGGATGGTGTGGAGTCCGTTCGGGGCTCCAGAGTGGGGAATCCGTCGCCATCGTCATCATCAACCTTCCTCCATCACCAATTTCATGATGATCACCGCAGTGCGTGAGTAATTCCATCGTAGGATTGCTGGACGGTGATGGGTTGGATGAGATTTATCATGTAATCAAGTTACTTTTGTTAGGGTTTGATCCCTAGTATCCATTATGTTCTGAGATTGATGTTGCTATGACTTTGCTATGCTTAATGCTTGTCACTAGGGCCCAGTGCCATTATTTCAGATCTGAACCTATTATGTTTTCATGAATATATGTGAGTTCTTGATCCTATCTTGCAAGTCTATAGTCACCTATTATGTGTTATGATCCGTTAACCCCGAAGTGACAATAATCAGGATACTTACCGGTGATGACCATAGTTTGAGGAGTTCATGTATTTACTAAGTGTTAATGCTTTGTTCCGGTACTCTATTAAAAGGAGGCTTTAATATCCCTTAGTTTCCAATAGGACCCCGCTACCACGGGAGGGTAGGACAAAAGATGTCATGCAAGTTCTTTTCCATAAGCACATATGACTATATTCGGAATACATGCCTACATTACATTGATGAACTGGAGCTAGTTCCGTGTCACCCTATGTTATAACTATTGCATGACGAATCACATCCAACATAATTATCCATCACTGATCCATTGCCTATGAGATTTTCACATATTGATCTTTGCTTAGTTACTTTTTCGTTTTCACTGTTACAATCACTACAATACTACTATTGTTAGTTTTGCCACCGTTACCATTACTTCCATATTACGTTGCTACTAAATACTTTGCTGCAGATATTAAGTCTTTCAGGTGCGGCTAAATTGACAACTCAATGTTAATACTTGAGAATATTCTTTGGCTCCCCTTGTGTCGCATCATTAAATTTGGGTTGAATACTCTACCATCGAAAACGGTTGCGATCCCCTATACTTGTGGGTTATCAAGACTATTTTCTTGCGCCGTTGCCGAGGAACATAGCTTTATTCTTTGAGTCACATGGGATTTATATTTGCAGATCACTATGAGGAACTTGAAAGATGAAAGAACCAAGATTTTTTCCTCAACTACGAGGGGAGGTAAGGAACTGCCATCTAGCTCTGCAATTGATTCACCTTCT
The DNA here is from genome assembly GCF_056163025.1 of Triticum urartu. NCBI lineage: Eukaryota > Viridiplantae > Streptophyta > Magnoliopsida > Poales > Poaceae > Triticum > Triticum urartu. The sequence continues at coordinate 188,387,469 of NC_141877.1, read as the reverse complement.
GTTATGAGTAAACTTGCGACACCTACGCATGCTATTTATTCTGATAGGTCGCATGTTATCGATGATGCCACTTCTGCTTTGCATGATGCTTATGATGAAACTACTTCTATGCTTGATAATATTGTGCCACTATGTGAATTTCTTGATGAACAACTTGCTAGGGTTAGAGAGAATGAAATTATTGAAACTGATAATATTGATGAAAGTGATGATGAAGATTCTCCACCTAGATATGAATTGCCTGTTGTGCATGAGGGTTATGTTATGGATGAAGAAACTGCTAGAGACTTTTTAGCTTGCAATGATATATATGATCTTAAGAAACTATTAGCTAAGCTGAAAGAAAAAACTTTGAATGTGAAAGTGCGTTAAGTAGACTAGAGGGGGGTGAATAGGCGATTTGTACAAATTCTTCACTGAGGAATTTCAGGGTGAGGACATTCCTGAGCGAAGAACTACTTGCAGCGGAATAAATACTTAGATGCATACATGACATAACATAAACATGGATATCATGATGAAATGAAAACAGACACAGAGTACAGAAAGCGTAAGCACAGGATAAAACAGGATGAAGACAAACAGACTGAAGAAATTGAACTGAGGAAATTGAGAGAGTCTTCACTCAATGTCTTTGAACAGATATGAACAAGCACACACCACAGTAATGAGGAAATGGAAGAGTTGAGGAAATAGAACCAGTAGGCTTGGTGAAGACAGTGATTTGGTACACCAGTTCCAACTGCTATGACAGTTTTATGTCTGGTTGGAGCGGCTAGGTATTTAAAACTAAGGACACGCAGTCCTGGACACACAGTCCTCACTGTATTCTCCTTGAACTAGGGTCACATAGACTTCGTCCAATCACTCGTGGTAAGTCTTCAGGTGACTTCCAAACCTTCACAAACTCGGTCACTCGGCGATCCACACTTTCCTCTTGGATGCTCTAGACCATGATGCCTAACCGTCTGGAAGATGCATAGTCTTCAAAGGTAACAAGAGTCGGATCCATGCAGGATCAATATATTCAGTGATGTTCAATCACTTTGGTTTTGTAGGTGTTTGGGTTTGGGTTTTGCTCACTTGATGATTTTCGCTAAAAGTCCTCGGAGGATGGGATGCTCTCAAATGACAGGTGTCAGTTTCTCTCGGAGCAGCCAACCAGCTAGTGGTTGTAGGGGGCGGCTATTTATATCCTAGGGAGCAGCCCGACATGATAAGACATAAATGAACTTCAATGATATTACCCTTAGGTGGGAAGATATTTTGGGACAGCTGGCGCGTAGCACCGCAACAGTCGGAAATTTGACTATCAAATTCTTTGGGCTATCATGTTCCTCACTTGTAGGCAAGCCACACTGGTGAATTCCTAACTCGTCAGTCAGAATAAATTCCTTAGAGACCAGAAGAACTTCGTCTCTGTCACTGTAGAAATTGACTAAACTGCATGAGATTTCCAATGGCTGAACTTGAAGGGATTGGTAGGTGTAGGATTTTGAGTTGAGCATCACTTGGAAACTTTTCCTTGGTATTTCCTCGATCCCCTTTAACAGTACGGAGTTTCCTATGACTCAAGAAAGAGAAAAAAAATAAACTATGAAAACAAAAGTCTTCACGCTTCATGTTCCTTGAATGAATACCAAGTCTTCACGGTCACACCAATTTCTTCACTTTCAAAGTCTTTAGAAAGTCTTCAGAAATCGAAAGTCTTCAATAGAAGAACTTCATTTTTAGAGGTCGACTTTCTCTGTAAATATCAAACTCCTCATAGACTTATAGACCTGTGTACACTCACAAACGCATTAGTCCCTTAACCTATAAGTCATCAATACACCAAAATCACTAAGGGGCACTAGATGCACTTACAATCTCCCCCTTTTTGGTGATTGATGCACTTACATACACCAAAACATATGAAGTGTAAATACTGATATTGAGGAATTTGATGGCAAGATATAGAAGAACTACCATGAAGATGTGCATAGTGAGGAATTTGCATTTGAAGCAATGCACACTTGAAGAGTAGAATTGTCACAGCCCTAGATTATTTGTGTGCAATAGTTGCATTTGCATTCATGCATCATGGCAATCTTTCCTTAAACCTGAAATGGGGATTAACAAACCCTAGCACTCCTTTGAAAACTAGGATCAACCAAAAGAATATTTTTCAATGAACCCAAAATTGCCTTAATTAATGTTTGATAATTTTGGCAAGGGTTTTGATCCAAGCCAAAAATAGTGAACATTTTTAGAGAATTATTTGGGCTTTGATTTAATCCACTAATGTATTTGAGTTGGAGCAAATAAATCCTATAAATATTTTTATTGCTCCAATAATTCTGAAACTTCTTGTGGAGCTCTGGGTTAAACCATTTTGCATCCACAATTATTTCCAGAAGCTGCAAAAAATAATTTGGTTAGCAAAACAAATTCAAAACATCTGCAGAAATTAGAAAACAAAAATAAGAGAGAAGGAGAGAAGTACCTGGGGCTTACCTGCTACTATAGCTCGCCCAGTCGAGCTGGCACAGTCCACCTCCTCAGCGCCAGTCGTCTTCAACCTCGTGCCAGAAGGCACGAGGGCGCGTGCTTGCTGCACGCTGGCCACGCGCCGCGCCACCTCTTGCTTCCCGCCGCTCCCCGACGCGCCTGTGAGCGCCACGCACTCCCCCCGGGCCCCTCCCTCTCTCTCGCGTCCATTCCCCACCGTCACCGAAGCTCGCCGCCGTTGCGCTTCGTCGCCACCGTGGCTAGAGCGAACGTAGCTCGAAGCCGAGCACACCGCTGTGCTCAGCGCGGCTCCAGGAGCCTGTAGCGCCCACCAACTCCTCCTGTCGTGCTCCATAGCCCCGTTCCGCTCGACGCCGTAGCTCCGGCCGCCGCCGAGGTTGACCCCGTGCCCAACTCCGGTCACCTACCGCTCTCCCCCTGCCATAGTTGGATGCGCACGAGCCCCAGCTCCTCGTAGGTGGGCTCGGCCATCGATTTGGTCGCCGGAGCAGCCATCCCAATCATCGCCGCCGCGTCTGTGTGCTCGCCGGCGTTGAACTCCGGTGAGATGACGTGGCCCGTCATTAGCCACTAATGACCCTGCTGATTAACCCCCCTGAGTCACTGACACCTGGGCCCCACGTTTTAGCTAACCGTAGTTTATTTCTCTGTTTAGCTTAAACTAACCACAGTGGCCCCACTTCAGCATTGACTTGCTGACGTGGCCGTTGACCAGGCCCACCTGTCAGCCACACAACACAGCCCTGGGTCACTGACCAGTGGACCCCACTGGTCAGGTTTAACCTGGACCGCCTCTGTTGACTTGCTGACGTCACAGTGACGCAATGCTGACATAGTTAATAATTTTCTGGATTTAATATAATTAGAAAGTTCCAGAAAATTCCCAAAACTTCTAAAAATCATAGAAAATTATCTATAACTCCAAATAAGATAAATTATATATGAAAAATTATCAGAAAAATCCAAAGAATCTGTTTATGGCATTTTCATGCATGTTTTAACAAGTTAACCTCACTGAATAGGACAATTCATGATTATGGAATAAATGGTAATTAGTTTTGGAGTTGGAATTTGCTATAGGTTTGAATTCCACTTCAATGAATATGACTAACTGTTGCACTAGGTCAATTCAGTACTTTAATATGACATATCATTCATATGAATCTGCATTGCATTGATTGTGGTTCCTTTTGTGTTTGTCGGTGGTTGTTTCCCTGTTAGTAGACGATGTTTCTGACGACGTGATCGATGACACCGATGAAGAGACATACTATCTTCAGAAGTGCCAGGCAAGCAAAACCCCCTTGTTCATTCCGATACAATCCCACTCTCTCGCTCCTGCTCTCTTTTGCTGCATTAGGACAACAACAATTCAACTGTTACATGCTGCGGTAGCTAAACCCCTTTCCTCTGCATGACCTGTCATTGCCACAGTAAATAGATGAAACCCACTAGCATGAGTATGAGTTGTTTGAGACCTGATGTGCCTACTCATTCATGCTTGTTTGTCATGCCTGCTATTGCATAGAGTTGTGTCGGGTCTGATTCATCGGGAATGAATTGGAATGGTGTGTGAACATGTCCTACTGTGTGTGAGCTAAGTTTGTGAACACGATTTGGTAAAGGTAGCGGTGAGAGGCCATGTAGGAGTACATGGTGGGTTGTCTCATTGAAACCGTCCCCAGGAACTGAGTTCTGTGTCTGTGATCCATGAACAGCTACTATCACTCATTGGGATCCTTAATTGACCCTCTCGGCTTCTTAATCACCCTAGTACTCTGTCCAGGAGTTGCAACTAGTTTATGGTGTTTGTAGGTTATGTGTTGGCGGCCGTGCGTAGCGCTGACCCTAGGGGTGGGCTATGATGCGGTAGATACACCCTGGCACGGTGTACCAGGCGCCCGTTTGGTGTCCCGGGAACCCTATTCACATCATTCGGGGCCGTATGTGGAAACCTCGGCCGGACTCCCTGCGGATGGAACTTGGATAGGCGATAAACTTGGACTAGAGACTTGAGTGTTTAGGTAGGCCGTGGCCGACACCCTCGTTGGGCTTCCGCTTGAAGGTTGCCGAGTACATGTCGTGTAAACGACGGTAAGTGGTGGGAGCGTGTGTGAAGAAGTACACCCCTGCAGGGTTATCATTATCTATTCGAATAGCCGGATTCCTCGGATATGGAAACTTGGACCCCTTGCATAGTTCATATACAAGTGAAAGTGGATACTCTAAAATGCGCAGGATAAGCATGAGTGCTATGGATGGCGTTCTCGTAGGGAGACGGGAGCAGATCCATAGTGGTGTATTGAATGGTGAATATGTGGACTCGTGTGCATCACCTCAAAAGAGTTGCTTGTAGTCGTAGTTCAGGTTAGCCACTGAGTCAAAGCTGGCTTGTTGCAGTAAGACTCCACTACCCCTTTGTTGATACCCATGCATATGTAGTTAGTTCGTATGTAAGTCTTGCTGGGTACATTTGTACTCACATTTGCTTAATTTATGTTTTGCAGAGAGACTTCAGTCTCGCTAGTAGTTCCGTGTGGACTTCGACGTTTAGCTTGTTACCTCAGCTACGATCTTGTGCTCTCGGCAGGATCTGGTAGATAGTCAGGCTTCTTAGCCTTTTTCATTTGTAGATGTCTGTACTCAGACATGTTAAGCTTCCGCATGTGCTTTTATTTGTATGCTATGATTGTCGGGTCACGAGACCCATGTTTGTAATATCTTGTCTCCTCTGAGCCTAATGAATAAATACTTGAGTCGTAGAGTTATGTTGTGATGCCATGTTGTATTTACACATGTCGAGCATATTGTGTGTATGATTGAAATGCTTGGTATGTGTGGGATCCGATAATCTAGTTGTTTATCCTTGGCAGCCTCTCTTATGGGGAAATGTAGTCTAGTGCTTCCTTGAGCCATAGTAGTCCGCTACAGCCTGGTTCACCGGAGTCCTGCTAGCCCAGCACTACTGCTCAGGACACTTGACTGGCCGGCATGCGTTTCACTTCGTTCCTGTGTCTGTCCCTTCAGGGAAATGTCACGCGGTGACATCCGGAGTCCTGTTAGCCCAGTGCTACAGCCCGGATTCACACGCTGCTGACCGACATGCTCGAAGTTGATTCATGTATGCCTGTCTCCATGGGTTAGTGCCGCTTTGGGTTCACGACTAGCCATGTCGGCCCGGGTTCTCTATCATATGGATGCTAGAGACACTATCATATACGTGAGCCAAAAGGCGCAAACGGTCCCGGGCCATGGTAAGGCGACACCCGTGGGAATACCGTGCGTGAGGCCGCAAAGTGATATGAAGTGTTACCAGCTAGATCGATGTGACTTGGAATCGGGGTCCTGACAAGAATCATGGAGATCTCCCCCTATATCTTGTAATTCATACACACATTTAACATATAATATGAAGAATTTTAAATGCATGATGAAATATGGTGACTGATGTAATTCAGCATGCGTGCATTAACTTATATGAGGAGTAAGCATGCTGAAGAACACAACAAAAGTATCAGACCACCATCGGGTTTTAAGTTTACAACTTGATCCAGCAAAGTCTTCAAAACAAGGAGAGTTGTAACTTAGCAAAAAAATGCCCATATAAGTAAACCCACTTGAAGCCTAGCTCAAATTCCCCCCCCCTTTGTCATCGAATGACCAAAAGGGTCGAAAAATGAGGACAAACGCCCCTGAAGAATATCATCACTGAGTCGATGAAGGAGTGCCAGCATTGTTGCGGCTGGTTGTTGAGGTAGGGCCTGCCGCAGTGTTATCCAAATCATAATGCTCATCAGTCGCGCATGATGAAGAATATGAGCTGGCTACCAAGGAAGGAACTTTGGTTTTCTTTAATTTCTTCACTGGTGGCTAAGACCCATCAAAGTCCTACTTGAGACCCATTTGCTTCAGATCTTCTTCAGCATACAGATGTGACAGAACAGCCCAGGTGCGACCGAAGACTTCATGGAGGTAGTAATGGTTTTTCTTCACTACATTGTGTGTAGTAGTCATGTTGTGAAGAATAGAACCAAACTGACACTTAACCCATTTGTTGTTGCGATCGACCTTCCAGTGAAGACTGAGGATAAGCTCACGATGAGTCATCACCCTTGGAGTTGTGCCTTGAGGATTTTGCTTTGAAGCATTTGCGGCAGAGTCATGACTGGCAGAGTCATCATTGGTGGAGTAGGATGCAGCTTTGCGAAACTGACCATCCAATGGACGAATGCCTTCATGAATAACAGCAGTGGCCTTGCCCTGTTCATCAACCGAGGAAAATGTCCATTTGAAGATTTCAATGGGGGCAAGTAGCTGAGATGATTTTGAAAATCAACCTTGTAGTTGAGTGAAGACCTTGTAGTTGAGGAATCTCATAATCCAGGGGGCGTAAGGCTTCAATTCAAACAGACAGAGTGCAACATTTACTAGAGTCCTCATGAAGAAATCATGGTAGTTGACAGGAATGCCATGTATGATATTGAATAGCAGATTCTTCATGATGCCAATGACTTCATCATTCGAGTCGTGGACTTTTATTGGACTCAATGTCTTCGACAGAATGCGATAGACAGTTCTAGGAACAAACAACAATTCCTTCATGAGGAATTTGGTCCTTGGGGCTTGATCGGGCTTCAATGACTTCATCAACACTTGCATGCAGTGAGCGGTAAGTTCAGGTTCATGGTATAGGCAACGAGCGCCTTCAAGGGGAGGACTGACAGGCAGGGCATGAAGAAATTTAGAGGCCGGTGCTTTGAAGTGAGTATTCTCTGTCATCCGGTCCAATACCCAAGAAATCACATCAGAAGCATCTCATGTGATGTGCAGCGTTGCACAGAACTGAAGAATTAGGTCTTCATTCCAATCAACAATATCAGTGCAAAAGTTGAGCAATCCATCGTCATGAAGAACACTGAGGACTAGCGTGAAGCAAGGCAGTGATTCCATGTCCACGCGAGGAATATGCTCATGGTCAAAGACTTTGTCTTTGTTGGCTTGGCTTGGCTGGCAGTCCAGAAACGCTTCCTCCTGAGATGAGCAAAGTCATATGGGTTGTAATCCATGAAGAATACGTGCTCGTGGAAGAAGTCATCATCCTTAAAGTTTTTCTTCTTTGGGAAAGGATCCTTTGGATTGGGCTGAGGAGTATCAATTAATTGCATCACAACCTTAGGAATCGCAATCTCAGGATCCACAGGCTGAGCAATTTCAGTGCCTTCGTCAGTGTAAGTGCATCTAGTGCCCCTTAGTGATTTTGGTGTATTGAAGACTTATAGGTTAATGGACTGATGCGTTTGTGAGTGTACACAGGTCTATAAGTCTATGAGGAGTTTGATATTTACAGAGAAATTTGACCCCTAAAAATGAAGTTCTTCGACTGAAGACTTTGGATTTCTGAAGACTTTCTGAAGACTTTGAAAGTGAAGAAATTGGTGTGATCCTGAAGACTTGGTATTCATTCGAGGAACATGAAGCATGAAGACTTTTGTTTTCATAGTTTCATTTTCTCTTTCTTGAGTCATAGGAAACACCGTACTGTTAAAGGGGGTCGAGGAAATACTAAGGAAAAATTTCCAAGTGATGCTCATCTCAAATCCTACACCTACCAATCCCTTCGAGTGAAGCCATTGGAAATCTCATATAGCTCAGTCAATTTCTTCAGTGACAGAGAAGAAGTTCTTCTGGCCTCTGAGGAATTTGTTCTGACTGAGGAGTTAGGAATTCGCTAGTGCGGATTGCCTACACAGTGAGGAACATGATAGCCCCGAGGAATTTGATACTCAAAATTCCGACCGTTGTTGTGCTATGCACCAGCTGTCCCAAAATATCTACCCACCTAACGGTCATATCATTGAAGGGCATTTATGTCTTATCATGTTGGGCTACTCCCTAGTATATAAATAGCCGCCCCCTACAACCACTATCTAGTTGGCTACTCCGAGACAAACTGACACTTGTCATTTGAGAGCATCCCATCCTCTGAGGACTTTGAGTGAAAATCATCAAGTGAGGAAAACCCAAACCCAAACACCTACAAACCCAAAGTGATTGAGCATCACTGAAGAGATTGATCATGTGTGGATCCGACGCTTGTTACCTTTGAAGACTGTGCATCTTCCAGACGGTTAGGTGTCATGGTCTAGAGCATCTAAGAGGAAATTTTGGATCACTGAGAGACCGAGTCTGTGAAGGTTGGAAAGTCACCTGAAGACTTACCACGAGTGAATGGGCGAGGTCTGTGTGACCTTAGCTCAAGGGGAATACGGTGAGGACTAAGTGTCTTGAGCTGCGTGTTCCGGACTGGGTGTCCGGGACTGTGTGTCCTCAGGTCTAAATACCTAGCCGCCCTAACCAGACATACAACTGTCACATCAGTTTGAACTGGTCTACCAAATCATTGTCTTCACCGAGCTAACTGGTTCCATTTCCTCAACCCTTTCATTTCCTCATTTTTGTGTTGTGTGCTTGTTCATATTTGTTTGAAGACTTTGATTAAAGACTTTCTGTATTTCCTCAGCTCAATTTCTTCAGTTTATTTGTCTTCATTCTGTTTATCCTATGTTTACGCTTTCTGTACTCTGTGCTTCACGAAGACCATGCTCATGCTCTGTTATCTTTACTTTTGAGTACTTATTCCGCTGCAAGTAGTTCTTCACTCAGGAATTTCCTCACCCGCAAATTCCTTAGTGAAGAATTCATAAAAATCACCTATTCATACCCTCTAGTTGATATAACGCACTTTCAATTGGTATCAGAGCAAGGTACTCCCTTATCATGTGTGATTTTTGTTTAACCGCCTGGAGTTTTAGTTATGTCAACCGCAGGTATGATCAAGGTTTCTGCTGGGTGTCCCACCTTCGATGGGACGGACTACCCCTACTAGAAGAATAAGATGCGCATGCATCTTGAGGCAATTGACAATGATCTCTGGTACGTTGTGGAAAATGGTGTTCCCTCTGTCACTCCTACCATCAATGCTGCTGATGTCAAGAGATTCAAGCAACTCGACTCTCAGGCGAAGAATATCATATGTGGCCATCTGAGCAAACGACAGTATGGTAGAGTGAGTGCTTTGGAGACAGCAAAGCTTATCAGGGACAGACTGTCCAAGGTCAATGATAGAGTCTCAACACAGCGTGACTCTCGAGTTGACGTTCTTCGCAATCTCTTCAACCGCTTCAAAAGACTCGACAATGAAAATGTTCAGCAAACCTTCGATCGCCTCACTGACATCTCAAATGAGCTTCAAGCACTTGGTGCCACTGATATCACCAACCATGAGGTGGTGAATAAATTGATGAGATCGCTTGATTCCTCATTTGATACATTGGCATTGATGATACAAAACATGGAGACTATAAGTCACTTGATCCCGCTGATATCCTCGAGATACTAAACACTCATGAGTTCCAGCTTTCTGAGAAGAGAGATCTCTATGGACCAAGTTATGGTAGATCACAGGCTCTGAAGGCCAAGGTAGTGTCTGAATCTGAAGGTGAAGACTCTGGCAGCAGCCTTGGTGACCCTGAAGAACTGATCCAAGAGCAAGCAATGCTCGTAAGGAAATTCCAGAAGTTCTCAAGACATGGTCGCTTTGGTAAATCCTCAAGAATTGGTGATTTGAAGTCAGATTTCTCATCCCATGATTACAAGAAGAGACTCTGTCACAAATGCAAGAAACCCGGACACTACATTCAAGATTGTCCCGAATTGGAAAAGGAATCAAAGTAGAAGAAGTACAAGGAGTATAGTTCTGATGATTCAAAGAAGAAGAAGAAATCTTCAAAGTCCTCATCATCAAAATCTTCAAGGTCCTCATCTCACAAGAAGAGCAGCTCCAAGAAGGCTCGGGCATTCATTGGCAAGGAGCTGGACTCTGAAGCTGAATCTGAGGAAAATGAGGAAGAGGAGGAATCTAAGGAGTCAGACTCTGGTGTGGCAAGACTAGCCCTAGCTACCGCGTTCGTCAGCAAGTCCATCTTCAACTTGGAAGAAAAGGACCTCCCCAACACTACTGATGACGGCAACGAGGACTACGCTGCCACCTATTGCTTCATGGCAAAAGGCTCAAAGGTACTCAAATATCCCTCCTCTGAATCTAGTGAGGATGAATCTGATGAAAACCTCAAACCCAGCTATTCTAAACTCGCTAAGATTGTTGTGAAACTACAAAAGGCTCTGGAAAAGGATCAAAACATCCTAGACAAAAGCGATGATATGTTGGGCGAGGAAATGGATCGCACTAAAATTTTGAATGAAAATCTTCAGAGACTTCAGTCCAAGTTTGACAATCTTCAAGGTCATCATAACACTCTCCTATCTGATCATGAGAAGCTTTCTTATGAATTTCTTCAAAGAAAGCAAGATCTTGAGCAGTTAAGAGTGAGTTATGAAGATCTTTAGAAGGAGTGTGATTCATTACTTGCTAAACAGATCGGCACTACTCAGGATGACTTTGTTCCTCCATGTTTGAAGTGCATTGAATGTGAAACTACTAATTCTTCACCTGAATGCTCAAATACTTCCATTGCTGCAAATTCTTCAACCATCTCTACTAATTCCTCATCTGAGGATGCTGCTAGTATCACTAACCATGCAAGGCTAAAGGAATTATATATGGCAGGCATGTACAAAAGCCTCAAAGGGCATCAGGCTCTTTGTGACATGCTTAAAAAGCAGATCCTCAACAGGAACCCTAGGAAAGAGGGCATTGCCTTTGAGAGGAAACTTAATGCTGATAGGACCTAGTGGAAACCTGAGCAGTATTCCAAAACCTCATGGGTTGCTGCAAAGGGACCTTTAGTGGATCCATCTAGTTTATCTGGCTTAACATGTGAATCTTCATATTCTTCTGATGAGTCAATTGACTGCAACTATAAATTGTTCAAAGATCAGAATGGTGAAGTATTTGTTAGATATGTCGGCACTAACTGCAGGAACGTCTCTCCTATGAAGAAAATCTGGGTTCCCAAAAGGTGCCTTGAAAATCATTAGGTGAATGATCATGATACCACCTGTGAAGAATAGGAACCCCAGATCAAATTCTTCGTATGGACCAAAATTTTCATATGGATCCAAGTCCTCATACGGACCAAACTCCTCACGTGGATCAAATTCCTCAAAAGGATCAAAGTCCTCATATGAACATCATCGTGCTAACCCGTCTGTTTCACAGGGAAGATCTAAGGATTATGGATATGTGCATTATTCTTCAAATCATTATGTTCATAAGTCCTCGAAGAATTTCTCTGCTTACTCTTATGCTTACCCTAATCCCTCTTATGTGAAACGAGGTGGATTGGCATCTATGCCACCTTTCTCTTAAGGAGCTCGTAGAATGATGAACTCTTTGCCACCCTTCAGATGTGGGTGGTGAAGAAAAAGAACTAATCTCTTATGCAGGGTCAGGTCTCTAGACGAACTTAATCATCTGAAGAATTTGCTGAAGACCTGAATATGCTTGAAAGGATGCAAGCTAATCATGAAGAAATGAATTTTCATTTCTCACGTCCTCATACTGCATTATCTGTTCTATTGCTTGATGAAATTGATATGATGAAATTGATACCATATTCTTCATTGATGAATTATATGAGTTCCTAAGTTGCATTAATTCATCTGCAGGATGATCAACCCAAAGCCTCTGAGTGGGTCCTCGATAGCGGATGTACAAATCACATGACTGGTGACATGAGCTTATTGATGGACTCTGCTTTATCTCCATTACATCTGAAGCATATTACCTATGCTGACAAAGGAAAAAGAAAGGTATTGGGTCTAGGTAAGGTTGCAATCTCAAAGGATCGACACATGGACAAAGTCATGCTTGTCGAGTCCTTAGGGTTCAACCTCATGTCTGTCTCAATGCTTTGTGATCTTGATATGGTTGTTGTCTTTGGCAAGTATCATTATGTTGTGATCATGGAAGCTGACAATTCCAAAGTCTTCGAAGGCTTTAGGTGAAGTGATTTGTATATTGTTGATTTCTCTACAGGACCACAACCTGCTACATGTCTACTTGCAAAAGCTTCAGAAGGCTGGCTATGGCATCGACGACTTGGTCATGCTGGCATGAGGAATCTGCACGCGCTCATGAAGAAGAAGCATGTCATTGGCATTGAGAATTTCAAATTCCTCAAGGATCACTTATGCGGAGCCTGTGAAGCTCGAAAGATGACCAAGGCCAAGCATCTAGCAAAGCCTATCATGACTACTACTCGACCATTTGAATTGCTTCACATGGATCTCTTTGGCCCTACTCACTATGCCACATTTACTAATGTTGCATCTTTATAAGGCTTTGTCATTGTTGATGATTATTCTCGATATACATGGGTGCATAGCATCACTTACAAAACTGAAGTGCAGGAAGTCTTCAAATGGTTTTCCTCGAGGGCTTCAACCAACTTTGGTGTGAAGATCAAGCACATCAGAAGTGATAATGGAACTAAGTTCAAGAACACTGGTCTTGATGACTATCTTGATGAACTTGGTATTACTCATGAGTTATCTTCTCCTTATACTCCTCAGGAAAATGGCGTCGTGGAGCTCAAGAACAGGACTCTTGTGGAGATGGCCTGCACTATGCTTGATGAGTACAAGACGCCTCCTCGCTTCTGGCCTGAGGCAATTGATACCGCGTGACACATCATCAACATGGTATATCTTCAAAAATTCTTCAAGAAAATTGCATATGAACTTCTCACTGACAAGAAACCTAATGTCAGTTATTTCAAAGTCTTTGGTGCTAAATGCAGGATTAGAGATCCTCATCATAGTTATGGTAAGGACTCGCACACCTACAGAGTCTTCAACATCTATCACCACAAGGTTGTTGAAACTGTAGATGTGCAGTTCGATGAGACTAATGGCTCCCAAAGAGAGAACCTACCTCCTAAGACAGATGAAATACCTCATGAGGAATCTATTAAGTTCAAGGCTACTGAGGATGTCATTCCTACCGAAAAATCTGCTGAAGAAGTTATTCCAGAACATGAAGAACGTCATGCTGTTGCACCTGAGGAAAATGGTGCTGAAGAAAATGCCGATCAAATTCCTCAACGACAACCCGCTCATCCTCGCGTTGGAAATGAAGTGCAAATTGAGAAAATCATCAGCGACAACAACATTACAGGTCCTCTCACACGCTCAAGAGCTACACATTTATTTAACTTTTGTGGGCACTTTGCTTTTGTCTCTATCACATAGCCCACTAAGGTAGATGAATCATTTCTGGAGCCTGAGTGGATTGAAGCTATGTAAGAGGAATTACATCAATTCGAGCTCAACAACATCTGGAAACTGGTCAAGCGTCCAGATCCTCGCAAGCACAATATCATCGGCACAAAGTGGTTCTACCGCAACAAGCCAGATGAAAATGGCCTTGTGGTGAGGAATAAGGCACGACTTGTAGCTCAAGGGTACACATAGGTTGAAGGAATTGACTTTAATGAAACTTTTGCACCTGTTGCTAGAATTGAAGCTATTAGAATATTACTTGCTTATGCTAACTGAGAGAGTCCTGGATTAGGGGGTCTTCGGATAGCCGGACTATCTCCATTGGCCGGACTGTTAGACTATGAAGATGCAGGATTGAAGACTTCATCTTGTGTCCGGATGGGACTCTACTTGGCGTGGAAGGCAAGCTAGGCAATACGGATATGTATATCTCCTCCTTTGTAACCGACCTTGTGTAACCCTAACCTCTCCGGTGTCTATATAAGCCGGAGGGTTTTAGTCTGTAGGACAACATACAATCATACCATAGGCTACCTTCTAGGGTTTAGCCTCTCTGATCTTGTGGTAGATCTACTCTTGTACTACCCATATCATCAATATTAATCAAGTAGGATGTAGGGTTTTACCTCCATCAAGAGGGCCCGAACCTGGGTAAAACATTGTGTCCCCTGCCTCCTGTTACCATCCGGCCTAGACGCACAGTTCGGGACCCCCTACCCGAGATCCGCCGGTTTTGACACCGACATTGGTGCTTTCATTGAGAGTTCCTCTATGCCGTCACCCGAAGGAAGGATGTCTCGTCTCATCTTTAAAGATGGTACTACTATTGGGGGAGCTTTGGTTGGCGGCCAGACTCTCTGGTAAGGCAGGTTCATCATGACCGCCCATTCGCCCGCCGCGCCGACGATGAACTCTCGGGTCATCGAAAACAGCCTCCACGTCAAATCAGCACTCGCCGAACAGATGGATCCAATGGAGCTCTCCTCCTTAAACGAGCTCTTGGATCGTATCGCCACCTTGGGAGTCGCTACGGACGATGATCGAATTGGGCTTAAACCCGATCAAAGGGAGATTAACTCTCCATTGGTCACCCATCATATTTCAGTGGTGGAGGAACAATGCGGCGACCTTTCCTCTATCCTGAGGACCAAATATGTCCAGATTCCTGAGCTCTCCGAGCCGGACGCCCGTTCGCGCAAGGACAACATCCATTCCCTGAACTTAGAGTCAGACAGCGGACCAGGATTAGCAGGTAACACCCCGAAACTGGTACTTCCAAAATTGGAAACTCCTCGGCCCCTAGATTCCAGATTGGGTAGGGGTTCGGATCTAATTCCACCCACCCACCCTAACACAAGCGATCTTTCCCATATCAGGCAAGAGCCCCATGAAACAGTACATCATTACTGGGTCAGATTCCTCCTTGCGATGAACAAAGTTAAGGACTATCGCGAGGAAGACGCAATCTTATTTTTCTGCAATAATTGCATGGACAAGGGAATCCTTAACGCCATAAATTGCCGTGAGATAACACGCTTCGCTGACTTGGCGTCGATAGTACGAAAGTACTGTGCGATGGAGAGTGCCTGGAAAACTGAAAGAAGCTTTTGGGATAATCCGGCCTTGAACACAAACCTAGTCCGAAATAAAAGGGTGCATTATCACAATACACCCGGATCAACTACCAAAAAGCAAAAACCCTCTACAGGGCAAGGAACCGTGCTGGAGGGATGGCTCAACGGACCCTGCAAAATTCTTAGCACGGCGGATATAATACCAACCCATAGCCTTAGAGCATGTTGGATACTCTGACAGGTAGCCAAAAGTGCTGAGGATCTTCTTATCCCACATACCACAGAGCACCATCCAGCGGATAACAATACAGTGTTAATAGTGTTCGAGACCTTTGCGTCAAATAATAGGCGCAAGCGAACACTCCGCAGCATGGCTGAAATCTGCCACGTAGCAGCAATAAATCCATGGAGTGACACGACTATTACCTTCAATGCCAGTGATGAACCCAAATTCCGAACAGCCCGAGCACCAGCCGCACTGGTGCTTAGTCCAATTGTGGACGGCTTTCGACTCACTAAAGTACTCATGGACGGCAGCAACAGACTAAACCTCATCTATGAGGAAACTCTTCAAAAGATGGAAATAGACTGGAACCGCATCGAGCAAAGTAGCACAACCTTTAGAGGAATTATCCCCAGCAGGGAAGCACGCTGTGCTTGGAAAATCACACTAGATGTGGTATTCGGCACGCCGGACAATTACAGGTCCGAAGAAATTACATTCCAAGTGGCCCCGTTCAGCAGTGGCAATCACGCTCTTTGAGGACGGGAGGCGTTCACAATCTTCCAAGCCGTACCTCATTATGGGTACATGAAGCTTAAAATGCCCGGGCCCAACGGAATCATCACTCTCGCTAGTGATCCGGACACAGCACTCCGCGCCGAAAACAAAACAGCGGCATTGGCCCTCGAGGCATTATCCGAAGCCCTCTCGGCTGAGGAGTTAACCACGCTATGGTAAACAGTGGACAGGGACGATGTGATACTCGACAAGAGATCCAAGTCCACCTCTTTTAAGCCAACGGACGAAATAGTCAAATTCCAAGTCCACCCAACAGACCCTACCAAAACAGCCTCCATCGGGGCACAGTTAAACCCTGCCGTGGACGTCGCACTATGAGAGTTCCTGCGCGAGAACTGGGATATATTCGCCTGGCATCCCTCAGACATGCCAGGAATCCCACGCAGGCTGGCCGAGCATAGCCTCAATATCATAAAGGGATTCAATCCGGTCAAGCAAGCTCTTTGGTGTTTCTTCGAACTTAAAAGACATGCCATGGGAGAAGAACTAGCCAAGTTATTGGAAGCCAGATTCATCAGAGAAATAAAACTTCCGGACTGGCTAGCAAACCTGGTGATGGTACCAAAGAAGGACAAATCCTGGCGCCTTTGCGTCAATTTCAAAGACCTCAATAAAGCTTGCCCAAAGGATCCCTTCCCCCTCCCACACATCGATCAAATCATTGATGCTACCGCAGGACACGAGTCATTCTGTTTCCTCGACGCATACTCCGGTTACCCCCAAATCAAGATGGCGGAGTCCGACCAAGCCGCAACAGCATTCATCACACCATACGGTCCCTTCTGTTTCAACACAATGCCTTTTGGGCTCAAAAACGCCGGCGCAACATATCACCACATGATTCAGACATGCCTGGAGAAACAAATTGGCAAAATAGTAGAGGCATATGTAGACGATGTGGTCGTCAAAACCAAACACGTCGAATCTCTAATAGACGACTTGAGGCTCACATTCGACAACCTCCGAACTTATGACATCAAGCTCAATCCGGAAAAATGTGTTTTCGGCGTCCCAGCCGGAAAGCTCCTGGGATTCATTGCCTCCAGTAGAGGTATTGAAGCTAATCCGGCCAAAATCCGAGCATTGTCACAGTTGGCCACCCCAACAGACCTCAAACAAATCCAGAATGTAACTGGATGCGTGGCGGCTCTAAGCCGCTTTATCTCCCGCTTAGGAGAAAAGGCTTTACCCCTTTATCGCCTCCTTCGGCACACCGAACACTTCGAGTGGACAGACGCGGCCACGGCTAGATTGGAAGAAATAAAGGCCGTCCTGGCAACCAACCCGATCCTGGCCGTGCCAAACATCAGTGAACCAATGCTGTTGTACATTGCGGCAATTCATCAAGTTGTAAGCGCGGTGCTAGTTGTCGAACGGGAAGTGGACGGACACAAATTCCCTCTTCAAAAACCGGTATACTATGTATCCACTGTCCTCACTCCATGCAAATATTGTATACAGACTCCAACAATGCAGCCGAATACGAAGCTCTGTTGCATGGTCTTCGGACGGCAGTCTCTATGGGCATTCAACGCCTGGAGGTGCATGGGGACTCAAACCTCACAATATCCCAAATAAACGGAGATTTTGACGCAAAGGATCCGAAAATGGTGGCCTATCGAAATGCCGTCCTAAAAATGTCAGCTCGGTTTGAGGGACTCGAATTTCACCATGTGGCCCGGGAAAACAATCAAGCGGCGGATATCCTCGCCCGCATCGGTGGAAAATGCGATGCCGTCCCCCCCCCAACATATTTTTGGAAAGGCTTTTTAAGCCATCCGTAGTATGGGACGGGGACACCGGAAACAAAAGTCTGGCCCCGGCAAAAATACCCGATACCGAACCCTCTGGCATAATCGGAGGCTCCGCCACCGAAATAACACCTTCAGCCCATGAAATAATGGCCATTATTGCCCCATGGACAGAACCATTCTTGGTCTACCTAACTTGACAGGAACTTCCGGAGGACTAAAATGAGGCATGCTGCATAGTGCGGCGATCCAAAGCCTACAGGGTCCATGAGGGAGAATTATACAAGAAAAGCACTATCGGAGTCCTTCGAAGGTGCATCTCCGAAGAGGAAGGGTGGGATCTTTTGGCAGAAATTCACGCCGGACTCGATGGTCATCACGCCGTAGCCTGGGCTCTTGTAAGCAAGGCCTTCCATACAGGATTCTATTGTCCAATGGCCCGGGAAGATGCACATGACTTGGTCCAACGTTGCGCCGGTTGCCAGCTCTTTGCAAATCGAAGCCACATGCCACCCACCGCTCTGCAAACAATCCCCATTACGTGGACCTTTGCGGTTTGGGGGCTTGCATGGTTGGACCCCTTAAAGGGGGAACCCACAAGAAAAAATACTTATTGGTCATGGTGGATAAATTCACCAAATGGATAGAGGCCAAACCGGTTAAAACAGCTGAATCCGAACCGGTGATAGATTTCATATCCGAGGTTGTACACCATTACGGCATCCCCCACAGCATCATCACTGATAACGACACGAACTTCACGGCCGACGAGGTAAAACTCTAGTGCAGCAAAATGGGCATTAAGCTTGATTATGCCTCAGTCTATCATCCACAAACCAACGGTCAAGTCGAGCGAGCAAACGGTCTTATAATGAGCGGCATTAAACCTAGATTAGTGCGCTCCTTAACGGAGTCTAACACGCACTGGGTATAGGAGCACGACTCCGTACTCTGGGGGCTGCGGACCACGCCGAATCGTAGTACCGGATATACACCCTTCTTTATGGTGTACGGCGCAAAGGCAGTCTTGCCCTGCGACATAATTCATGACTCACCTAGAGTGCGCATGTACGAAGAAAGAGAAGCCGAGCTCGATCGGCAGGACAGTCTGGACACCTTGGAGGAGGAGCGCGACGTAGCCAAAGCCCGCTCCGCATTTTATCAGCAACAGGCTCGCAGATACCAAAGCAGAGAGGTACCGGCCAAAACTTATAACGTTGGCGATCTAGTTCTATGCCTGCCGGATAAGAAGAAGAACAAGCTCGAGCCCAAATGGGAAGGTCCCTTCATTATTGACCAAGTTCTGACCGGCGGAGCGTACCAACTACGGGAGGCATCGACTAGTCGACTCGAGCCGAACCCATGGAACGCGGCCAGGCTCCGAAGATTCTACGCCTAGCACCGGACTCTATGTTAGTCCCCTCCCTTTGTCCATTCTTCACAAATACATTATCTGTCTTGTTTTACTTTCTTTCCTTCTTTTCTTATTTCTCTAGGCCTTCTAAGGTCACCTTGTTCCTTGCTTGCACATCATAGATGCGCTAGCCGCACTCTTCATACCTGGGGACTTTTTTGACAGAAGCTTAAATTATTTATCTAGGCTTCCTACCCAGCACATGTGTTATACTTCCGCATGTACCTTTTTTCACCATTATATGCATCGATATGACTTAAGTTTTGGCCAAGATGGGTTGTCTGGCTCTTGTATTTATGCCCTATGTTCCCGTTAATTCGGCTAGGGCATAAGGGGAGCACCTCTATGATTGTTACCGCCGGGTCAGCTGGATGTGTAACTCAGACTGGGTGAAGCCGAAAGCTAGCGTTCTTAAGGGAATATTCGGTCGGTGAACAAAAGATGATTTTTATTTTTCATATCTGCCCCCAGATGTTTTTTCTGCGTTTACTATCGCAGTCCGGACATGCACTTTAGGGCATGCTTACCCAGGGAAAGGAACCCTTAACGGAACTATTCTCCCTGGAAGATGTTTCTTGCTACCCATGCAATATAACATGACTAGTTGGGCACTTGTCTGATAAAGCACTCATGACCCCTACGCCTGGTCTCCACGCATACCCCTGTTCTTATATAACTGAGCGGGTATTCGGATACACTCCGGACTACTAGGCCCGGAGGCTGAAGCAAAAAGGTCCGCAATGACAAATGATCTACAATCCGGCTAGAATGCATTAAACATGTCACTTTAAATACATAGTCATGCAGACTGACTAAATTCTTCCTCTATACCATCCAACAGGCAGTCTAGCTTACAATCCTGTTGGGAATACTTGGCGGTGAATTCTACTTGCTCATACACTAAGCTAAATGGAATCTCTTTTCCGTCGGGCCCCACAGGTCCGACCTCGGCCATGTGATTTGGGTCTGCTTTGGTAAACCGCATCTTCACCATGGCCCAGGCTTCTCTGGCACCCTGTCGGCAGGCTGATATCTTCCATAATCGGAGGCGCCGCCGTGCTCCTTTAACCTCTCCGCAAGCTCTGCAACGCCCTCGGGCAGGGAGACAGATGGCCACAAGGCCTGGGCAACACCCTGCATCACCTTCCGAACTTGTTCGTGCAGATGTGATAGCTCGGACAGAAGATCACCCGCAGACCCGGGCATTTCCTCCGCGGGACGACCCGTCAACATACCTACAGACATAACGCTGTTAGTCGGCTTCTTCGCCGAATACCTTTAAAGGATTCGCTCAAGCACTTACTAAAAATGCCGCACCGAAGCCTCTTATTCTCCTTCTCGGAGTCTGCAAGCTGGCCCCGAACATCTTTTAGTTCCACGTTCAGCTTTATATTGGCATCTTGGAGATTGTTTTTCTCCCGCCTCACCTCCATCAGCACGCGTTTGCCAGCCTCTAGCTGTCGCATAATATGCTGGTCCCCCGGATTCTCTCCGGACTCATCTGCAAAATCTATTGTTAGATCTGCAGCCATGCCGCACGCTATATGGTAACCATCATCCTTTACAGTAAATGTTAATAGCTGGAGGCTTTTTCTGTTCCTGCAATGCGGCAACAGCGGCCCGTAGTTGGATCTTGCATTCCTCCAGCTCCTGGGACAGCTTGGTATTCTTCTCTGTAAGAACGTGCACAACAAGGATGATCCTTAAATCAGTTCTGCTAACTGCTTCAAGTCTCAGGGGATACTGATCCATATAACTCGTCAGATTTACTCACCCGTACATCCTTTACATATACTGGCCAGACCATCTTGAGCAGCACGGAAGTACGCTTCTCTAGAGTTGAAGGCGTCAAACGCCTCTGGTGAAAAACAAGCGTCGCGGAGTACGGCCCGACGGCGCCTATAATTCATAGCGCTCTCCACTTCTAAGTTTGTAGCGGATAATCTATCCGCATCCTCTGTCGAGGGATTATCCGGCGCCTACCTCATATCGGCTTCTGCCTCCGTGTCCGGTCCTGGTGCCCGACTGGTGGAAGCGTGATCGGCAACATCGCCGGACATATTCCGGCGAGTGTTTTTTCTGTTAAAGAAACACGGGCTTCATTATATTTTGAAAAAAGATGACAACCACGGAGCGGGGTTTGTTGTACCTTTGCGCCGGCGTCTCCGTCCTAACCGCCTTCCTTTTTGGCCTACCCTGCCTCGATGCCTCCTGTTGGCGCGTTGTTGCAGGGCGTCCCGAATGCCTTCCCTATAAAAAAGGCCATGAATATGATGGGTGAGGTGTCTAAAAGGGGGATCCTACTTTTTGAGTTGGGACTTTTCAGTTTTTCTTACATGCAATGCAGGGAGCAGTCCGGGGTAGTCAGCCGTAATGGCCACCATGGCGTCGTCGCAGCTTAATTGATAGAACTGCCTGTTTATCAGCTCCACGAAAATAACCGGATCTTCTTCGAGTCCGGAGTTGAGGGCCCGGTTCGGGTCCTCCGGCTGTGGAGAAGGGCTGCTGAACTCCCTTATAGCCTTTCGCAGTTCCTGCCGTAAATTGGCAAGGTGAATACTTACAACAAAAAATGCGGGAAGGTGGAAGTAAAGGGATATAGCTTACCCAGCTCGGAGGATTGTACATGGAGAATCCGTCCCGTGGCTTGATGCGGGCGAACTCCTCCTCCTCTCCCTTGAACAGTTCGGACATGATTTTGGTTAATGCAACAGCATCACCCGGACCCTTACGCCCATAGCGGGTGGCGTCATCCTCTCCGTCGAAACACCACAAGGGGTGCCCACGATATTGAAGTGGTTGCACTCCCCGCATTATGCAAATTGACATAACTTCGGTTATTGTCAATCCTGACTGACCCAGTGCCTTAATCCGGTTCATCAGATAAAGGACTTCTCTGTCGTCTTCCACCTGGGGGCTCCGTGGGCGCCAACTTCGGAGCTTCTTCAGAGGAGTATTGTTGAACTCAGGAAGACCCCGCCAAACAGGGTCCGGAAGGGGAACATCCTCCATATAAAACCATTCTGAAGGCTAGTCTTCGGACGGCTTCTTCGGGGTACCGGGCAGATATCCGGTATCGGCGATGCGCCATACTTCGGCTCCGCCTACATGATAAAGTGATTCCCTCTGTGTGCGAGGGACAAGGCAAAATAGCCTTTCCCACAGCTCGAAGTGAGCCTCGCAGCCCAAGAACAACTCGCAGACGGCAAGGTAGCCGGCGATGTGTAGGATGGAGGCAGGGGTGAGATTGTGTAGTTGGAGGCCGTAGAACTCCAGGAGCCCGCGGAGGAATGGATGAATTGGAAATCCGAGTCCCCTTAGTAATTAAGGAACTAGGCAAACCCGTTCCCCCATGGAGGGACAGGGAAAGCTCTCCACTTGCCCTCCGCCATTGTAGGTGGCGAGGCCGGCTCGAATGGGCACCATGTATGCCGGAGGAAGAAATCCTTTGGTCTGCAGCTCGACCAATCGACTATGTGGGACTGAACACCTCTCCCAATCACCGAGCTTAGGGCTACGGGGGTGGGAGGAGGAGCTGCGGAGGTCGGCCATGCTGGAATGGATCTTTCCGAAATGCGCTCTGATGGATTCTCACTGAGGGGAGGATGGTGTGGATCGGATCTAAGAATCCCAATCCCTTTAATACACAATTTATTTATCTGGCTAGGGGGGTGAATGAAAAAACGCCCTGACGCCTCGTATTCGTCGATGCATGAGAAATTGACCTTATTAGGCGCAGAAGCCAAGAGGATAAACATTTACGGGGCCAGATACTATTTACGAGCACTTGGAAATTAGAGAAGAACCCGCCTTGCAATGCTGAAGACAATACTGCGCGTCGGACTCATCGTCATTGAAGCCTGGTTCGAGGGCTACTGAGGGAGTCCTGGATTAGGGGGTCTCCGGATAGCCGGACTATCTCCATTGGCCGGACTGTTAGACTATGAAGATGCAGGATTGAATACTTCGTCTCGTGTCCGGATGGGACTCTACTTGGCGTGGAAGGCAAGCTAGGCAATACGGATATGTATATCTCCTCCTTTGTAACCGACCTTGTGTAACCCTAACCTCTCCGGTGTCTATATAAGCCGGAGGGTTTTAGTCCCTAGGATAACATACAATCATACCATAGGCTAGCTTCTAGGGTTTAACCTCTCTGATCTCGTGGTAGATCTACTCTTGTACTACCCATATCATCAATATTAATCAAGCAGGACGTAGGGTTTTACCTCCATCAAGAGGGCCCGAACCTGGGTAAAACATTGTGTCCCCTGCCTCCTGTTACCATCCGGCCTAGACGCACAGTTCGGGACCCCCTACCCGAGATCTGCCGGTTTTGACACCGACACTAACCATCATGATATCATCTTATATCAAATGGTTGCTCAGCCCCAGGTTTTCAAGATCCAAAGCATCCTGACAAAGTCTTCAGACTCAATAAGGCCCTTTATGGCCTCAAGCAGGCCCCACGGGCATGGTATGATACTTTGAAGGAATTCCTGATGAAGAAAGGTTTCAAACCCGGTTCACTTGACCCCACACTTTTCACTAAATCTTATGATGGTTAATTGTTTGTGTGCCAAATTTATGTTGATGATATCATTTTCGGTTGTACTGACCAACATTACAGTGATGAATTTGCCTATATGATGAGTGACGAATATCAAATGTCTATGATGGGAGAATTGAAATTCTTTTTAGGTCTTCAGATTCGTCAATAGTGCAATGGCATATTCATATCTTAGGAGAAATACCTCAAGAATGTACTGAGCAAATTCGGCATGCAAGATTGCAAAGGAGTCAAAATCCCTATGCCCACAAATGGCCATCTATGCACTAATGAAAATGGTATTGACTTCAATCAAAAGGTATACCGCTCCATGATTGGTTCTTTATTGTAATTATGTGCATCTAGGCCAGATATTATGCTTAGTGTTTGCATGTGTGCCCGATTCCAAGCTACACCGAAGGAATCACACCATAAGGGTGTGAAGCATATTCTTCAATATCTAGCTCACACACACCAACACTTGGATTATGGTACCCCAAGGGCTCAGCTTTTGATCTCATTGGATTTTCAGACTCTGACTATGCTGGTGATCGTGTGGACCGCAAATCAACATCTGGCACATGCCATTTCCTTGGACGATCTTGGTTCTGTTGGTCCTCAAAGAAACAGAACTGCGTATCACTGTCTACTGCTGAAGCTGAGTACATAGCTGCTAGTTCTTGCTGTGCTCAACTCCTATGGATGAAGCAAACTCTCGAGGACTACGGCATCAACGTGAAGAATGTGCCACTCTACTGTGACAATGAGAGTGCCATCAATATTGCTCATAACCCAATTCAGCACTCGAAGAAAAAGAATATTCAGATTCGTCATCATTTTCTTCATGATCATGTGTTGAAGGGCGACATCTCTATTGAGCATGTGAAGACTGAAGAACAGCTAGCCGATATCTTCACTAAGCCCTTGGATAAGAAGAGATTTAGCAAGTTGAGGTGTGAGCTAAATATCTTAGAATCTTCAAATGTTCTTTGAAAAGGACACACATCCTAACACTTACGCAAAATTGATGACTTAGATGTGCAACACATGAAGAAACGTTTTTCTTCAATCAATGAAAACTAACACTCTAAGTGTCTGAAATCATCATTCTTATACGGTGGGTCACGCCACCACCAAAAAATGAAAATCTTCAATTTGAGTTTTTCCTCAATTTTCAAATTCCTCAGTTGTTCTTCAACTTGCATTGTCTTCACTCTTTTTGTGGTTCTTCTTCATTGGCTATATATATTTATATGAGTTTAAGTCCTCTACAACA
The DNA here is from genome assembly GCF_056163025.1 of Triticum urartu. Classification (NCBI taxonomy): domain Eukaryota; kingdom Viridiplantae; phylum Streptophyta; class Magnoliopsida; order Poales; family Poaceae; genus Triticum; species Triticum urartu. The sequence goes on along the minus strand of NC_141877.1, from coordinate 188,362,351 downwards.
TTCACTTATTGATATTTCTTCAAGTTGCTTGTTCTGCTAAGTGAATGTGATCGGACCCTTTCCCCCTCTATGCTAAACTCAACCCAGTCTATTCACAACTTCTTCATGTGTGTTCTATTTGAAACTCGTTCAAAATCTTCACTGTGTCCTTATCAGCTGAAGAAATTGTGAACGGAACTTTAAAACTTATCTTATCTAAATTTTTGGCTCTTTCCGCTCAAACCGTTACACATTCCATGATAATACTTATCTTATACAGTGAGAGCATGGAAGATCTGAACCGACGAGCTTCAAATCTTTTACAGTTCGTCGTGTTCTTCATCCAGGGTAATTACAAGTTACTTTTACTGCCCTCTTTGATTCAAATGTTCTATACAAAATCTTCAAAAGGTGTTTATTCTTCAAATCTTCAAAAGGTGTTTATTCTTCAAACCTCAGAAGGGAGGCAAGAGACTAGAGGTCAACACTCCTTTTGAAATCCCTGAGGATATCTATGAGGATTATTGCACTCCTAATGAGGCCAAATTTGGCAAAGAGGACAAAAATCAGCGCAAGCTGCGCATACAAAGGATAGAGACGAGATGGGCATGGGAATGGAGGGAGTACAGATATGTTACTCCCAAGTATATGAAGAAATTCACTCTTAATCCTCCATGCCCAAGACCTCCATTGTCACCTGGCCAAGAAGCTGATCCCACCAGCCTCAAGCGTGGTGAGGACTATCCTGATGAATGTGACAAGCGCCAGGCCAAGCTAGCCAAAGTAGCTAAGGAAGCAGTGACAAAATTTAATGAAGACTCTGCTGCTGCTGCCACTGCTCAGGCCTCTGCTAGCAAGCCAAAAAGGGTTAGCACGATCATGTTCATATGAGGAGTTTGATCCTTTTGAGGAATTTGATCCACGTGAGGAATTTGGTCCGTATGAGGACTTGGATCCATATGAAGAATTTGATTTGGGGTTCCTATTCTTCACAGGTGGTGTCATGATGACATTCACCTGAAGATTTTCAAGGCACCTTTTGGGAACCCAGATTTTCTTCATAGGGGAACCGTTCCTGCAGTTAGTGCCAACATATCTAGCAAAAACTTCACCATTCTGATTTTTGAACAGTTTATAGTCGGAGTCAAATGATTCATCAGAAGAATATGAAGATTCCCATGTAAAGCCAGATAAAGTAGATGGATCCACTGAAGGTCCCTTTGCAGCAAACCATGAGGTTTTGGGATACTGCTCAGGTTTCCAGTAGGTCCCATCCGTGTTGAGTTTCCTCTCAAAGGCAATACCCTCTTTCCTAGGTTTCCTGATGAGGATCTGCTTCTCAAGCACATCACAAAGAGCCTAATGCCCTTTGAGGCTTTTGTACATGCCTGTCACATACAATTCCTTCAGCCCTGCATGGTCAGTGATACTAGCAGCATCCTCAGATGAGGAATTAGTGATAGCAGAGATGGTTGAAGAATTTGCAGCAATAGAAGCATTTGAACATTCAGGTGAAGAATTAGCAGTTTCACGTTCAATGCATTTCAAACATAGAGGAATAAATTCTTCCTAGGTAGCGCTGATTTGTTGAGCAAGTAATGAATCACGCTCCTTCTGAAGATCTTCATAACTCACTCTTAAAAGCTCAAGATCTTGCTTTCTTTGAAGAAATTCATAAGAAAGCGTCTCATGATCAGATAAGTGACTGTTATGATGATTCTGAAGATTGTCAAACTTGGACTGAAGTCTTTGAAGCTTTTCAGTCAAAATTTTCGTGCGATCCATTTCTTCCCCCAACATATCATCGCTATTATCTAGCATGTTTTGAACTTTTTCAAGAGCCTTTTGCAGTTTCACAGCAATCTTATCAAGTTTAGAATAGCTAGGTTTGATGTTTTCATCAGATTCATCCTCACTTGATTTAGAGGAGGGATATTTGAGTACCTTTGAACCATTTTCCATGAAGCAATAGGTGGTAGTGTAGTTATCATCGCCGTCGTCAGTAGTGTTGGGACGTCCTTTTCGTCAGAGTTGAAGATGGACTTGCTAACGAACGTGGTAGCGAGGGCCAGGCTCGCCACACCAGAGTCTGACTCCTCGGATTCCTCCTCTTCCTCATTTTCCACTGATTCAACCTCAGAGTCCATTTCCTTGCCCATGAATGCCCGAGCCTACTTGGAGCTGCTCTTCTTGTGAAATGAAGACCTTCAAGTTTTTGATGAAGAGGACTTTGAAGATTTCTTCTTCTTCTTTGAATCATCAGAACTGTAGTCCTTGTACTTCTTCTTCTTTGATTCCTTTTCCCACTGAGGACAATCTTGAATGTAGTGACCGGGTTTCTTGCATTTGTGACAGAGTCTCTTCTTGTAATCACCGGATGAAGAATCTGATCTTAAGTCATCACTTCTTTAGGATTTTCCAAAACGACCATGTCTTGAGAACTTCTGGAATTTCCTCACGAGCATTTCTAGCTCCTGGCTCAGTTCTTCAGGATCACCAAGGCTACTACCAGAATCTTCACCTTCAGATTTAGACACTGCCTTAACCTTCAGAGCTTGTGATCTGCCATAGCTTGGTCCATAGATATCTCTCTTCTCAGCAAGCTGGAACTCATGAGTGTTTAGCCTCTCGAGGATATTAGTGGGATCAAGTGACTTATAGTCTCCACGTTCTTGTATCATCAATGCCAGAGTATCAAATGAGGAATCAAGTGATCTTAGCAATTTCCTCACCACTTCATGGTTGGTGATGTCACTGGCACCAAGTGCTTGAATCTCATTTGAGATGTTTGTCACAGCCCTAGAATTTGTTTGTAATTAGTTGCCTTTGAGAGCATCATGCATCATGTCTAAATTCTGAAAGTTAAATTGTGGTTAGTTGAAACCCTCAAAAGTCACTTCAGAAATAATCAACATTAAAATCTTTTCGAATAGGTCCAAGAAAATGTTCATGTTTCTCTTTGAAAATATTGGCCAGAACTAAAATTCAAACCAATATTTTGAGGAGCTCATAAATATTTATTTTGGGCATTTGGAATTAATTCAATAATTATTTGCATTGGATTTATATTTGATATATTTCAAATATGATCCAATAATTCTGGAAATTGTTGTGTGGCTTTATATTAATGTCACTAGTCCATACAACAAATTACAGAAGCTCAAAAAAATGATTTGGGTTAAAAATCAAATCAAACAGAGTTATAGAAAAATAGAAAACAGAAATATAAAAAAACAGAAGAAAGCTTACCTCAGCTTACCTGGGCCACTGCTGGCCTGGCACTGTGCCGGCCCAGCCGACTAGCGAGCGCCAGTCACCCCCTACCTCGCGCCAGAAGGCAGGGGCGCGTGCTCGCCGCGCGCCGGCCACCTCCTGCCTCCCTGCCTGTCTCCCCGTCCCCCTGAGGACGCCACGCGACCCCCTTGACGCTCTCTCACTCTCTCTCATTCTTCGCCCTCCTCTGTCTCGCTCTCTCTCTCCCGAAGCCGAGCGGAGCCGTCGCCGCCGTTCGCTGCCACCGCAGCCACCGACCACCCCTCGCCCTACCGATGAGTCCCGAAGCTCCGCCGCGACGCCCTTGCCTTCCCCACCGAGCCACGGTTCGCCGGAGGCCCTACATCGCCGCCATCGGGTCGTCTTCAACCTCGGCACCCGCCGGACGCCGTTCATCGATTCGTGCCATCCAGGGCTTCCCCCGCCTTGACCTCGACTCTGTTCGACCCCTCTGTGAGCCTCCGTTGTTTCCCCCTTGTTTCCCGTCTCCAACCCTTCCTCTAGCCATGCTTTTCGCCGGAGCCGAGAGCTCACGCCTAACGGCCATGTCGCCGTCGTGTCTACAGGCAGCGTAGCTTGCGCCTGGGCGCGTCATCGTGCTCGGGTTTCTCCTAGGAGACGACCCCGACCACCAGCTGGTCCTGCAGTGCACCGTAACACCGAACCCATGCATGTCCGAACTCCGGCCGCCACTGAGGGAGTCCTGGATTAGGGGGTGTTCGGGTAGCTAGACTATACCTTCAGCCGGACTCCTGGACTATGAAGATACAAGATTGAAGACTTCGTCCCGTGTCCGGATGGGACTTTCCTTGGCGTGGAAGGCAAGCTTGGCGATGCGGATATTCGAGATCTCCTACCATTTTAACCGACTCTATGTAACCCTAACCCTATCCGGTGTCTATATAAACCGGAGGGTTGTAGTCCGTAGGCAATCAACTCCATATACAACAATCATACCGTAGGCTAGCTTCTAGGGTTTAGCCTCCTTGATCTCGTGGTAGATCTACTCTTGTACTACCCATATCATCAATATTAATCAAGCAGGACGTAGGGTTTTACCTCCATCAAGAGGGCCCGAACCTGGGTAAAACATCATGTTCCCTGCCTCCTGTTACCATCCAACCTAGACGCACAGTTCGGGACCCCCTACCCGAGATCCGCCGGTTTTGACACCGATTGTTACTGCCGGGTCAGCCGGATGTGTACCTCAGACTGGGTGAAGCCGAAAGCTAGTGTTCTTAAGGGAATATTCGGTCGGTGAGATAAAAGATGATCTTTTTACTCATTTTATGCGCCCCCAGATGCTTTTTTCTGTGTCTTTTTACGCAGTCCGGACATGCACTTTAGGGCATGCCTCCCAGCGAAAGGAACCCCTAACGGAACTATTCTCTCGGGAAGATGTTTCTTACTAACCATGTAATATAACATAACTAGTTCGGCACTTGTCTGATAAAGCACTAATGACCCCTACGCCTGGTCTCCACGCATACCACGGTTCTTATATAACCGCTATGGTATTCGGACACACTCCGGACCGTCAGGTCCCGAGGTTGAAGCGAAAAGGTCGGCAACGACAAACGATCTACAATCCGGCTAGAAGGCATTACACATGTCAATTCAAAATTACATATTCATTCTGACTGATTGTATTCCTCTTCTATACCATCTAACAGGCTGTCTAATTTACAGTCCTGCTGGGAATACTTCGCGGCCAACTCTACTTGGCTGTATACTAAGCTCACAGGGATCTCCTTCCCGTCAGGCCCCACTGGTCCGACCTCGGCCATGTGGTTTGGGTCAGACTTCGTAAAACGGGTCTTCACCATGGCCCAGGCTTCCCTAGCGCCTTGTCAGCAAGCCGATATCTTCCACAACCGGAAGCGCCGCCGAGCTCCCTTCAGCTTCTCCGCAAGCTCTCCAAGGCCCTCGGGCATGGAGTGGGCAGGCCATAAGGCTTGGGCAACACCCCGCATCGCCTGCCGAATTCGCTCGTGCAGTTGCATGAGTTCGGGAAGAAGGTCACCCGTAGAACAGGGCATCTCCTCTGCAGGATGACCTGTGAGCATACCTACAGACATTACTCTGTTAGTCGACTTCCTCGCCGAACTCTTTTTTTTCAAAGTTAGTTCAAAACACTTACTGAATATGCCGCGTCGAAGCCGCTGATTCTCCCTCGTGGAGTCCGACAGCTGGCCACGAACATCTTTAAGTTCGATGTCCAGCCTGGTGTTGGCATCCTGAAGATCCTTCTTCTCTTGCCTCACCTTTGTCAACGTACTCTCACCGGCCTTTAGCTGGAGTAAGAGCTGTTGCTTTTCCGGATCGAGTCCGGTGCCATCTGCAAAATAATTTGTCAGATTTGCACCCACACCGCACAATACTAATCTTTCGAAGGGTATCTTACCTGAGGGGGTCTCTTTGGGCTCCCCTGCTGCGGCTAGTGCGGCCTCTAGTTGGGCCTTGCACTTTTCCATCTCCTGGGATAGTACGGTATTCTTCTCTGTAAGAACCTGCTTATTCAATGATCCTTAAATCAGTTGCTCTAACTGTTTCAAGTCTCGGGGGCTACTGGTATATCTATATTTGACCAAAATTTTCTTACCCATATGTCTTTTACATACTGCTCCGTGGCTCTGGCTAAACCATTTTGAGCGGCACGGAGGTATGCATCTACCGAATTAAAGGCATCTAAAGCCTCTTGGGAGAAACAAGCGTCGCGTAGAACTGTCTGGCGACGCCTGTGGTTCATGGCACTCTCCACTTCAGAATTTGTGGCAAACAGCCTGTCCGCATCCTCTATCGGAGGAGCGTCTGGTGCGCGCCTTGTGCTCGCCTCCGCTTCCTGGCCAGACGTTGGAGCCTGGCTGGTAGGGGCGCGATTGGCAACCTCTCCGGATGTAGTCCGGCGATGTCTCTTTGTTCTGGGGATAGCACGAACGTTAATATGCCCTGACAGAATAACACCTGGGAAACAGAGGGTGCGCTATACCTTTGCGCCGGCATCTCAGTCCGGATTGCATTCCTTTTTGCCCCACGGGGTCCTATGGCCCCTCATTGGCTAGCCGTCGCAGGTTCGGCCTCCTGCCTCGGAAATCTCCCCTGCAAAACACGGTTGTCGTCAGAAACACCGGAATACGTGAGAGTGAAATCTCTCTCAAGGGAATGAGACTCTAGTTTCTGTCACCTGGGAGGCCGGGACTAACCCTGGGTAATCAGCCGTGATGGCTACCAAGGTATTGTCCTTGCTTTGCTGATGGAACACCCCGTCGATAAGCTCCACCGATATGTCCGGGTCCTCTTCGGAGTTCGGATCGAGGGACCGTTCTGGGTCCTCGGGCTGTGGAGGGCGGCTGTTTATATCCCTTACCTCCTGTCGCAGTTCCTGCACTGAAGTCGTTAGACTACATATCTAAGGGAGTATAAAACAAACGGGCAAGCGCAATTATTCACTTACCCAACTTGGAGGATCGTACATAGTAAATCCGGCCTGCGGATTGACGCGGAGGAATTCCTCCTTTTCTCCCTTGTATAAAGAGGATAAGATCTTTACTAGGGCGGCAGCTGAGGCCGGCCCCTTACGACCGTAACGGGTGGTGTCATCCTCCCCGTTGAAATCCCACATGGGGTGGCCTCTATATTGAAGCGGCTGCACCCCCCGCATAATGCATGCGGCCATGACTCCAATCATGGTTAGTCCAGAATGAGCCAACAGTCTTATCCGGCCCATCAGGTAAAGGACGTCTCTGTCGCTTTCTTTTTGAGAGCTCCACGGACGCCAGCTCAAGCGTTTCTTCAATGGGGCACTGTTGAACTCAGGGAGACCGACCCGGAGAGGGTCCGGTAGCGGGACGTCATCTATGTAAAACCATTCCGAAGGCCAGTCCTCGGACGCCTTCTTTGGGGTTCCGGATAGATATCCGGTCCCGGCGATGCGCCATACTTCGGCTCCGACATCTTGGTATATAGCATGAAATGAGCCTCAACGCCTAAAAATAGCTCGCAAAGGGCGACGAAACCCGCAATATGCAATACGGAGGCGGGCGTGAGATTGTGCAGCTGGAGGCCGTAGAACTCCAGAAGCCCGCAGAGAAATGGATGAATTGGAAATCGCAGTCCCCTTATTAGATAGGGGACGAGGCACACCCGCTCTCCTTTAGAAGGATTGGGGGTGCTCTCCGCTAGTTTTCCGCCATTGTAGGTGGCGAGACCGGCTCAGACCGGGACCATGTACGCCTGAGGGAGAAATCCCTTGGCCTAAAGCGACACTAACTCGATATGCGGGATGGTGCAACTCTCCCAGTCCTCGGGTTTGGAACCGGAGGGGCGAGGGGAGGAGCTGCGACGGTTGGTCATCTTGGAATGGACCTTTGCTAGAAGCGCTCTGATGATAACTCGCGGAAAGGAGAAGATGTGGTTTGGACCTAAATCCCCATCCCGTTAAATAGGCGGCTCGTTTATACGGCTAGGGGTGTGGGTGTAAAAACGCCCCAGCTTTTCGCATTCGTTTGACACGTGGAAGACGGCCATTATTGGGCGTGGAAGCCGAGGAACACTACATTACAAAAATCGGACATTATTCCTACAGGTACACAAGATTTGGAGAAGAACCCGCCTTGCAATGCCGAACAATCTGCGCGCCGGACTCATCATCATTGAAGCCTGGTTCGGGGGCTACTGAGGGAGTCCTGGATTAAGGGGTGTTCGGGTAGCCGGACTATACCTTCAGCCGGACTCCTGGACTATGAAGATACAAGATTGAAGACTTCGTCCCGTCTCCGGATGGGACTTTCTTTGGCGTGCAAGGCAAGCTTGGCGATGCGGATATTCAAGATCTCCTACCATTGTAACCGACTCTATGTAACCCTAACCCTATCCGGTGTCTATATAAACCGGAGGGTTGTAGTCCGTAGGCAATCAACTCCATATACAACAATCATACCGTAGGCTAGCTTCTAGGGTTTAGCCTCCTTGATCTCATGGTAGATCTACTCTTGTACTACCCATATCATCAATATTAATGAAGCAGGACGTAGGGTTTTACCTCCATCAAGAGGGCCCGAACCTGGGTAAAACATCATGTTCCCTGCCTCCTGTTACCATCCAGCCTAGACGCACAGTTCGGGACCACCTACGCGAGATCCGCCGGTTTTCACACCGACAGCCGCCGTTTCGGTCGCCGCCGTCGATCCTAGCCACCACAACTCTGGCCACCACCACTGGTCGAGGCAGCTCGCTCCCAGGAGCACGTAGGAGCAAACCCTGCCTCAAACCGTGGGCTGTAGCGAAGTTCCGACGATCTCCGCCGCGCGAAATGGTTGTCGCCGGCGAAACTCCGACGACTGATGACGTGGATGTCATTAGGCGCTAACCCAACCAGTTAACCACCCTAACAGCCACTGACAGCGGGCCGTACCGCAGGGTCAAACCCAGTCAACATTGGGTTTGACCGGGTTTAGTCCTGTGTCACTGACGTGTGGACCCGACATGTTAGGTTTGACCTGGAACAGCCCCAGTTGACCTGGTGACATCATGCTGCTGTCATGCTGACGCAATAAAGCTTTTCTGGTGTTTTTATTAATTCAAGAATTCCAGAAAATAGGATAAACTTCTAAAAATCATAGAAATTCAACCGTAACTTCAAATGAAATAAATTATATATGAAAAATGATCAGAAAAATATGAAGAATCTGTTTATGGCACTTCCATGCATGATTGAACAAGTTAACCTAACTGAATAGGATAAATCATGATTAGGGCAATTTATGAACTAGCATTTGGAGTTGGAGTTTAACCCTGTTTGAATTCCACTTCAATTAACTTGGCTTACTGCTGCATTAGGTCAATTTAGTTCCTTAACATGACATGGCATTCATTTGATTGTGCATTCCAGTGAATGTTGGTTCTTTTGCGTTTGCCAGTGATTGTCCCCTCTCAGTAGACGTTTTTTTTTACTGTGAACTGTGGGGTAAAACCCCCACAGCAGATCAAAACTTTATTGAGAATATAATAGGTACAACAAGTTGATTACAAGGAGTAACCAGATTACCAGGAACAAAAAAGAAAAGAGAAAGCCCTACCAAACTAGCTTAGGGTGGGAGGTAAGAGATCCATTTGAGAAGATCATCCTTGTAAGCAGCTCTGATCCTGTGCTGCATGAGACTAATATCCTGCCGAAAAGCAAACCTCCATTTATTGAAACTGGCCCTCTCATGTCTGAACACTTTGGCATTTCTGACTAGCCAAATATGCCAGCAAGCAATGAATACCACTTCAAAAAATAAAGGCCTTGCAAAATCTCTCCTTGCCTGAGTAACCAGCTCAACCATAGATGTGCCAGCAGTCCAATCAATTTGCAGATAATTCCAGACCCTTACACTGAAATTGCAATTGAAAAATAAGTGGTCTCTTGTTTCCCTAGCCTGCAAAGGGCATAGTGTACAGTGGACTCCATCCTCCATGTGCCAGTGTCTCCTTTCAACTATATCCTTGGTGTTTAACCTGTCCATAATAAGCAACCAAGCAAAGACCTTGATCTTGAGAGTACAGGAGGATTTCCATATCCAACAGAGCAAAGGATTGAAGGACTCAAACTGAAAGGAGAGTAAGTAAAACATCTTGGGTTTGAAAAACTTGGAGGAGCCCTGCCAGAACCAACAATCCGTCAAGCTGGGGTCCCTTCTGTGAGAGCTCATTAAAGCCTTTATCAGATTTAACTTATCAAAGGCTTGAGCCGATAAGGGTAGATGAAAAAATTGGTGCAGATCCTGGGTGTTGAAAGTTTCTTTAATTGAGACCCAGGGGTCCTTGGCAAAAGAGAAAAGCCTTGGGAATCGTGCCTGCAAACTAGATGTTTCAGAGCCAAGGTTCCAATTATCAGACCAAAAGAGAGCAGTGTCCCCTTCATTGACCTGTACCCAGGAGCAGTCCCTAAAATGCTGCATGACTTTGCAAATATCCCTCCACCAAAAGGAGCCACAGTCATTTGTTCCCTGGGGCATTCTCTCAAAATAATATGAGTCCCAAACTAGAGATACCCAAGGAATTTGTCGTTTGTTCAGGAAATTGCTGGCATGCTTGAGAAGGAGAGCCACATTCTGAACCCCCAGATTAAGAATACCAAGACCTCCTTGGCTTTTTGGCCTACATATGAGTTTCCAAGCCGCCAGAGATGGAGCTGGCTCATCTCTATGCTTTCTCCACAAGCACTGCCTTTGAATTCTTTCCAACTGCTTCAGAATACCAGCTGGGAGAGCAAGGCTACCCATAAAAAAATTGGTAGAGAGGATAGAGCCGAGTTCAGGAACTGTAGCCTTTCTCCTTGGTTAAGGAAAGAAGAACTGGCAGTCATTCTTCTCTCCATACAGTCAACCAGAGGCATGAAGTCTGCCATTTTGGGCCTGGTGGTCCCCACAGGTAATCCCAGATATGTAAATGGCATTGTACCAATTTTGTAGTCAAAAGCAGTTGCTAAATCCTCCATTACACCAGAGTCAACATTGATTGGAATAATGGAAGACTTTTGATAACTGACATCCAGGCCAGTGGACTGAGAGAACACCTGTAGCATATCCTTCAGAGCCAGTAGTTGGGCCCTGTCTGCAGGGAGGATGATCAAAGTATCATCAGCATATTGGATCACAGGGTAGTCTGTATCATGGCAGGGAATAGGTAGATGCAGAAGTCCCCTCCTGTACATATCATTAATCACTGTTTGTAGCAGGTCAGCAACTATGACAAATAGCAGGGGAGATACAGGGTCACCCTGTCTAACTCCTTTCTTACAAACAAATTTCCTCCCAGGGACTCCGTTGAGCAAGACAGAAGAAGTACCAGTGGTAAGGAGTTGTTTCATCCAAAGAATCCACTTATCATTAAAGCCCTTATACCTGAGAATTTGAAAGATAGCTTCATGCTCAATGGAGTCAAATGCCTTTTCAAAATCCAATTTAAGGATTACTATTGGCCTCTTGGACTGGTGGCATTGATGTAAGTACTCGAAAGTCCAACCCAGGCAATCCTGTATTGTTCTGGTTTTGATGAAACCATATTGGTTCTTATGGATGCACTGCATGATTATTGTTTGAAGTCTATTAGCAGCCATTTTGGACAAAAATTTAAGCCCCATACTAGTGAGAGAGATTGGTCTGAAGTCTCCCACTTCCTCAGGAGAAAGTTTTTTGGGCACAAGAGTAATAAAAGAACTAATGATGTTATCTAAGACAGCCTTTCCCTCATGAAAGGCCCGGGCGAGCTCATAAAAATCCCCAGAAATAAGGTGCCAGCATTTCTTAAAAAACAGACCATTAAAACCATCCGGACCAGGTGCCTTATCCACAGGCATGTGTTTGACCACATTATCCATTTCCTCCTTTTCAAAAGGCCTAGTGAGCACCTCAAGGCCAGATACTGGTGAGATTAGTGAAGACAAGTCAAAACCCATCACAATCCCTCTAGAGGTGCCCATTCTATTCTTAAAACAGCTCCAGATAAGTCTAGCCATTTGGGAATGATCAGAGACTACAGTTCCATCAGGTAGTCTTAGACTTGCTATGGAGTTTCGCCTATGTCTCTCAGTGGCCATAGCATGGAAAAACTTAGTGTTTTCTCCCCCCACCTTAAAGTATCTGATACAACATCGCTTCTTCCAGTACAGAAACTGTAAGTGCAGAAGCTTTTCCAAATGTGTTTTGACAATTCTTCTGAAGTTGTTTTCCTGAATAACAAGAGGCCTCCACTCCTCTAGTTCATCCAAAAGAAAAATGACATGATTACATTTGCTAATCAACAGCTTCAATTTGGAAATATTCATTTGCCATCTCTTAAGACACATTCTCAAACACTTAAATTTGTCTGCAATTTTTGCAGTGATGTGTTTCTTCTGAGAGGGCTGCTTCCAAGAGGATTCAACGCAAAGCCAATAGTTTTCAAACCTAAAGATGTTTGATTTTGGAATGGAAGTTTTGATGGATACTAGACAAGGCACATGATCAGATGCAGTCCTAGCCAGAGGCAGCACTTCAGTCATGGGGTAATCAGAAATCCAATCTACAGAGGTAAAAAACCAGTCTAGCTGCTCAAGAAGTGGGGTATCCTGCATATTGGACCATGTGTAGGATCTGCCTTTGATTGGAAGTTCAAGGAGGCCCAGGTGATCGATAATCTCATTAAAAATGAACATGTCATTTATGTCCCCACCCGGTAAGTTTCTGTTATCCACAGATCGGAGGAAATTAAAATCGCCAAGTAGCAACCAATGCTCATTAACAGGTATAACAAGGTTGTATAACCAATTAACAAAATTGTCCCTGGCTATACCCTGACAAGGACCATAAACAGCCACAAGAGTCCAAGTTTCATTATTTTGTCTGGAAGTAAACTGAACCACCACAGCAAACTGCTGCACCTCTATGATAGTGCCACTAAAAACTGCAGAATTCCAGACAACAATAATTCCACCAGAAGCCCCAATTGAGGGAGAACAGACAAAAGAGTCAAATCGTTTAGGGCAGAAAGATTTGATTGTCCTTGAGTCAAAAGAAGTACATTTTGTTTCTTGTAGACAAGCGATTGAACATTGGCTCTCCTCAATTTTCTTCCTAACAGCTCTCTGCCTAGCTTCAGAATTTAGGCCTCTCACATTCCAACAAAGAATATTCCAGTTTCTACAGCTATTACTCATTATAGCAAAAGTTAAAGGCCAGTAACCACATGGTATACAATACCACATTTTCAAAAGACAACAGTTTAGTCTGTCCCAACATCATCAAGTTCCAAAGTTCCAGAAGCAGGAAACAGCCTAAAAATAGTGAAAAGGCAAAATTAAGGGCTTGCAAAACCCAATACTCCAGGGACACACTAATCATCATGTTTAGGCGAAGCTACAGCAGGTGGGTCCACCATAAGTGCATCCACAGTTAGCAGATCAGCATCAATCTGAAGCTCACGTCCAACTTCCTGTAGTCGACTGACAGGGGTTGCAGGAGGAATTCCATCAGAAGCAGGCTCTTCATGCATCTGGGCCATGAAAGGCTTGGCCTTGGGCTTCTTCCTCTTGGGCTGAAGCGCGAGCTCTTGGAAAGTGGGCTTGAAACCATCTCGCTGGGCTGAGCTTCTGGTGCAGCGTCGAACTGTGGTGTCAACAATTGGAGTTGGCGCCAGAGTCTTCCGTGGCTTGCGTTTGATCGCAGCAGAAGGAACCTGCACAGGCTGCACAGCAATAGGATCAGAGAAAAGCGCCCTGGCAACTGGCCGAGCAGGCTCCTCTTCCCTCCATGTAAGACGTGGCAGGTGCAAATCACGAAAAGCCAAATCCCAGCTCCTTTTAGACAGAACAACAGGTGACAAAGGTTGCATCATCACTGGCCTGGGTACAGAAAATGCTACAGGAGCTTGCAAAAGGTTCTCAAAAGACCTCCTCCAAATCATCTCCGGGGGCAAAGGAGGCCCAAAAGGGATCACAGGTAGAGCAATGTCCTTCGTGACAGAAGGAGGATGATACACCACAATTGCCCAATTGTTCGCTGTATCTTCATTGACCACAGGCTGCATAATTGATTCAGATAGATCATCCTCCACCACAATGACAGGTGGATCCTGGTCAGTCGTGGAGCTTGGCTGGGCGGAGAGATCTACCACCATTGACTCTTGATCTTGAGCAGGTTCAGGCTCAACATTGTCCTGGCCATTCCCCCAATTGTCCTCAGCCACTTCAATGATCACAGGCTCTGGCGGCGGAGGAGGGATTGCATTCCACCCCAAGGCGGGGTAGACAGGAAGATTAAACGGGGGCAAATCCGGGAAAGGAACACCCGGAACTGGATGCGGATTGCCATTGAGGGGCATCCAATCTTCATCCTGGGGCATTTGCTCAGCAAAGTTCGCTCCCAAAATGTATAGAGGCGCAGTCCAAGAAACTCTCGCCCCACCATAGGCCGCAAAATCCATGAAGACTACATCACGTGGTACCAGGAAATCCTCTGGGAAAGAAGCAAAGACCAAAGAGCGGACCAAATAGGGGTCCTCACTGACCCAATGGTGGAATTTCCCAAAAGTATTCACCGCTGCCCTAATGCATTCAGTGTTGCGAAGGTCCAACGGAATACCAAGAAACATGATAAGTCCCTGACGAAAACCCTGAACTCCCCGAAAATTTTCACCCTCGTCATGCTTCATAAAACGCACGAAACGATCATTACCTAGCGGCTGAGGCGGAAGTTGTAGCAGAGAAAATCTGATAGCAGCATCTATAAGCTCAAAGAGCCCAACAGACCGGATCCAAGGCTGAGCGGACCGAACATGAACCCCATGCCCATGCAACCACTGCACTACTTCCTCTCTAGTAGCACCAATCTCATCCGGTTGAGGAATAGGCATTACCTCCACAAGCATGAACTCCTCATGACGGCGCACAATTGGGGTATGTGGCATCACAAAGGTTCGCGGCAGATGATCTTCTCCCCCATCGACGATGTGGTGACCAGCAGGTACATACCTCAGGGGATCCAAATGAAAGTTGGCCATCGGAGTCGGGAGCTCCGCTTCCAGTGACGGCGAGTGAAGGGGCGGAGGAGGGGTTGCTGGCGGCGAAGTCGATGGTGTTTTGGGGCCAGGGCTGATGGAACTGGACGATGGTGTAAATGCAGAAGTGCAAGGGAGGTCCAAGTTTGGTAAAAGATTTGTCAGAGAGATATTCTCGCAGCGCGCCTCGGAAGATGGAGCGTTAACCGGTTTGGCTTGCCACACGAGCCCCAAGATAGTAGCAAATTTGTTGCAGTCTTTTTTGACGTGACCAGACCGGAGGCAAGAAGATACACCAAAGCGTAGATGTGCACGCAGAAGCAAAATGACCCTTCTCCAGGCACTGCTGACACGTAAAAATTTCATCGACCATATCAGAAATTAAGGTGTCGAAATCTTCCCTTGCTTGTTGAGACGAGGGGATATCCAGCTGCTCCCCAACGGAAACCGGCGAAACCCGGCCCACCGCAGAGGGGGAAGATGGCTCATCCAGGCCCTCCGAGTCCAAAGCGAGCCCAACATGGCCCGGCACGACCTCATTCGAAGGAACAGAATTCCCGCCCGAGATTGGTGGCGTGCGATCAGCATGGGGCCGAAGATCATGCACCGTACCAAACGAGATAGATGGTCTCGCCGACGTCCACCGGAGAGTCGCCGGCAAGGTTGGACGAATAATCACCCGCTCATGAGAAGAAATCGAGTAGCCCGCCTGTTCAACATCACGAATGCAACTTTCCGTAGCTGGATAATGATAGTCCTGGCAAGCACCATATCTTTGAAAAACTGCAAAAGAGAGCTTCTTGTGAATTGAATGAGCCGATTTGAAAGAAGACTTAGAAGGCTTAGAGCTCAGGGCTAAAACCCCAAGAGCAGCACGTCTCTTTGAGGGACTCACTAGGATCCACTCAGCATCACACTCCAAATTCCAGATCTTGAACTCACGACTCCAATTAGGGCCACCGTTACTCCACAAATGGAAGTAACATTTGAATTGTTCATAAGAAAACGACCGAAGACGAAGAATAATCATGGCAACAACCTTACAAGAGACTTGAAATCCAAAAACCTTGTCCTTTATCAAAAACACCATGAAATCAATGCCCGATCCACCAATAGGTGCTTCCAGAGCCGCAGCCACAGAATCCTCGTTCAAACGAAAGTTGTGGCGCCCAAACGAAACCACCATGGTGAAGATGTGAGAATCCTCCATGGGGTGTACCGAAAAGCCCGTAGATCTGAAAACCTTCTCCGCAAAAGCCAAACCTTTGGAGAAGTCCAGGCCAAGGGTGGAACCCTCCATGGAACCCATTGAAGATGGGTATGAATGTGTAGATCTCGGAGCGCCGAAGAGATCCACTGGTGATTGATGACACCGATGAAGAACTATACTATCTTCAGAAGTGCCAGGCAAGCAAAACCCCCTTGTTCATTCTGATACAAACCCACTCTCTCGCTCCTGCTCTCTTTTACTGCATTAGGACAACAACGATTCAACTGTTACATGCTGCGGTAGTTGAACCCTTTCCTTTACATGACCTGTCATTGCCATAGTAAATAGATGAAACCCACCAGCATGAGTAGGAGTTGTTTGAGCCCTGATGTGCCTACTCATTCATGTTTGCTTGTCATGCCTGCTATTGCTTAGAGTTGTGTCAGGTCTGATTCATCAGGG
Organism: Triticum urartu; assembly: GCF_056163025.1. Lineage (NCBI taxonomy): Eukaryota > Viridiplantae > Streptophyta > Magnoliopsida > Poales > Poaceae > Triticum > Triticum urartu. Next base: position 188,345,910 of record NC_141877.1, on the reverse strand, counting down.
ATGAATTGGAAAGTGGTGAACATGTCCTACTGTGTGAGCTAAGTGTGTGAACATGATTTGGTAAGCCATGTAGGAGTACATGGTGGGTTGTCTCATTGAAACCGTTCTCTGGAACTGAGTTCTGTGTTTGTGATCCATGAAACAGCTACTACCACACTTTGGGCCCTGAAATATGACCCCGCTCGACTTACCGACCCCTCTCGTCCTCTGTCCAGGAGTTGCAACTAGTTTCTGGAGTTTATAGGATATGTGTTGGCGGCCGTGCGTAGCGCTGACCCTGGGGGTGGGCTATGATGCGGTAGATACACTGTGGCCGGGTATGCCGGGCGCCCGTTTGGCATCTCGGGACCCTGTACACATCGTTTGGGGCTGTTGAGGACACCCCGGCCAGATCTCCTTGCAAATGGAACCTGAATAGGTGACAAACCTAGACTAGAGACTTGTACGGTTAGTCAGGTCGTGGTCTACACCCACGTCGGCTTTCGCTTGAAGTCTGCCGAGCACATGTCGTGTGCAGACGCTAAGTGGTGGAAACATGTGTGACGAAGTACACCCTTGCAGGGTATAAAACTATTTGGATAGCCGCGTCCGCGGTAAAGGACTTCTGGGTTGCCTATAACAGTTCATAGACAAGTGAAAGTGGATACTCTAAAACTCGCAAGATAAGTGTGAGTGCTATGGATGGCCTTCTCGTAGGGAGACGGGAGCGGATCCATAGTGGTGTATTAAATGGTGAATATGTGGACTCGTGTGCGCCACCTGAAAAGAGTTACTTGCAGTCGTAGTTTAAGATAGCCACCGAGTCAAAGCTGGCTTGCTGCAGTTAAACTCCACCACCCCCCTGTTGATACCGATGCATATGTAGCTAGTTCTGATGTAAGTCTTGCTGAGTACTTTTGTACTCACGTTTGCTTAATTTATGTTTTGTAGAGAGACTTCAGTCTAGCTAGTAGTTTCGCATGGACTTCGACGTTTGGCTTGATACCTCAGCTATGATCTTGTGCCCTCGGCAGGATCTGGTAGATAGTCAGGCTTCTCAGCCTTTTTCATTTGTAGATGTCTGTACTCAAACATGTTAAGCTTCCGCATGTGCTTTGATTTGTATGCTATGATTGTTGGGTCATGAGACCCATGTTTGTAATTTCTCGCTCCTCGGAGCCTAATGAATAAATACTTAAGTCGTAGAGTTATGTTGTGATGCCATGTTGTATTTACACATATCGAGCATATTGTGTGTATGATTGAGATGCTTGGTATGTGTGGGATCCGACAATCTAGTTGTTTATCCTTGGCAGCCTCTCTTATGGGGAAATGTAGTCTAGTGCTTCCATGAGCCATAGTAGTCCGCTACAGCCCGGTTCATCGGAGTCCTGCTAGCCCAGCACTACTGCTCAGGACACTTGACTGGCCGGCATGTGTTTCACTTCGTTCCTGTGTCTGTCCCTTCGGGGAAATGTCACGCGGTGACATCCGGAGTCCTGCCTAGCCTGCTACAGCTCGGCTTCTCGGAGTCCTGTTGGCCTAGTGCTACAGCCCGGATTCACACGCTGCTGACTGACATGCTCGATGTGATTCATGTGTGCCTGTCCCCATAGGTTGGTGCCGCTTTGGGTTCACGACTAGCCATGTTGGCCCGGGTTCTCTGTCATATGGATGCTAGCGACACTATCATATACGTGTGCCAAAAGGCGCATACGGTCCCGCGCCATGGTAAGGCGACACCTGTGGGAATACCATGCGTAAGGCCGCAAAGTGATATGAGGTGTTACCGGCTAGATCGATGTGACTTGGAATCGGGGTCATGATAGCTTTGGTATCAGAGCCTGACTGCCTATATTATTACCAAGCCAAACTGGTCTAAGTTGAGTCTAGAAATGCTTTAGCTATATAAGGTAATTGATTGGGGAAGGGAACGTAAGGCTCTTTTTACTCCTTTACCTTATGTCCTTCTGATCTGAGTCAACCTCTTCTTTTCTACGGGGATTAAGAACTAGGCCTTCTCATCTATCTATCAGGATGACGTGTTACTAAACCGTAGTTGCCTAGGATTGTTGAGTTTAAGCCCGAGTTCGGTTCCTACTACTTCTGTGTGTTGGCAGTTCATCTCAGAACTTTGATATTGTGAGGTCAAGTGGTTATGCCACCATTTTACAGGATGTCTCAAATCATTTTGAGCATTTACAGCCGTTATGCTATCCGAGTCATCCCAGGTTTCTAAATAGTCTGATGCATTTGCAAATCGCTTCTTTCCGTTCCCGATGTTCCTTTGGGCCAGTTCAACCACACTAATCTGTGAGTTGAGGTACTCTATTGCCTCGACATATATGTTGGAGCTATTTTTATGGCCCTAGGTGTTTTAGGGAGTCACCTAGTGATCTAGCCATGTTTTGTATCCCCAGTGTGTGATACTGGCCATTATTCTCGAAAGCATCCCATGATGCCATGTAGTAGTAGGTATTCTATTCATGGGTTCTTGAACCCGAGATTCACCCTACTTACCTCATGTTGATAGTGTTTTTAGTTCCTTTAGGATATTAGTAACCTTTACGATAGTCCTCGAGGTTCATGGTACATCCTTCTTCCAATTATCATGAACCATTCTTGGCAGGAGTTCTTTTGAACCAAAAGGTCATGACAGAGTGCTCCTGATGAGTTCTCCATTCTATGTTGTGACTCTACCAACCCTACCTTTCTGCATGGGTTATCCGGAAGAAATATGTTGAACTCGTTCGACATACTAATCTATGCATCCACAACTCAGAAAGTTATATGTTCCTTTAAGTTGTCCTCCTTCCGTTATATTCTGACCTTCGTCTATCAATTGATAGTCAAGAGTATGTGAGCGTTCATTCATTGGTGCCTATTACTCTTGTGGTCCGTCGAGCCATTCTATTTCAGAATGACTAGGAGAAACAAACTCCAGTACCTCATCCATTTCTAGGATTGGGTCAAAGCAGTTGTATTTCTCAGATCAAATGCAATCAAGCTATTGGTCTGTTCTACCCTGAAGTATTATCCACTTTATGTCAGGAATGTCATGAGAGTTGCACCTTTCCTTATGAATTCTTGACGTAGTGATACTTCTCGCCATCATTATTCATTCCTCGGTGTCATGTTGTCGCAACCGGAATACCGACAAGTGAATCGTGATGTGTGAAATCAATACTCCTAGCAACCCTTTTCTTGGTAGTTAATGGACATTAATATCATTCTTAGTGTGCTGATTATTGAATCATCACCCTAAGGTTGATCGTGCTACCTAGTCCTTATTTCCTGGTGCACTCTTCGATCAACGGGTTAGGATTTTGCCAATCCCTTGCTCTTTTGACCATATCGTCTTGCCCTGAAGAGGAAGATTGATCTCGAGCTTAGTATCATGCCGGTGGTTCGTGATTTTCCGAATATCTTCTCTGAAGTATTACCAGGTTGTCACCTGACCGCTATGTGGAGTTCATGATCAAGTTGGTTTCTTGCAAACCAGCCATTCTCCAAGAATCAGTGTTGGTTACCCCCTGAGCTAGTTGGTTCAGCTAAACAATAACTTGGAGAGTGGGAAGATAAAAGCTTGCCAGCTTAGTTCATCTCAAGGGATATATTTGCGTGTGTTGAAGATAGATGATATCTTCATCGATAGGTCCCTGTGATCAGTTGTTGGACCTATTGTCGTATCAAACTTTGATTTGAGTATGGGCTATCATCAAATCATATCAGAACCAACGATGTTCATAATGTTGTCTTATTCGTGGTTGATCCGTCGAGCATACACCATTATATCTTTTGGGTCTGACCAATGCTATCATCTTGTTCACATTGTTGTGGGATTCCATATATATGGAAACATGGATGAATTGTTGTTGAGCCCATCGACAACATCCTTATCCTTTCCATGAATTATGTTGAACATTAAGCTAGTGATGGAAACTTTGTAAGCGTTGCCCTCGTGTCCTGTTCATGAGGGATATGTTTGGATGAAAGAAGATACTTCCTCTAATTCACGTGCACTTGATGCAAGTGGCCGCCGTGAATTTGAGAAAGGTTTGTTTTGCTTCCTCTGAAACCATCCCAAGTCAGTCATGCATATGTACGAGGTATTTTGTAGTCTGGAGACTTGCAACCTTCATTCTATATGTATTCCTAACACACCAAGCCACTGGTTGAATTGTTCAAGGAGAAGAAGTTCCTTCCTAAGAGCATGCCTTATGCAAGGACTTTGATATCCTTGATGATGGTTCCCCACCCGAACTCGATAGTGTTTTATTATAAGACTACTATGTGGCCATTCTTGTCTTGGACAACGTGTTCACATGTGTGTAGCAGAACCCGCTCATGTTTTGTAGTTTACTATCATAGTTCAATTTCAGAGAATCTCGCAACGTCATCTCGTCGGCTTGTGTTGCAAACTTTCTTTCCGGACATGTTGTCTAAAATATCCCGTTACCAACCAGATTTGAATCTCAGGCAGATATTATGGTTGGAGCTATTCCAAGATTTATGATGTAGGTCCCTACAAGGTTGATGTTCTGGCCGGCACACCTAGCTGGAAGATCTATCGTGGTAGTATCTTGATTGAGCTATTTGACCATCTTCTCCGTGAGGATTTAGTGCAGCTTATTCCAGAAGTTGTTCCTCAGGGGTCGTTGTGCTCTCGGTTTCCTCGATTATGATAGAACCATTCAAACGGTGGAATCACTCTCGTTGAGTTATTCCCAGTTAGCATAATCATTCCCATCATTTGCATTTTGTTCCTAGCTTGCACCTCAGCAATTACTGTTTAGGATCATCTTCAAAAGTGGTCCTACTATGGGTTCCATCCATCCCCGATGATAAGAAAAATCATCCATTGTGTTGCCTTCAACAAGGTAGTCCACATCATCCATTCTGGTATGGGTATGCCATTCTTTCGAATTCGTTCACACGATCATTTGTGAATGCCTTAGGCTGATATAAAGAATTTCAATGATCATGTATCAAAAGTAATTCTTTTTTCCACTTAAGGGAATAGTTCTTCGAGTCACCTTCCCCGAGGTGCCCCGTTTTGGAATGATGGCAATTTCCCTCGCTACTTTGAAACCCTCGTCAAATTGTTTCTTCTATCGCTCCTGATGCAAGTTTTGCCTCTCAGCTCCAGAGATGTTCTATGTATCATTCCATGAGTTGATCTTGTGATCATCAAGATGATCCTAAGTTGCTCGAACCTCAAGAAGATCGATTCCTCTAAAAATTGTCCCTTTCTACTCGTTGTCATGTTGGACGTAGTTCTCAAAGCAAGACGCCAAGATCAATATGATGCAATGGATCAATATATTCGAGAAGAGCAGTTGGGTCATGAGGATTGCATTACATTTGTGTCCCCTCCATCTTCTTACTCACGTCTTGAATCTCGGGGCGAGATTCTTGTTTAGTGGGGGTGAGTTGTCACAGCCCTAGAATTTGTTTGTAACTAGTTGCCTTTGAGAGCATCATGCATCATGTCTATATTCTGAAAGTTAAATTGAGGTTAGTTGAAACCCTCAGATGTCACTTCAGAAATAATCAACATTAAAATCTTTTCGAATAGGTCCAAGAAAATGTTCATGTTTCTCTTTGAAAATATTGGCCAGAACTAAAATTCAAACCAATATTTTTAGGAGCTCATAAATATTTATTTTGGGCATTTGGAATTAATTCAATAATTATTTGCATTGGATTTATTTTTGATATATTTCAAATATGATCCAATAATTCTGGAAATTGTTGTGGGGCTTTATATTAATGTCACTAGTCCATACAACAATTTAAAGAAGCTCAAAAAATGATTTGGGTTAAAAATCAAATCAAAACAGAGTTACAGAAATATAAAAAAATAGAACAAAGCTTACCTCAGCTTACCTGGGCCACTGCTGGCCTGGCACTGTGCCGACCCAGCCAACTGGCCAGCGCCAGTCACCCCCTACCTCGTGCCAGAAGGCAGGGGCGCGTGCTCGCCGCGCGCCGGCCACGCGCCGGCCACCTCCTGCCTCCCTGCCTCTCTCCCTGTCCCCCTGAGGACGCCACGCGACCCCCTTGACGCTCTCTCACTCTCTCTCGTTCTTCCCCCTCCTCTGTCTCGCTCTCTCTCCAAAGCCGAGTGGAGCCGTCGCTGCCGTTCGCCGCCGCCCCAGCCACCGACCACCCCTCGCCCTACCGATGAGTCCCAAAGCTCCGCCGCGACGCCCTCGCCCTCCCCACCGAGCCATGGTTTGCCGGAGGCCCTGCATCGCCGCCATCGGGTCGTCTTCAACCTCGGCACCCGTCGGACGCCGTTCATCGATTCGTGCCGTCCAGGGCTTCCCCGGCCTCGACCTCGACTCCGTTCGACCCCTCTGTGAGCCTCCGTCGTTTCCCCCTTGTTTCCCCTCTCCAACCCTTCCTCTAGCCATGCTTTTCGCCGGAGCCGAGAGCTCACACGCGCCGGCCATGTCACCGTCATGTCTACAGACAGCGTAGCTTGCGCCTGGGCGCATCATCGTGCTCGGGTTGCTCCTAGGAGACGACCCCAACCACCAGCTGGTCCTGCAGTGCACCGTAACACCGAACCCGTGCGTGTCCGAACTCCGGCCGCTGCCGTTTCGGTCGCCGCCGTCGATCCTAGCCACCGCAGCTCTGGCCACCACCACTGGTCGACGCAGCTCACTCCCAGGAGCACATAGGAGCAAACCCTGCCTCAAACCGTGCGCTGTAGCGAAGTTCCGACGATCTCTGCCGCGCGAAATGGTCATCGCCGGCGAAACTCCAACGACTGATGACGTGGACGTCATTAGGCGCTAACCCAACCAGTTAACCACCCTAATTGCCACTGACAACGGGCCCTACCGTAGGGTCAAACCCAGTCAACATTGGGTTTGACCGGGTTTAGTCCTGTGTCACTGACGTGTGGACCCCACTTGTCAGGTTTGACCTGGAACAGCCCCGGTTGACCTGGTGACATCATGCTGCTATCATGCTAACGCAATAAATCTTTTCTGGTGTTTTTATTAATTCAGGAATTCCAAAAAATAGTATAAACTTCTAAAAATCATAGAAATTCAACCGTAACTCCAAATGAAATAAATTATATATGAAAAATGATCAGAAAAATATGAAGAATCTGTTTATGGAACTTCCATGCATGATTGAACAAGTTAACCTAACTGAATAGGATAAATCATGATTAGGGCAATTTATGAACTAGCATTTGGAGTTGGAGTTTAACCCTGTTTGAATTCCACTTCAATTAGCTTGGCTTACTGCTGCATTAGGTCAATTTAGTTCCTTAACATGACATGGCATTCATTTGATTGTGCATTGCAGTGAATGTTGGTTCTTTTGTGTTTGCCGGTGATTGTCCCCTCTCAGTAGACGTTACTTCGATGATGTGATTTCTAAGTGTGTGAACACGATTTGGTAAAGGTAGCGGTGAGAGGACATGTAGGAGTACATGGTGGGTTGTCTCATTGAAACCGTTCTCAGGAACTGAGTTCTGTGTTTGTGATCCATGAAACAGCTACTACCACACTTTGGGCCCTGAAATATGACCCCGCTCGACTTACTGACCCCTCTCGTCCTTTTTCTAGGAGTTGCAACTAGTTTCTGGAGTTTATAGGATATGTGTTGGCGGCCGTGCGTAACGCTGACCCTAGGGGTGGGCTATGATCCGGTAGATACACTGTGGCTGGGTATGCCGGGCGCCCGTTTCGCGTCTCGGGACCCTGTACACATCGTTTGGGGCCGTTGAGGACACCCCGGCCGGATCTCCTTGCGGATGGAACCCGAATAGGCGATAAACCTGGACTAGAGACTTGTGCGGTTAGTCAGGTCATGGTCTACACCCACGTCGGCTTTCGCTTGAAGTCTACCGAGCACATGTCGTGTGCAGATGCTAAGTGGTGGAAACATGTGTGACGAAGTACACCCCTGCAGGGTATAAAACTATTCGGATAGCTGCGTCCGCGGTAAAGGACTTCTGGGTTGCCTATAACAGTTCATAGACAAGTGAAAGTGGATACTCTAAAACTCACAAGATAAGTGTGAGTGCTATGGATGGCCTTCTCGTAGGGAGACGGGAGCGGATCCATAGTGGTGTATTGAATGGTGAATAGTTTAAGATAGCCACCGAGTCAAAGCTGGCTTGCTGCAGTTAAACTCCACCACCCCCCTGTGATACCGATGCATATGTAGCTAGTTCTGATGTAAGTCTTGCTGAGTACTTTTGTACTCACGTTTGCTTATTTTATGTTTTGTAGAGAGACTTCAGTCTCGCTAGTAGTTTCGCGTGGACTTCAACGTTTAACTTGATACCTCAGCTACGATCTTGTGCCCTCGGCAGGATCTGGTAGATAGTCAGGCTTCTCAGCCTTTTTCATTTGTAGATGTCTGTACTCAGACATGTTAAGCTTCCGCATGTGCTTTGATTTGTATGCTATGATTGTTGGGTCATGAGACCCATGTTTGTAATTTCTCGCTCCTCGGAGCCTAATGAATAAATACTTAAGTAGTAGAGTTATGTTGTGATGCCATGTTGTATTTACACATATCGAGCATATTGTGTGTATGATTGAAATGCTTGGTATGTGTGGGATCCGACAATCTAGTTGTTTATCCTTGGCAGCCTCTCTTATGGGGAAATGTTGTCTAGTGCTTCCATGACCCATAGTAGTTCGCTACAGCCCGGTTCATCGGAGTCCTGCTAGCCCAGCACTACTGCTCAGGACACTTGACTGGCCGGCATGTGTTTCACTTCGTTCCGGTGTCTGTCCCTTCGGGGAAATGTCACGCGGTGACATCCGGAGTCCTGCCTATCATGCTATAGCCCGGGTTCCCGGAGTCCTGTTAGCCCAGTGCTAGAGCCCGGATTCACACGCTGCTGACCGACATGCTCGATGTGATTCATGTATGCCTGTCCCCATAGGTTGGTGCCGCTTTGGGTTCACGACTAACCATGTCGGCCCGGGTTCTCTGTCATATAGATGCTAGCGACACTATCATATACGTGAGCCAAAAGGCGCATACGGTCCCGGGCCATGGTAAGCCGACACCCGTGGGAATACCGTGCGTGAGGCCGCAAAGTGATATGAGGTGTTACCGGCTAGATCGATGTGACTTGGAATCGGGGTCCTGACAATGTTAGTGTGGCGATCGAAGGTTTGTTGAACATTTTCGTTGTCGAGTCTTTTGAAGTGGTTGAAGAGATTGCGAAGAACGTCAACTCGAGAGTCACACTGTGTTGACACTCCTTCATTTACCTTGGACAGCATGTCCCAGATAAGCTTTGCGGTCTCCAAAGCACTCACTCTACCATACTGCCCTTTGCTCAGATGGTCACATATGATGTTCTTCGCTTGAGAGACGAGTTGCTTGAATCTCTTCACATTAGTAGCATTGATGGTAGGAGTGATAGAGGGAACGCCATTTTCCACAACAAACCAGAGATCGTTTTCAATTGCCTCAAGATGCATGCACATCTTATTCTTCCAGTAGGGGTACTCCATCCCATTGAAGGTAGGACACCCAGCAGAAACCTTGATCGTACCTGCGGTAGACATAACTGAAACTCCAGTCCAATAAACGAAAATCACACAGAACAAGGGAGTACCTTTCTCTAATACCAATTTAAAGTGCGTTAAGTCGACTAGAGGGGGGTGAATATGCGATTTTTATAAATTCTTCACTGAGGAATTTCAGGGTGAGGAAATGCCTGAGCGAAGAACTACTTGCAGTGGAATAAATACTCAGATGCATACATGACATAACATAAACATGGATATCATGATGAAATGAAAACAGACACAAAGTACATAAAGCGTAAGCACATGATAAAAAAGGATGAAGACGAACAGACTAAAGAAATTGAATTGAGGGAATTGAGAAAGTCTTCACTCAAAGTCTTCGAACAGATATGAACAAGAACACAACACAGTAATGAGGAAATGGAAGAATTGAGGAAATAGAACCAGTAGGCTTGGTGAAGACAGTGATTTGGTAGACCAGTTCCAACTGCTCTGACAGTTGTACATCTGGTTGGAGCGGCTAGGTATTTAATTCTGAGGACACACAGTCCCGGGAACACAATTATCACCGTATTCTCCTTGAACTAAGGTCACACAGACCTCGTCCAATCACTCGTGGTAAGTCTTCAGGTGACTTCCAAACCTTCACAATCTCGGTCACATAGTGATCCACAGTTTCTTCTTGGATGCTCTAGACCATGACGCCTAATCGTCTAGAAGATGCACAGTCTTCAAAGGTAACAAGTGTCGGATCCACGTGGGATCAATCTCTTCAGCGATGCTCAATCACTTTGGGTTTGTAGGTGTTTGGGGGTTTGGGTTTTCCTCACTTGATGATTTTTGCTCCAAGTCCTCGGAGGATGGGATGCTCTCAAATGATAGGTGTCAGTTTCTCTAGGAGCAGCCAACCAGCTAGTTGTTGTTGGGGGTGGTTACTTATAGACTAGGTAGCAGCCTGACATGATAAGACATAAATGCCCTTCAATGATATGACTGTTTGGTGGGAAGATATTTTGGGACAGTTGGCGCGTAGCACGGCAATGGTCGGAAATTTGACTATCAAATTCCTCAGGGCTATCATGTTACTCACTTGTCGGCAATCCGCACTGGCGAATTCCTAACTGAACAAATTCCTCAGAGACCAGAAGAACTTTGTCTCTGTCACTGAACAAATTGACTGAACTGCATGACATTTGCAGTGTCTTCACTCGAAGGGATTGCTAGGTGTACGATTTTGAGTTGAGCATCACTTGGAAACTTTTCCTTTGTATGTCCTCGACCCCCTTTTACAGTGTCGGATCACGGGTTCCGGCAAAACCCTTAAGGTTCGAACACTGGGGTGCGCGTGAAGATCTCCCCCCTATCGATCCGCGTCCTACTTAGCCTAGATCTCACGAACGAACTTGACGAACTCGCAACACAAGGACACAAGATTTATACTGGTTCGGGCCACAGTTGTGGTGTAATACCCTAATATAGTGTGGGGGTGGTGGATTGCCTCTTGGGTTGAGGATGGACAGTACAAGGGGAAGAACAGCCTCCTCAGGTTGAGGTGTTCTTGTGCTTGGTGCACTTGTGTAGCTGAGGATGAACTTGATCCTTCCTCCCTCCTATGGTGGTGGTAGTCCTATTTATAGAGGCCCTGGTCCTCTCCCCAAATATTGAGCGGAAAGGGAGCCAACAATGGCCAATTTGAAAGGGGACAGCTCGTACAAGCTATCCTGACAAAAGGTGGTCTTCACCTGCCAAAGGTTCTGGTGGTGACGCCATTCTGGGCTCCATGGTGACCTCTGTCTTGCCATCCTTCTGGTCTTGGTCTCATTGCACCAATATGGAAACCTTTCCTTGATGCCTCGGTACTCCGCACCAGCGCTTGCCCCCTTAGCACCAAAGAGGAAACAAGGACGCTGCGCGCGCTGGCGCCCGCCTGGTCTCGATCGTCATGGCTCACGTCACGAGAACCTCGCGAGGTTTGCCCGACCATGAACTCTCCGCCCCTCACGAGCTAGCCTGGCGAGGCCGCTCCTGAGATGGTCTTGTGTCGTCAGCCTCGCGAGGCTTGGCCCCTCGCAGGGGGCTTGATTCCCGGTTGATGAAGATGGGCCATACAGGACTTCCAGCAAAGCCACGCCGTGGGCCGCAGGCAGGCAAGTCAGGGGACCCCCGTTCCCAGAACGCCGATAGTAGCCCCCAGGCCCAAGGTGCGCTCGGGATTGGCTTCGAGGCGAAGCCAAGGGTCAAGCACGAAGCGCCACGGGCCCCAGTAGCCTGCGGCCTCGATCGACGCATGGCGGTTTATTGGACGTGGGCATCTCCACTTCCCCGTGCTGCCTTGATACCAGCCTGGCTAAATGGCCATCGCGGTCTACACAGTTATTCCTCCAACGCTTGTGCCCTTCTCCTCCAATTCCTATGCTTCCCCCAGGCTTTGCTTCTCTTTCCAATCTGACCTTAGCTCTGCTCGGCCCATCGCCATGGCACGAACGCAAGCGGATAAGGGGAAGAAGCCTCTGTCTTTGGCTAGTGCGCCCCCGGCCGCCGAGCCCGCTGTAGGCCGATCGCGGGTGCTTAACAATGAGTCCATGGGAAAGGTGTGTCCCATGCTCGCATCCAGCTTCAACGAGTGGGGAGAGATGGTGGCTTGGCCTGCTTCCCATGCTCGCATTGACTGGACGGCCACTGAGGTCCCCTTCTTCATCGACGCCCTCTGAGCCGGCTTGGTCCCTCCTTTCTCCGCCTTCCTCAACGCAGTGCTTTCCCATTATCACATCCACATGCTGCACCTTGATCCCCAATCCGTAACCCTGCTTGCCGTCTTTGCCTTCGTTTGCGAGGCCTTGGTCGGCATTGCTCCTTCCGTGGCGTGGCTCTTTTCCGCCACTTCTTCTCGCTGCACCTAATTGATCCTAGGCAGAGCTCCGGGTGCCTGAGCTTTCAGGCCATGGCAGTGACGGCCGGCGACGGGATTGACTTCGAGCTTCCACCATCCGCGAGTGGGTTCTGGACGCGGTGGGTGTTTGTTGACGCCGGAGTGCTCAGCCCCTGCTCTCTTCTTCGTCTGAGCCCACCTTTCCTAACTCCAGTTGGTGCCACCGGAGGCTCGCCGATCCATGCCTCGTCCATGTCTGGCTGAGGTTGAGATGGCTCAAAGACCTTGGCGTGACTGAGCCTATGGTGGTGAGGGAGTTCGTCCAGCGCCGAATTGCTCTGCTTCAGCGCCACTCCCGGCTGATGTGGGCCTTGCTCAGCTGCCAGGACCACATGAGACTTCAGGAGTCTAAGCTCCCCCATGAGGCGCGGCGAATGGTGATTGAGCTCCTGACGGGCGTCCCGTTGCCGGACGGCTTGCCGGGGAAGAGTTGTGTTTTGTACCGCTGCTCGAACAAGATGTCCTTCGCGGAGAAGATGCCCTCCTTCGACGAGTGGGGGATGCGCCCAGCTGGGCTCGTGGGGCCCCGTGAAAACCCCATCGTCGTGGTCCCTTTCCTCGACACTGGCGCATATCTCGCCCCAAGTGTTGGTGCAGGGGGACGTACACCGCTGGGGGGCGATAGTTTAGGTGTCGAGATGCTGATGCCGCCCAAGGCTCCCGGAGCTTTGACCTCAGGATCTCGTGACTCTTGCCCTAGGGTGGCGGTTGAAGTGGCGATGCAGCCCGCGTCCCCCGCGGTCGGGGCTCCTAAGGCCTCGGCAAGTCACTGCGAAGTAGTCGGCCAGCTCTCCGCAGCCTGGCGCTTCTGAGGCTGCCCCTCCGAGCACTTCTCCAGCCGCGCTTTGGCCGGCTGTGCATGGACTCCGTAGAACTCCGCAAGAGGAAGGGTTCCCCAAGCAGCGGCAGCGGCACCTTCGGGCCGTTGAAACGGAAGAACTATATCGCCGTTGACGAGTAAATACCTTGTCTTGGTGATCTTCTGTGTGCCGCTTTCCTTCCTGACGATTCTCCACTCAGGACCCCTTCTGCCAAGGCCGTAAAATCTCCTGAGAAGCAACTTCCTTTCGTCCAGTTGCACCCACCAACCCCGAGCGCTGTAGGCTCATGCGCTGCCCATGGTGTGGGGTCAACAGCTAGAGTTGGCCCATCATCAAGGCGCCTTGAGCTTGTGCCTTTGTTGTCCTTCCTTCACGGCCTTGCTCGGAGTGTGGCAAGCGTGACAAGGGCTCCTCCCCTGGTCACGGTCGGCAGCTGGCTGGCTTCCATCTTGGGGTCCTCTTCAAGCAGCGGGCCCCGTTTAGTTCAGGCCCCTCGCGAGGGCCGGCTGGCGCCTGGGGCCACGCCAGCCCCAAGCCCCCTGCTGAGAGGGGGCGCACCCCATCGGGCGTCGCCCACAGCACCTGTAGTGGAGGGTGAGATGGGTCATGCGCTCGAGTTCGAGCACGGGCGGAGCGTTGTTCGTCATGAGCTTTTCCAGGAGGCGATGGGTGCGATGAACCGACTCGGTGAAGAACTTGTGGGTGATGATGCGCGCCTTGAGGCCGAGGGCCTTCGGATGGCGCAGGAGTGGCACAAGCTGAAAGTGGCCATCAACCTCGGGCGCCACCAACACGAGCTAGATAACATGAAGGCCGAGGCTTCCCTTGAAGCCTCCCATGAGGCCTGCTCCCGAGCTCTGGAGGAGGCTCGTGAAGCTAACAGCCATCGCGAGGCCGCGGAGAAACGCGCGTGGGAGCTCCAAGCCTGGAGCGTTGTCTTCGATCAACAGGTGGAGGCGCGCAGGGCTGCCCTTGCATCATAGAGGGGGTCGCCCGCCGAGGAGGAAGAGATCCGGAAGCGCGAGGAGGTTCTGGCGCTGGAAGCCGTAGAGCGCAGCCTTGAACTCGAATGGCTGGAGACAAGGGAGCGCCAGGTTGCTCAGGCGGAGGACGACGTCGGCGCGCGTGAGGTCAGGGCCCAAGAGGAGGTCGACCGCTTGGTGGCCGAGGCTCGCGCAGATCTCGAGAGCAGGCACAACCTGAAGCTCGTGGAAGTCGGGGCTGCTGGTAGGACTGCTGCCCTCAAGTACAGGTTGGTCGAGGTGGAGCGGCGCGAGGAGGCCACCACATCAGCCCTGGCCTCTGCGCAGGCTGAGCTGGCCTCCGCCCGCACCGAGCTAGTCTCTCTTCAGCAGCGGGTCGCCGATGTCGAGTCCGTCGCGTGACATAATAGGGACGAAGTGCTCGAGCGGCGGACGTTGGAGCGTGTGCACGCCCCCATGCTTGAGGACCTGAGGAACAGGGCCAACACTGCCCTA